>NC_059361.1:5175000-5775000 GCF_019703515.2 Myxocyprinus asiaticus
TTGTGTGATATGAGCAATATTGCTGCCCTGAATTTAAAACAATTTGGTCATGAAGTTCGCCACTGTGACATAATTGTTTCTGTTGACTGGTAGGTTCTAAGGCAACAATTTATGTCAATAGCATTTCCGCAACATTACACTCATTCGTTTAATGTGTTTTGGGCACAGCTTTTAATTATGTTTATTCAAAATCTTTGATGCTTGCCCAGTCTCAAAGCCCATGGCACATGCCTGATATATACAGTATATATATATATATATATTAATGCAATTTTTTTAAAAGACACTTTTTACATTAAACTTTTAAAATTGAAAAAAATATTGATGCATAGATTTTTTAAATATATATTTATATTAAAAAACTGCAATAATATGTTTTTCAGCATTACATTAGACTCATATATAACATATAATATAATTATATAGCATAATATAATTAAGTATAATTATAATATAATTCTATTAGACAAATGTATTATAAAATCGATTATTATAATAAATAGTATGTTTGTTTTTTCTTTTGCGACAAGCAAAAATATGAAAGAGAAAGCCTTTTGATGGACATGAACAACAAAGAAACATTTTTGTGTCAATCCAGGATAATAGATTCAGTAATAAGGAACATTTTCTACAGTACGTGAAGAAATAAAGCTAAAGTGTGTTTAATAACGGATGCTTTACAAATTTCTCTAAAATGGCAATTCTTCAAACAAAAACGAGAAGAGTCGATACACAGAATGATATTTGTCACACACACAACTCTTTGTTTGGGTGCCAGTTTTGTCCTATTTCTTCCTTCTAAAAAAAGTCAAGCCAGTTGCTGAATTCCTCTGAGGTCGTGTGGCATCACACCAGCAGCACAGTTTGTGTGTGTGTGTGTGTGTGTGTGTGTGTGAAAGGTCAGCAAAAGTTTATATGAAGAAATCTATCTCAAGGATTTAATACAACATGTATTGCACACTTGTTTAAAGCATGTCATGTAATACAAAACTCATGCAATGTAAAACATTGCTTACCTGAATTCTACCGATGCCCACATACAAGATAACCAGCAGCAACAGACAGGATGGCATGATGCCCCTCACTATGAGAGAACTGCTGAATGGATAACCAGGTAACTAACAGATAGTTTGTAAGTGATCAGCGACAAACTAGTCCCTCTACTGCAGCTATCAGTAGTATTATTAATGGCCTTCTCTCTCTCTTTCACTCTCTCCTCTGCTCTCTTACCTTTCTCACTCCACCCAGTTGACACAGATACTCCTCCACCTGACACCTGGCATACGGCTGCAGGTGAGTGACTCAGGGTGTGAGAGGGGGAGTTTGTACCTGGATGTAGTTGTCCGGTGTGCTAGTGATGCTGATATTGCCCTGGTCAGGGAACAGTTGGAGCATGTAGTTCTTGTCACATCCAGGTGAAATCAACCAGCATAGTGAAAAAGCACGAGGTGACACGCTTATAACACGCAGGTCCTCAGGACTGGCAGGGACTGAAACATAACATAATACGCAGATGCATGCGCATATACAAAGGCACAAGCTCAACACGGTAATACAATTCAGGTTCATTTGGTTCCATTTAGATCAATTAATGTCAGTTCATTTCGGTAAATTTGGCTCAATTCAATTCCACTCAATTTAATTTGGTTCAGTTTTATTCAGTTCCATTTGGTTCAATCCAGTTTGGTACAGTTCAATTCAGTTTGATCCGGTTCAGTTTGGTACAATTCAAATCAAACACATTTAATTCATTTCCAATTCAATGCAATTCAATTCCGTTTTTTTGTTTCACCTCAATTTGATACAGTTCAGTTTGATTTGGTTCAATTTGGTACAATTCATTTTAATTACATTACATTAATGTAATGAGTTTGTTTGGTTCAGTTCAGTGCAATTCAATTCAGTTTGGTACAATCAAGTTTGATTTGGTTCAGTTTGGACATTTCAATTGCATTCAATTCATTTCAGTTCAATGTATTTCAGTTCAGTTTGGTTCAACTAAATTTGGTACAATTCAATTTGGTTCAGTTGGGTACAATTCATTTAATTTAGTTTGGTTCAGTTTGGATAGTTAGTTTGGTTTAATTCAGTTCAGTTCAGTTGGGTTCAATTCAAATTGGTACGATTCAGTTTAGTTCGATTTTATTCAATTTGGTACATTTCCATCAAATTACATTCCATAACTTCCGTTTGGAGTTAATTTGGTTCAATGCAATTAAATTCTACTTGGATTGTTTTACAATTAAATTACATTCAATTAGTTTCAGTTCAGTTATTTTGGTTTAATTCAATGTAATTAAATTAATTTTGGTTCAACTCAATTTGGTACAGTTCATTTCAGTTCAGTGTGGTACAGTTAATTTAATTTCATTTAATTTAGTTTGGTTCAATTTGGAGTTAGTTTGGTTCAATTCAACTGTAATTAATTCAATGCAATTAATTCAGTGTGGTTCAATTCAAATTGGTGCAATTCAATTCAGTTTGATTTTGTTCAGTTTGGTATAATTCCATTAAATTACATTCAGTTCAGTTTGGTTCAGTTTAGAGTTAGTTTGTTTCAATTCAATTCAATCCAATTCAATTTGAAATTTGTTACAATTCAATTACATTCATTTAATTTCGGTTGAGTTAGTTTAGTCTAATTCAGTGCAGTTCAGTTCAGTTTGGTTCAACTCAGTTTGGTGCAATTCAATTCAATTCAGTTCGATTTGTTTCAGTTTGCTACAATTCTTTTAAATTACATTCAATTCAGTTTGGTTCAGTTTGGAGTAAGTTTGGTTCAATTCAATCCAATTCAATTTGAAATTTGTTACAATTCAATTACATTCAATTCATTTCGATTGAGTCATTTTAGTCTAATTCAGTGCAGTTCAGTTCAGTTTGGTTCAACTCAGTTTGATGCAGTTCAATTCAGTTTGATTTGTTTTCAGTTTGAACAATTCATTTTAATTTCATACAATTAAAGTTAGCAATCAATTAGTTCAGTTCAGTTAGTTTCAATTTAAATTGGTATAATTCAATTCAGTTTAATTTTGTTTAGTACAGTACAATCCAATTCAATCACATTGTGATTTAGTATAGTTCAATTCAGTTTGGTTCAGTTGGGTGTGGTTTAATTCTATTCAATTCAGTTCAGTTGGATACAGTTGGGTTAAATTAAATGAAGTTCATCTCAAATTTAATTTGGCTAAATTCAGTGCGGTTTTGTTCAGTTAAATTCAATTAGATTCAACTCGTTTTAGTTTTAATGAAGTTTGAATTGATCATACAAATTGTTCTAAAGCTTTATAGAGAATGTTGCCTTTTATTGTTCAAAGTGCATTATGGGTAACAGTCTAACCTGTATGTATGGTGATTATGGCGGCGGTGCCACTGAGTGTGTTTCTGTAGCGTTGTACAGTGGTGTTGTAGGAGCAGCCGTCCTGCAGACCGCTAAGAGTGACTTCCTGCAGGTGCGGATTCACGCCTAACGTCCAACTGTTGAGAACTATTTCTGACGGTCACTCTGTAGAAGTCAAAATGACCAACAGCTGCAGCCCAGGCCACTGTAGCGGATGTGACATTGGCATGAGACAGAGAGAGGGAACATACACCTCAAAACAAACATGACAATGATCTTCCTAGTTTATATCGGTTTAATGTAACTGTAACTCTTATGTTACTGCAATTTAATGCCTTGTTACAACATTGTGGCACCACTCAACTGTATCTCCCTTACAAAAAGTATTGTGGTAGTACCATGGTATCATTCTGGTGTTGGACGGTAATACCATGGTACTTTAATACTCAGTATACTATAGTTCTGAATGATTGCTAATTCTAATGAGCCATCAATAAACATTTCCTTCAAAAATAATTGGTTTGAATTCTAGAACTAATTTAAATCCAGAAGATTCCAGTAAACCTTTTCTGATTCTTACGAGTAGAGATGTTTTTGGATGTGGTCTGGCTGAAATCTGACCCCAGGAAGGACTGGATCTCAAAGCTGTAATCACTTCCTGGGGTCAGGTCATGAATCATGATGCTGTTGCTATGGAGATCAACCTGGTGTTGGAGTTCACCTGCAAGGCCATATCGGAACTACAGGGTAAAAGATAACAATAAAAAAGGAATAAAACATTTTACAAAAATATTATGAGGTAAAATAATATGACAAATAAAGCAATAGAAAGATGGGGCACCCGGAATTTCATATCTTGACAAAAACATACAAATATAGCAATAATCGGGTGCTTGGTTTCCCATTAAATAATATGCTGACAGGTTCAGTCCAAAAAAAGGAGCTGATACTTGGATGAAAGTACTACTGTATGTACTACTAAGTCACATTAGATGATAAGCATCCTCTTAAAGGGATAGCTTACCCAAAATAGTGCCAGCATTTATTCACTCTCATGTCGTTCCAAACCACAATGACTTCCTTTCTTCTGTGGAACACAAAAGGAGATGTTGGGCAAAATGTTTAGTTTCAGTCACCATTGACTTTCATTGCATCTTTTTTCAATACAATGAAATTGAATGGTGACTGAGACTAACATTCTGCCTAACATCTCCTTTTGTGTTCCACGGAAGAAAAAAAGTAATACGGGTTTGGAATAACATGATGGCAGAATATTCATTTTTGACAAAACTGTTATTTACATATACAATAATATGCTCTCTCTCTCTGTCTCTCTCTGTCTCTCTGTCTCTGTCTCTCTCTCTCTCTCTCTCTCTGTGAGATATAATGCAAAATTTGCGCTCATGTATTATGAGAGAGGCAGAAACACGAGCATTCAAGGAATACAGGGTGTTACTAAGTTACATTTCAGCGGAGACGGTCAGTATGAAAGTTTTAACAGGTGTGTCAGGAGTCCAACAGCAGTCTACTCATCCACTACACACACAAAATACACACACTTACACAAACTGGTTATTACTTCTACATGACTGCATCAACTTTCTTGCCAAACTGATTGTAAAAACATGGAAAGGAAATCTAACTTAAAAATACACTGTCATATTCTCGACACTGACTGGATGATCAGTGTCACCGTACCCTGTAGCCATTCACTCCGCCTGGTGGGTGTGTCCAAATTACATACATACTGTTCACTTCCTGTTCAATAAAATCAATGTTGTCAGCAGCCTCTGGAACTGAGATATAAACAAAGACATGGATGAAAAGGGCTTTTCTTTTTTTTTTTTTCTTTTTTACATTTTCCGGAAAAAATGTGTCCATGTAAAACTCACCACTACTATGCTAGGGTGTTGGGGTGGTTACCAGGGTGTTGCTAGGGTGTACTGTTTGGTTGCTAGGTTGTTTGGGGGGTTTCTAGGTTGTTGCTAGAGTGTTCTGTGTGGTTACTATGCAGTTGGTACAGTAGGGCTTTCTGGGTGGTAGCCAGGGTGTTCTGGGGGGTTGCTAAGGTGTTCGGGGTGGTTGCTAGGTGGTTGCTGGGGTATCCTGGGTGGTTGTTAAGTGGTTGTTAGGCTATTTTGTGTGGTTGATAAGGTATTCTGGATGGTTGCTAGGTGGTTGGTGAGGTGTTCTGGGTGGTTGCTAGGTTGCTAGGTTGTTTCTAGCGTGTTTTGTGTGGGTTTTAGGGTGTTCTGGGTGGTTGCTATGTAGTTGCTGGGGAGTTCAGTGTGGTTGCTAGGGTGATCTGGAGGGATGCTAGGTGGTTGCTAGGGTGCTCTGGGTGGTTGCTATGGTATTCTTTGTAGTTGCTAGGCTGTTCTGGGTGGTTGCTAGGTTGTTGCTAGGGTGTTCTGGGTGATTGCTAGGTGGTTGTTAGGGTGTTCTGGGTGGTTGCTAGTGGTTGCTATCTAGCCCACATCAAAAGCGTCCAAAAATTCATGTCTGTATGTATAAGTGTGGTCACACTCATGTGTGTTTACAGTTGCAGTGGCAGGTAAACTCTGCTTCTCTCCGCTTACAATGCTCACTTCAACCGTACACACACTCCCAGGCGACAGGTTTTCAAAGCCACACATTCTAAAATGAGAAAAAGCTGTAGTTCAAACCTCTCTCGCATAAAGAGCAAACATTCAGGGCAGATAACTGATCTAAATCCTCACCTGTCATCAGACTCACTCAGATTGGTGTGCAGGATAAAGGTTGAGTTTCTGATAGACAGAATGAATGAGTCACAGACCCCCCCGCCGGCCCTCCAGCACATGGTTAGAGATGATGTCCTCTGGAGTGGCAAAAAGGTGACCGAGCTGGGAGCTACAAACAGATACATACAATAGCCATTAAAAGAGGTCATATCATGAGGAATCAGAAGTTGCTCTTTTGAGATAAAAAGAGTTCAGAACTATGTGGTGCATCTATGACACTTTCAGCTCATGTGTCGACTTGCGTGCTCTTCAGGACTCGTACCGTAGTTCTTTACATCACAAGGGCAATGCTGTAACAGTTGAGCTACCTTGCACTTTGATCACACTCAAATAAGCTTGTAAATGTAGTTGATTATTTTAAGCAAATGTTAAAACAAGTCAAGCGCTATAGTAAAAGTGTTGAGATATCATAAGATAGCATTGTGTGTGTAACAGAGCAAAAAGCAAGTGTTTATGAACTGATAATCTGCCATTTTACTTGTGAATTTTGTAAAATTTAATTTTGTTCAGTACCAGCTCTGACGGCGATAAACACGGCTGGGCTGTCTCTGAAAGACTCCTTCTCTGTGCTAACTGAAAAGATGCAGAGTTTCCCGGCGACCATATCTTTAAATACTTCTGTAGTGTTCATTCTGTACCTACAAAGACAAATAGAAACTTGACAAAACTAACAAAAACATTATATTAAATGTAATACAACCTGTTCTGCTTTTTATTTAAAGTTGAAGTGTGTAATTTCTGCGCCACTTGCGTCACAGAATTGCAAAAATTATGATTGTTTCCAAACAGATTTCCCGCACACTGCCCCCATTAACTAGAAAGTCCCGCCCCAAACTCATGCTATTGGTTTTGCCAATGCTGCTGTGTCGGGCTGGTCAGGATGCTGAAACAAACAGAGCAATGTTTTGAAAGTGCCACAGAGCCACAGTGTTTACACTTTTTGTAGAAATCAACCTACTAATGGTTTATGCACTGCATATTAGGCTGATGCCACACTTCAGATTTAACTTCTGAACATCAAATGCAAATAAAATATAGGACATCATACACAGGATGTGTACTCACCCACTAAGGATCATACCATGACAGTATCAGCATAGTTCATACATAGCGCCTCATAATGGTGGCCGTCTCCCTCGGCCCTGTCCCACAGGAGCTCTATGGAGCTGTCAGTCACAACACCAGCATGCACACATATAGGAGGAGCCAAACCTAGAAACAGACACTCATTCACATCCAGTACTTCACCAGTGGAGTCTATTAGAGTCCAATAAACTCAATGGGATGAGCAGTCTGCAAATTTCCGGTAACACTTTACAATAAGGTTCCATTCGTTAACATTAGTTAATGCATTAGGCATCAGAATTAACAACGAACAATGTAGTTTTTACAGCATTTATCAATCTTTGTTAACGTTAGTTAATAAAAATACAATTGTTCATTGTTAGTTCATGTTAGTTCATAGTGCATTAACTAATGTTAACATATACAACTTTTTATTTAAAAAATGTATTACTAGAGTGGCAAGAAAAACTATGTGAACCCTTTGGAATTACCTACATTTATGTATAAATTTGTCTTATAATCTGGTTTGATCTTCATCTAAGTTACAATAATGAACAAACAATCTGTTTTTAACTAATAACACACAAATTATTGTATTGTTCTTGTACATATTGAATACATCATTCAAAAATTCACTGTGTAAGTTGGAAAAAGTATGTGAAACCCTGGGCTAATAAAAGAAAAAGAAAAGAAAAGAAAAGAAAAGCTAATTAGAGTCAGGAGTTGGCAAACCTGGCATCCAGTTAATGAAAAGAGATTGGAGGTGTGGGTTAGAGCCACTCTGACTTATAAAAAGCACTCAAGCATTTTGAGTTTGCTATTCACAAGAAGCGTCTGCTGACGTGGACCATGCCTTGCAGAAAAGAGATCTTAGAAGACCTACGATCAAGAATTGTTGCTTTGCATGAAGCTGGAAAGGGTTACAAAGTTATCTCGAAGAGCTTAGATATTCATCTGTCCACAGTTAGACATACTGTCTATAAATGAAGACAATTTACTACTGTGGCTACTCTCCTAGAAGTGGCCATCCAGCCAAGATGACTCAAAGGGCACACTGCAGAATGCTCAGTGAGATAAAAAGAACTCTAGAGTGACAGCTGAAGACTTGAAGGAATCATTGGTCCTGCTAAAGTTTGCCAAAGACCACCCTGACACTCCACAACACTACTGGGAAAATGTTTTGTGGATTGATGAAACTAAGGTTGAATTATTTGGGAAGAACATGCAGCACTACGTATGGCGTAAAAAGGACACCGCATACCGACATGAAAACATCATCTCAACGGTGAAGTACGGTGGAGGGAGCATCATGATTGGGGCTGCTTTGCTGCTTCAGGGCCTGGACAACTTCCATCATCGAGGGAAAAATGAATTCCCAAGTTTATCAAGATATCCTACAGAATAATGTCAGGATGGCTTTGTGCCAGGTGAACCTCAATAGAAGTTGGGTGATGCAGCAGGACAATGAAATAAATCCAAGTTTTTTCATTGAATTTCTTAGCCTCTGAGTGGACTAGAAGCTCAATCTAGGTGTCATTAGAAGCTGAGATCCTCCCCTTTGTGATGATATAAAACATTTTATTATCAATAGTCAAAAACATATTTTTCTGATTATTTAATTTTTCTTTGCATGCTTTTCCTTATGAATGGCATATTTGATCCGGACATCTAAGACATCTGGACATTCGTGTCTGTCTTCAGTGATAACCCCGCCCTCTCGTTTGTCTTGTTATCTCCTTGTTTTCTTCCCTATTTAACCCCATTGTGTTTTTTCCCGGTTAGGTGTCTGTCAGTTGAGTCCTGTCCTGTCCGGTTTGTCTTATTCCAGCCCTGCTCCAGCCCAGCCCGTCATCTGTGTTTTACCCCTTTGGGGCAGTTTTTATTTGTTTTTGTTATATTTTTTTTTATTAATAAAATCCCATATTGCAACTCTGCGTTTGAGTCCTGCCATTTCCTCCATAAAACCTGACAGTTACAGTAAGGCACTTACAGTGGAAGTGAATGGCGCTAGACCTTAACATTTAAATACACATAGTTTCAAAAGTAGCCACAAGATGTAAACATTCTACGTGTTAACATGATTTCAGAGTGATAGAATCACTTACCAACCATATGTATAAAGTTATATCCAATAATACAACTGTGTTGTCATTACATAACTAAGTAAACCTTGTAATCTGGTAAACGCTGTAACGGCGGTAAATCCCTGATGGTAACAATGGTAAATCCTGATTTTATCACGTATAATTGTGGGTATACCAAGGTGTGTATTTTAATGTTTGTGGACTGGCCCCATTCACTTTCATTTCAAGTGTCTAATTACTGTAACTGCAATTTTTACTTATAATTTTTTCGTAAACATCATTATGCCACAAATACTGTAGTCGATTGATCTTAACTTATATTTAACACGAAACATTTCCTTTAAATTAGGTAGCTAGATTTTAATAAGACGGCATTACCTCCAACTGAACCATAGCCTAACACAATACCTAAACGTATTAACATTAACCAATAAGAACTTTCACAGCCTAGATGATGTCAGCTGAATAGGAAATGAATTTGAGAGGCGGAACAAGTTATTACAAAAGATTACAAAGACAAATTGTGTTTTTCTTTAAGACCAGGAATGTGTATTAAGACAGTAAATAAGGTCAGTTTTGATTTCATGTTAACCTCATATATTCCATCTTAGTCAGACTCAAGCAGCATTGTTTATTCAACTCTGATGTCATTTTGCTTTATTTAAAGGTGCACTCAGCAATTTTTCTGTATCTTGGACTTACACTGACCCCTAGGGCATGGATGTGAGTGGTCATGACTTCAAACACACTGTATTTTTACATAACTTTTCTGTAGGATTAAGACTTTTTTCATGTGGAAAAAAAAAAATCACTGAGAAAGTAAATTACTGACATTTAAAGCAGATAAATGCACTTGCTATTTCCTTAACTTAAAGAGGTTATCAAGTATGAAGTGTTTCCAAGAATGATGCATTACCTGAAACAAGTGCAGGAGTTGCCAAAGCAAGGCTAAAACTTTGTCCGTGGAGCTCCATCCCATAATCCCAGAGACCACAGTAGACAATTTATTGTTATAGTAAAACATATAATAACCTAAACTACCAAAATGTTTGGTAAGTTCAACTTCTTTGTGGTCATGAGAGCACTTTGTGGCATCTTAGAGAAAAACGTTATCTCAATTCAGTTTACATAAAAAATAAATAAATAATAAAATATTTAAAAAAAATACATTCTGTGAGGTCATGCCTCCCTTGCCACTGCAGATGCCCATGCCAGCACTATTTAAACTGCCCCCCCACCACCCCCCAACTGGAGAATAACAGCTCTGATTCAAGCACACCTCCTCCTGAGACAACCTCTGCTTCTGAGTCTCACTGAATCACATCAGATTGTGTGTTCAATACAGGTTATTTCTTCAAATATGAATATTAAAAAAATGTGCATCAAAAATATTGAAAACATTTCTTTCTATTTTAATGTACATGAACTAATGATAATGTTACAATAATTATAAAATGTTGTGTAAACTGGCCACAAATTGGAGCCAGTTAAGTATCAGATATTTATCTACTGCCGCTGGATGCTGGTTTAATGTTTTCCGCTTTAAAATTCTGATTCAGCAGATTAACTTTACCAACAGCTTAATTACTTGACTTGAAAGCAAAACATAACTCAGCATGATAGACATAGAGTCAAGAGCGCACTGATCTAGTTAATAAAAGCTGCTGAAATTAGATCAGTGTGACCTTTTTATTTGAAGAACCTACACTTCTATGCCCAAACAGTTGCCAAAATAGACATTAACCATGTCAAGGTCGGCTATTAGCACTTCGTGTAAATAGGCACTGCAATTTTATTATTTGTTTTTTATTGAATCGTATTCAGTGGTTCTTAACCTGGGGGTCACGTCCCCCCCAGGGGGTCCCAAAGGGGTCACTGGGGGGGGTCGCGGGAAAACTTTTATTTTGAACAAGTGTAAAAAATACTTGCATCATGGCACCACCTGCTGGCCACTTGATATCAACTAATTACTGCTTATTGCAAGACATCACCTGGGTCTAGTTATTCATATATTTGTAGTCATCTTAGTTGGTCAGCAGATTAGTCATGGATCGATTTCTAACTGGTGCTGATGTTAAAAAGCATCCAACAGAAACAGAGTCAAAAGGAAAGAAAGCCAAAAGCAGGAAATATGACGAAAAGTACTTGGAATATGGCTTCACTCAGTCGATGGGGATCCACGACCACAGTGTGTGTTTGTGTCGACGTATCAGCGAGTGAGAGCCTTAAACCGTCCAAGATGCTAAGGCACTTAAAAAGTAAACATTAATCACTACAAACAAAGCCACTGTAGTTTTTCCAATGAAAACTGCAAGAGCTGAGTGGTCAGAAATAACTCCTTCAGAAAGCTGTTACGGTGAACGAGAGGGCTCTTTGCGCCTTGTTCATTATCACTAGGTGAGATGTTTTTCTTACCCTGCACTAAAGAGATTTGTTTGTTTGTTTGTTTTTTTGTGTGAAATATTGTCATTCTTAAAAGAGGGTTGCACTTGCAAAAAGGTGAAGAATCACTAGTATTGATTATAGTATATTTGGTCATTTTACAGTAAAATGCTGCCTTTAAATTAAATATATATATATATATAAAATGAATCATGCCTGTAATAATTTGAAACTCTGGTGCATTTTTGGACTGTGGCCACAATTTTTCACACTCAAATTTAAAAGCTCATTATTCACACATACTGTGGACTAATTGCATATATATATTGTTGTCCTAAATTCTGGTTCTGTTCACTCAACCTCAATTTGAAAAGGGTCATTTTATTCCACTAGATGGCAGCAAGTACTAGAAAAAATATAGTTTTTTCTCTATCACATTCCATCACAATATACAGATCTGAAATGTAGGTGGCGCATTTTAACCCTCACAGATATGCTCGTCCATAGACATTCAGTCTAATTTTCTGCTCAAGCACCACCCTCGGTGTTTCATTGAATTTCTTAGCCTCTGTGTGGATTAGAAACTCAATCTAGGTGTCATTAGAAAGCTAAGATCCTCCCCTTTTGCGATGATATAAAACATTTTATCATCAATATTCCAAAACATATTTTTCTGATGATTTTTTTGCATGCTTTTCCTTCTGGATTGCATATTTTGTTCTGGACATCTAAGATATAACATTGGATTATTCAGCGAAGCAAGCTCACAGACAAGTAAACAATTGTGATTTTGTTTTTAGAGTATTTCCATATAACGTTTTTAGCTATTCGGAGCTTTCAGCAGCAGTTATTGGAGCATAAATGAGATGTCTGAATTTGATGACTTACAGACATCATATTTCACTTTGTGATTCTTTTGAAAATCTTTTGAACTATGGTATTACGACAACAAAATAAACTTTACAGTCACATTCCTGAGAGTGAGAGCTTTCATTTGATATATTATATATCTATTTATGTGCTAAGTGAAGGACTTTTATTTTCATATACAGTGCATCCGGAAAGTATTCACAGCGCTTCACTTTTTCCACATTTTGTTATGTTACAGCCTTATTCCAAAATGGATTAAATTCATTATTTTCCTCAAAATTCTACAAACAATACCCCATAATGACAACATGAAAGAAGTTTTTGAAATCTTTGCAAATTTATTAAAAATAAAAAAACGAAAAATCACGTACATAAGTATTCACAGCCTTTGCTCAATACTTTGTTGAAGCACCTTTGGCACCAATTACAGCCTCAAGTCTTTTTGAGTATGATGCTACAAGCTTGGCACACCTATTTTTGGGCAGTTTCTCCCATTCTTCTTTGCAGGACCTCTCAAGCTCCATCAGGTTGGATGGGGAGTGTCGGTGCACAGCCATTTTCAGATCTCTCCAGAGATGTTCAATCGGGTTCAAGTCTGGGCTCTGGCTGGGCCACTCAAGGACATTCACAGAGTTGTCAAGGAGCCACTCCTTTGTTATCTTGGCTGTGTGCTTAGGGTCGTTGTCCTGTTGGAAGATGAACCTTCGCCCCAGTCTGAGGTCCAGAGCGCTCTGGAGCAGGTTTTCATCAAGGATGTCTCTGTACATTGCTGCATTCATCTTTCCCTCGATCCTGACTTGTCTCCCAGTTCCTGCAGCTGAAAAACATCCCCAGAGCATGATGCTGCCACCACCATGCTTCACTGTAGGGATGGTATTGGCCAGGTGATGAGCAGTGCCTGGTTTCCTCCAGACATGCCGCTTGCCATTCAGGCCAAAGAGTTCAATCTTTGTTTCTCATGGTCTCAGAGTCCTTCAGGTGCCTTTTGGCAAACTCCAGTCAGCCTAACATGTGCCTTTTACTGAGGAGTGGCTTCCGTCTGGCCACTCTACCATACAGGCCTGATTGGTGGAGTGCTGCAGAGATGGTTGTTCCTCTGGAAGGTTCTCCTCTCTCCACAGAGAAACGCTGGAGCTCTGTCAGAGTGACCATCGGGTTCTTGGTCACCTCCCTGACTAAGGCCCTTCTCCCCCGGTTGCTCAGTTTGGCTGGGCGGCCAGCTCTAGGAAGAGTCCTGGTGGTTCCAAACTTCTTCCATTTATGGATGATGGAGGCCACTGTGCTCATTGGGACCTTCAATGCTGCAGAAATTTTTCTGTACCCTTTCCTAGATCTGTGCCTCGATACAATCCTGTCTCGGAGGTCTACAGACAATTCCTTGGACTTCATGGCTTGGTTTGTGCTCTGACATGCACTGATAACTGTGGGACCTTATATAGACAGGTGTGTGCCTTTCCAAATCATGCCCAATCAACTGAATTTACCACAGGTGGACTCCAATGAAGTTGTAGAAACATCTCAAGGATGATCAGTGGAAACAGGATGCACCTGAGCTCAATTTTGAGTGTCATGGCAAAGGCTGTGAATACTTATGTACATGTGATTTTTTTCGTTTTTTATTTTTAATAAATTTGCAAAGACTTCAAACACACTCCTTTCACATTGTCATTATGAGGTATTGTTTGTAGAATTTTGAGGAAAATAATGAATTTAATCCATTTTGGAATAAGGCTGTAACATAACAAAATGTGGAAAAAGTGAAGCGCTGTGAATACTTTCCGGATGCACTTTAAATATTTCTACTCCATTACCTCTAGGGGGCGCTAATTTTCAACGTGAATGTTTTGAGGCTTTATTTTGTTATTTTAAGTAACATAAGTGCAGAAATGATGGTTATCTCTAAAAAGCTTTCAAATGATACCTCATATGCCTGACTTATATATGAGACATTAAGGTTTTAAGCGCTGGGTCCATAGAGTTTAATTAACTGAGTGGTAAATCACAAAATCGCTTGTCAGAATTACATTTTCAGTGTGGATGCAGCCAACTTTATTTGAATTTATTTAAACAATTACAGTAACATGTAACTTCATGCAAGTTTAAGTATGTTAGGAATGTTTAGGCTAATGCTATGTTGTTCTGTTGCTGCAGAAAACATATTTGTTGAATTATTAGGTTTATTATGCAGAATATGCTTTTTTTGAGACAGCCAGTGTCAACACAACTAGTGAGTGGATTGTAAACATGTCAAACAAGTGTGTAGGGATCTTTAAATAAATGTATTTCTCAAAGACCCACTTAAGACTGGCTTGTGATGTAAAAATAGGAAATGTGTCTTTTGCTTAAATAAGCATTATGTTAAAAAAAGTAAATATGCATTTTAAGATAACATTTATGGTATATTGATACTAATAATACTTCTCCAAATGTCTTGAAATCTTTTAACAAATGCTATGTTTCTATAATCTAAATAATACACCAATTTAACTGCAGTTTCTAGCTTTATCCTCTTTATAAAAGTTTGATTAACATTGACTTACAGATAAATTATAGAAATCAATGACAACAAATACAGCATTGGTGTTAGTAGTTTGCAGTGTTACAAAATATGCAGAATATACTGTACTGTAAATGCAGTCAAAGTCGGGCCTGTCAAACTAGTGCTCGCTCTGAGATTGTAACTTAACACATGTGGGCTTTGTTGTTGTTGTATTGCGGTGTAGTTTGATCAGTTCCACTGGCATGAGCAGTCTATTGGCTCCTGGTAGTAATAGTCCACCGTAGTGGTGTTTCGAGTACAGTACAGCTGAATGATGCGGTTTTGTAGGCCATTTTCACGACAGCACTTGCAGAAACGTGCATGACTGTTAATGTTGAAATTAAAGATGGTTGCAGATGGACATTTTCCATCACATGAGTACACAGTCACCTGAAGAGATAAAGACAGAGAGATGACGTTAACAATAAACACTCTTAACAATAAAAAATTCAAGTAGCTGAATTAGAATGAAGTAGAATAGTACACAATAGAAGAGACCAGTGTAGAATAGAACAGCATGACCTTATTCAACCCGCCACTTTCAGCGCTCCGTTCTTCCGGGATTTTGTCATCTAACTTCCTGTTTGTATTGAAGCTACCGAGAAGAATCGATCAAAACGGAATATGTGTGGGAACACAAAAATGATTGGTAACACTTTCTATGAAGCCCATATTTATAATGCATTAGTAATGTCTCATAATACACCTTATAATATGTTAGAACTTCTCATAAATAATTGTAACTACAATTATAATACATTATAATACCTATTCATAGTTATACTTCAAAGTATAATGCATTATAACACAAGCAACATCCAGTTTTATCTGCAGATGTTATAATGCTTTATATATACTGTATATTTGTAATATATATAATAGGTATGCTTTAAGTAAAGTGACAAAAGCAATGTCATCTTGTAAACATCTATAAGATAATTTTAAGTGGCTATAAGACACTACATGTCATGTTGGAAGTTATATACATTACACATGCACAAAATACAAAATAACACACGTTCAATGTACATTTTGAGATATTACGAAAAACACTTGTAAAGCTACAAGGTAAAAATATATCAGAAAAACATGTATGTTGATCACATATGTAGCCAATCTTCTTGGGTGTAAACACAAATAAATAAATACATTAATTAATAAATTAAACTGATTCCATACTGGACTCTATTCAATGAACTTTAATGTTTGTGCATCTTATTTGGAAACTTATTTTATAATTGTATTGTATGTTACAATTATATTGCTTTTGTAACTTTACTTAAAGCAGGCAAATCTCACTTATAATGTGATAAAGTTAATCATATAAGTGCGGTATAGTGTAAACTGGCTTTATGACTTTATTAACTTCTGCTGCGTTAAAATTGGATGTTGCTTGTGTTCTAATGCATTATACTCTAAAGTATAACTATGAAGGTGATACTATAGGGGACATCTTATAATGTATTATAACTGTAGTTATAATTATATATGAGAAGTTATAACTTACTATAAGGTGTATTATGAGACATTATGAATTCCGTATAATGCCTTTACAATGCATTATAAATATGGGCTTCATAGAAAGTGTCACCAAATTATTTTTCACCAAGAGTTGATGGTGTGAGTCTACACCACCCCTTTACTATGTGAAAATGCTAGTGAGGTTTTTTTGCTGTCACTGTAAATGTTCGTTTTCCGACACCCACGGAGATAAATTGGACCTGTCAGATACAGTGATACAAGAGTGGAATTGTTATACCTGTAATTCTGCCTTATTTTTTAGGTTCCAACTTGTTAATAATTTGTGTTAAAATGTGTAGCTGACATGAAATTTCAAACAGTGACAGCTTGTATTATTACACATGCAAGTTCATGACATTAAAATAAATTACATTTGTACTTTTTTTAAATTAAAGTCACCCCACATTTTTAAAAATGCTTAAATGTTATCAAAATTCTTGAAAATGTAATATACAATCAAACGTCCACTTTAACATGTACATGTGGGTGTGTACAGGTGCATCTCAATAAATTAGAATGTCGTGGAAAAGTTCATTTATTTCAGTAATTCAACTCAAATTGTGAAACTTGTGTATTAAATAAATTCAGTGCACACAGACTGAAGTAGTTTAAGTCTTTGGTTCTTTTAATTGTGATGATTTTGGCTCACATTTAACTAAAACCCACCAATTCACTATCTCAACAAATTAGAATACATCATAAGACCAATAAAAAAAACATTTTTAGTGAATTGTTGGCCTTCTGGAAAGTATGTTCATTTACTGTATATGTACTCAATACTTGGTAGGGGCTCCTTTTGCTTTAATTACTGCCTCAATTCGGCGTGGCATGGAGGTGATCAGTTTGTGGCACTGCTGAGGTGGTATGGAAGCCCAGGTTTCTTTGACAGTGGCCTTCAGCTCATCTGCATTTTTTGGTCTCTTGTTTCTCATTTTCCTCTTGACAATACCCCATAGATTCTATATGGGGTTCAGGTCTGGTGAGTTTGCTGGCCAGTCAAGCACACCAAGACCATGGTCATTTAACCAACTTTTGGTGCTTTTGGCACCTGCCCACACTGCCAAATCCTGCTGGAAAATGAAATCAGCATCTTTAAAAAGCTGGTCAGCAGAAGGAAGCATGAAGTGCTCCAAAATTTCTTGGTAAACGGGTGCAGTGACTTTGGTTTTCAAAAAACACAATGGACCAACACCAGCAGATGACATTGCACCCCAAATCATCACAGAATGTGGAAACTTAACACTGGGCTTCAAGCAACTTGGGCTATGAGCTTCTCCACCCTTCCTCCAGACTCTAGGACCTTGGTTTCCAAATGAAATACAAAACTTGCTCTCATCTGAAAAGAGGACTTTGGACCACTGGGCAACAGTCCAGTTCTTCTTCTCCTTAGCCCAGGTAAGACGCCTCTGACGTTGTCTGTGGTTCAGGAGTGGCTTAACAAGAGGAATACGACAACTGTAGCCAAATTCCTTGACATGTCTGTGTGTGGTGGCTCTTGATGCCTTGACCCCAGCCTCAGTCCATTCCTTGTGAAGTTCACCCAAATTCTTGAATCGATTTTGCTTGACAATCCTCATAAGGCTGCGGTTCTCTCGGTTGGTTGTGCATCTTTTTCTTCCACACTTTTTCCTTCCACTCAACTTTCTGTTAACATGCTTGGATACAGCACTCTGTGAACAGCCAGCTTCTTTGGCAATGAATGTTTGTGGCTTACCCTCCTTGTGAAGTGTGTCAGTGATTGTCTTCTGGACAACTGTCAGATCAGCAGTCTTCCCCATGATTGTGTAGCCTAGTGAACCAAACTGAGAGACCATTTTGAAGGCTCAGGAAACCTTTGCAGGTGTTTTGAGTTGATTAGCTGATTGGCATGTCACCATATTCTAATTTTTTGAGATAGTGAATTGGTGGGTTTTTGTTAAATGTGAGCCAAAATCATCACAATTAAAAGAACCAAAGACTTAAACTACTTCAGTCTGTGTGCACTGAATTTATTTAATACACGAGTTTCACAATTTGAGTTGAATTACTGAAATAAATGAACTTTTCCACGACATTCTAATTTATTGAGATGCACCTGTATAGTGGCACCCCGTCCCGTTTTAACACTTAAAAAATCTGCTCACTTTAACAATAATGCAATGGATTAATGGCATGAGAAGACGGCCAGAGGTGTATTACAGAGATGTTTTTAATTACTTAATATTAATGTTGTTCTTAATATTAATAAGGCATATCAGTACATCCACAGAGTGACGGTAGGATCTTGTGGATTTATAAATGAAGCACTCTTGTTCTAAAATCTCCCCCCTCTACTTCCAGTTTTTATGGCATCCCCTGCAACTCTATAACCTGTAAATCCACTTCACTAGCTAATTACACTTTCACATCAACACCTTAGATATCTACTGTATATAGCAACTGCTACACTGGAAGATCAATGTCAAAATTGTCAAGATAGCTGCGTGCTAGTTTCTCTGGTGCATCTCTGGCGCATAAGGTCAATAGAACTGCAAAGAAAGAAAAAGAACAGAACAGCATGAAATAGAATGGAACAGCATAAAGCAGAAAGGAGAATGCCATGGAATAAAATATAACAAACATATAATAGAACAAAACAACATTGAATAGAAAAGCATAGAATTGAACAACATGGATAGATTAGAACAGCATAGGATAGAAAAACAGAAAAGAACAGTACAGAATAGAACAGCATAGAATTGAGGAACATAGAATAGAACAGAATAGAACAGCATAAAACATCATAATAGAAAAGAACATAATGGCATAGAATTGAAAAGCATAGAATAGAACAGAATAGAACAGCATAACAGAACAGAATAAAACAGTGTAGAATTGAACATATAATATAACAGCATAACATAATAGAACTGAACAACGTTGAATAGAAAAGCATAGAATAGAAAAAAAAGAACAGTATACAGTAGAACAACATGGAATAGAACAGAAAAGTATGGAACAGAAAAACAGAAAATAACAGCATAGAACTAAACAGCATAATAGAACAGAACAGAGCAGCATAGAATTGAACAGCATAATGGAACAGAAAAGAGCAGCGTAGAATTGAACAGCATAGAATTGAACAGCATAATAGAACAGAACAGAGCAGCGTAGAATTGAACAGCATAGAATAGAACAGCATAAAACATCATAATAGACTAGCATAGAATAGAAAAGCATAAAAGAACAGAATAAAACAGAACAGCATAATAGAAACAAATACAGCAGCATAATGGAACAACATAGAATAGAACAGAACAACATAGATCAGAAAAGCATAGAACAGAAAAAAAATAGAACAGCACAGAATAGAACAGCATAGAATAGAGCAACAGAACAGAACAGTATATAATAGAACAACAGAATAGAACAGCATAGAATAGAACAACAGAATAGAACAGCATAGAATAGAACAGCATAGAATAGAACAACAGAATAGAACAGCATAGAATAGAACAACAGAACAGAACAGCATAGAATAGAACAACAGAACAGAACAGCATAGAATAGAACAACAAAATAGAACAGCATATAATAGAACAACAGAATAGAACAGCATATAATAGAAAAATACAATAGAACAGCATAGAATAGAACAACAGAACAGAACAGCATAGAATAGAACAACAGAACAGAAAAGCATAGAATAGAACAACAGAATAGAACAGCATAGAATAGAACAACAGAATAGAACAGTGTAGAATAGAACAACAGAATAGAACAGTGTAGAATAGAACAACAGAACAGAACAGTGTAGAATAGAACAACAGAATAGAACAGCATATACTAGAACAACAGAATAGAACAGCATAGAATAGAACAGCATAGAATAGAACAACAGAATAGAACAGCATAGAATAGAACAACAGAACAGAATAGTGTAGAATAGAACAACAGAATAGAACAGCATATAATAGAACAACAGAATAGAACAGTGTAGAATAGAACAACAGAATAGAACAGTGTAGAATAGAACAACAGAACAGAACAGTGTAGAATAGAACAACAGAATAGAACAGTGTAGAATAGAACAACAGAACAGAACAGTGTAGAATAGAACAACAGAACAGAACAGTGTAGAATAGAACAACAGAATAGAACAGCATATAATAGAACAACAGAATAGAACAGCATAGAATAGAACAACAGAACAGAACAGCATATAATAGAACAACAGAATAGAACAGCGCAGAATAGAACAACAGAATAGAACAGCGCAGAATAGAACAACAGAATAGAACAGTGTAGAATAGAACAACAGAATAGAACAGCGTATAATAGAACAACAGAACAGAACAGTGTAGAATAGAACAACAGAATAGAACAGCGTATAATAGAACAACAGAACAGAACAGTGTAGAATAGAACAACAGAATAGAACAGCATATAATAGAACAACAGAATAGAACAGCATAGAATAGAACAACAGAACAGAACAGCATATAATAGAACAACAGAATAGAACAGCGCAGAATAGAACAACAGAATAGAACAGCGCAGAATAGAACAACAGAATAGAACAGCATATAATAGAACAACAGAATAGAACAGTGTAGAATAGAACAACAGAATAGAACAGTGTAGAATAGAACAACAGAACAGAACAGTGTAGAATAGAACAACAGAATAGAACAGCGTATAATAGAACAACAGAATAGAACAGTGAAGAATAGAACAACAGAACAGCATAGAATAGAACAACAGAATAGAACAGCATATAATAGAACAAAAGAATAGAACAGTGTAGAATAGAACAACAGAATAGAACAGCATATACTAGAACAACAGAATAGAACAGTGTAGAACAGAACAACAGAATAGAACAGCATAGAATAGAACAAAAGAATAGAACAGCGTAGAATAGAACAACAGAACAGAACAGCATATAATAGAACAACAAAATAGAACAGCATATAATAGAACAACAGAATAGAACAGCATATAATAGAACAACAGAATAGAACAGCATATAATAGAACAACAGAATAGAACAGCATAGAATAGAACAACAGAATAGAACAGTGTAGAATAGAACAACAGAACAGAACAGCGTAGAATAGAACAACAGAATAGAACAGCATATACTAGAACAACAGAATAGAACAGCGCAGAATAGAACAACAGAACAGAACAGCGTAGAATAGAACAACAGAACAGAACAGCGTAGAATAGAACAACAAAACAGAACAGCGTAGAATAGAACAACAGAATAGAATAGCGTATAATAGAACAACAGAATAGAACAGCGTAGAATAGATCAACAGAATAGAACAGCATAGAATAGAACAACAGAATAGAACAGCGTAGAATAGAACAACAGAATAGAACAGCGTAGAATAGAACAACAGAACAGAACAGCATATAATAGAACAACAAAATAGAACAGCATATAATAGAACAACAAAATAGAACAGCATATAATAGAACAACAGAATAGAACAGCATATAATAGAACAACAGAATAGAACAGCGCAGAATAGAACAACAGAACAGAACAGCGTAGAATAGAACAACAGAACAGAACAGCGTAGAATAGAACAACAAAACAGAACAGCGTAGAATAGAACAACAGAATAGAATAGCGTATAATAGAACAACAGAATAGAACAGCGTAGAATAGAACAACAGAACAGAACAGCATAGAATAGAACAACAGAATAGAACAGCATAGAATAGAACAACAGAATAGAACAGCGTAGAATAGAACAACAGAACAGAACAGCGTAGAATAGAACAACAGAATAGAACAGTGTAGAATAGAACAACAGAATAGAACAGTGTAGAATAGAACAACAGAATAGAACAGCATAGAATAGAACAACAGAATAGAACAGCGTAGAATAGAACAACAGAACAGAACAGTGTAGAATAGAACAACAGAATAGAACAGCATATACTAGAACAACAGAACAGAACAGTGTAGAATAGAACAACAGAACAGAACAGCGTAGAATAGAACAACAGAATAGAACAGTGTAGAATAGAACAACAGAACAGAACAGCGTAGAATAGAACAACAGAATAGAACAGTGTAGAATAGAACAACAGAATAGAACAGCATAGAATAGAACAACAGAATAGAACAGTGTAGAATAGAACAACAGAATAGAACAGCATATACTAGAACAACAGAATAGAACAGCGCAGAATAGAACAACAGAATAGAACAGTGTAGAATAGAACAACAGAATAGAACAGCATATACTAGAACAACAGAATAGAACAGCATATACTAGAACAACAGAATAGAACAGCGCAGAATAGAACAACAGAACAGAACAGCGTAGAATAGAACAACAGAATAGAACAGTGTAGAATAGAACAACAGAATAGAACAGCATAGAATAGAACAACAGAATAGAACAGTGTAGAATAGAACAACAGAACAGAACAGCGTAGAATAGAACAACAGAATAGAACAGCATATACTAGAACAACAGAATAGAACAGCGCAGAATAGAACAACAGAACAGAACAGCGTAGAATAGAACAACAGAACAGAACAGCGTAGAATAGAACAACATAATAGAATAACATATAATAGAACAACAGAATAGAACAGTGTAGAATAGAACAACAGAATAGAACAATGTAGAATAAAATAGCATAGAATAGAATAACACTAATAATTGTGTGTATGTTAATGTGAATTTGTTGCATTCTCTTTGAAACTCACAGGTGCGTTACTTCTGCAATCGTCTTTTCTGATGGTGGTCCTGATGGCGACTCTCTTACAGGTCTTACCATCCTCTTTACCTACACACACACACACACACACACACACACACACACACACACACACACACACACACAAAACAATGTGACTTATAAATAAACACAAGTATGCACACATTTACTAGGGTTTATACATGAAATGGCCTTTGCAACCCATTTTACTTTGTAATCAATGTGACTTATTTCATTGTGACAAGTGAAATCAGATATTCAACCAGAAATATTTTTAGGACATGACTTGAGTTTATCCATTGGATAAGTGGCTTGTGAAAAGTGGGCATTCCATTCCATTGCAGTGACATCAGCCGGAAGGAAAGTTGTGTCAGAGGCGGATTACAAATGATAAAAGATTACAAAAATCAAACTTTTTTGAAATAAATAAAATGTATAAAAATTTTAAATATAATAAAGTCCACTAATGAATAGTGTACAGTTAGACAAGGAATGTGTATAATAAAAACTAAATAGTAAATTTTAAATTCATGTTAAATGTAAAGTATTGTTCCATGGAATGTAGTCAGCTGAGCTCTGTATTAACAACTAAACCTGGTAGGGTTTAATCTTTGTAAACATGTCTGTAATAATGAGCCAAGCATGCAAACACACACACACACACACACACACACACACACACACACACACATAAACACAGTAGGCTCAGTGACTATTATTGCTGCACTATGGAGGCTCCACTTGATTGACAAGTTAGTTACCATGGTGACGTTTGACATTGATCAAACGGCACCACAGAGAACTGAACTTTTCACCCATATCTAATTAAATAGTGTGTCTAACAATACTTGATTCAAAAGCATTAAACTCTTTAGAGGGCAGTGTACGTGTGTTATCAATTTCCTTATTTGCTTTGGCACAGTGATTCTGGAGGTGCAGGTCAAACGGAGGACAGGTTCTGAACAATTATAAGGGGTTTCAACAGGAAATAAATCAAGACTTCACAGCTGTGTGTCTGAGATTGTGGGAGGACCAGCTGATGAGTGTGTGTGGAATGCAGTGGCAGTGTTATAAGGATGGTTGTCAGTGATATAATAGTTCACTTAAAAATGAAAATTCTGTTATTATTTACACACCCTCATGACATTCTAAACTAGGGCTGCAACTAACGATTATTTTGATAATCGATTAATCTAACGATTATTAGAACGATTATTCGACTATTCGGAGATTATTGCAACAATTAATCATTAGCTCTTAACCGATTATTCATATTTAGACTTGCTTTAAGAGAATGTGTCTTAAATATAAGTGTATTTTGTATATAAGTGTTTTTTTTTTCACTTGGTTATACTTCTGCGAGTGCAGTAAAGACAAAATATACTTCTATTCAAGATCTATTCTCTAAAAGCAAGACTAAATATCTTATATGCTGCTTCTTGTGTGAATGCATCTTTTTTAAAGGATTTTTAGATATTTTAAAATATTTGTATTTTTAATATTATATTGAACATTCTCAGATAACAATTTTTTCTTCTGCAGTATAGCTGCTAAAGTAAATGTATGTTGTTTTAAAGGAGTTTTAGATATTTATATTGGAAAACAAGCCAAAACAAAAACAAATCAAAAATGTATTTTGTTGCAGTGTATAATGGGGCAAAGACTACCCTCTCTCACCTTTTTGTTCACTTCAATCCAAGATTTTCTCCCCTTTTCTCCTCAATTTGGAATGCCCAATTCCCAATGCGCTCTAAGTCCTCGTGGTGGCGTAGTGACTCGCCTCAATCCGGGTGGCAGAGGATGAATCTCAGTTGCCTCCGCATCTGAGACATCAATCCGGGCATTTTATCACGTGGCTTGTTGAGCACATTACCGCGTATACCTAGTGTGTGTGGAGGCTTCACGCTATTCTCCGCAGCGTCCACGCACAACTCACCACGTGCCCCACCGAAAGCAAGAACCACATTATAGCAATCACAAGGAGCTTAACCTAACGTGACTCAGCTGGGCCAATTGGTTGCTTAGGAAGTCTGACTGGAGTCACTCAGCATGCCCTGGATTCGAACTTGCGACTCCAGGTGTGGTAGTCAGTGTTTTTACTTGCTGAGCTACCCAGGCCCCCCACTTCAATCCATCTTTAACTCACAAAAAAACCCATCTCTTATTAATAAAGCTGCGTATTGCCAATTTTCTTTACAATAAGAAATACACAATGACATATATTATGATTCAATATGTCGCGAGCCATCACGTTATAATCTAGCTGCATTAAGTGGGCGTGCTAGAGGGATGAGCATCCCGCGATAGAGTGTGCATCAGCCGGATGCAGTTTCAGTCTCTCCCCCTTAGATCGGGACAGTCGCGCAACTCAAAGAAGAGGTGCTGTTCCAATAATAAAAACTTAAAGTTGGAATGTTTGATTAAAGTATCATGTATTTATATTGCCCTATCTTCAAAGTTTTCTGATATCATATGATAGCTTTCCGTGAAGAACAGACCAAAATTTAGGTCGTTATTTGCTCAAAATCTTGCCCTCCACTACAGCTCTCAAATTTCCTTCACCAATCTGCCTATTTAAACTAGCCCACCACATACAGTTATGGTATACGTCAGAACCAATAGCATTTAGGCCTTTGTACACCACATACAACTTTTGCCATGATTTCTTTCCGCGATCAACATTTTGAATTAGTTCTTCTTCTCATGCATCATAGGCGGAGGACGAACCAGCTCAAAGGTGCGTTGAGCCACGTACAGTACCGGGGTAAAATTGCTTGTTGATTAGCTCCACCTATTGTAAAGGCGTGAATGTGCTAACGGCGAACATCCGCATTGCTTTCTATGGGAAAGGGCCATTCGTCTGCGATTCACCTCTCATAATCGCGCTGCCTATGGTGTGCAAAGGCCTTCTGACCCAAAACCCAAAGCGGCATGTCTAAAGGCCAGTACGTTTCCCGTACAGTGCGCCTAACGCAAATTCACACATCAGCACAGGAATGCGAGGACTGTTCACATCTATTAGCATCATCTGCACATTCGCCTGAGATTGACTGCTAGTAGAGCATGACAAAGCAGTCATAGTGTACATGCGGCAAACACATCAGTATGGGCTCGCCATACGGATGTAAAACAAAGTATACCCTATTCTTAAGGGGCCGTTTAGACCAAACATGTACTTGCACTAAAAAAGCTGGACGCAACGTGATGCATATTGACCGGTTTCAGTCACGAGACTGTAGGCCTTATTTGTGACCACCGGTGGGGGAAGCAATGGCGGTGAATGGAAAAACACCAGTGAAAAGATAGAGATTTGCTTTTGATCCAAATCTCAGGAATAAACCTGCTCTGTGAATATGACTGTGGTGTGAAAAGTTTATGCTTCATAATCTTATGATATGTTATTTATTGACTTACAGTATACACATTAAATATATACTGTATATTGACACTACAGTGCTTTTTTCTTATTTCAATGTAATAAAATAATGAAATGCAGATTATATGATCAGGCTCCTCCTTAACCTTCATTTAAGAACTCCAATATAGTCTGTTTTTCATTTGAAGTTATTTTACGGCTTCAGAAGACTTACAGTGCATGAGCTGTCTGGACAGCCTTTACTGTGCTTATTGTGTCATTGCATGGCAAAGAGCTTTGTGAAGATTCTTCACAAATCTCTCCTTTTGTGTCACATTAAAACAATGACAGCAAATGGGCTTTAAACAACATGAGGGTGAGTAAAGAATGACAGAATTTTCACGATTCCTGTAATGGTTCTTTAGTGCAGTGATAAAGTGAGAGTTAGGGTGTGCATGTATATCTGAGTGAGTGAACATCAGTGTCAGGAAAAAAAAAAACATTTAGTAGAACAGAGACAGTGTTTATAGGACAAATGTTAATGTCTCGCTCACTTAATCAATCAATTCACTCAGACCGAGTGAAAATAATGGCAAAGAAATAAGTGTAAAATACTTTATCCTAAACACACACAATGCAATGAGAGACAGATGAGTATAAGTCAGTAGATGAGTGGGTACCTGTATCACAGTTAGTACTAGCAGTGGGTGTAACTGGACTAACGGAAAAAGGCAACAAACCGAGTCCAGCACCTGAGAAACACACAGGGGCAGTTCACAAACTCACAAGTAATCCAGAGGTCAGAAACTCAGTCGCTTAAACATGGTGCTTTGCTCGTAAAAGCTTCCAGCACGCAGCGCAAACCAGCCAGCGCAAACGCAAGAGCCCCAAAACCAATGCAAACACATACACACACACACACACACACACATGTGCCCATATATGCCCTCATGCATACAAAAGATGCCCTGTTCCACCATTTACACACACACAAAAAATACATACCGACTAAGGCACATGCTGGACATGTGGAGCTTCTTCCTCAAAATCACCTGTGTATCTCTCTAGCATGCCATGCCAATACAATTAAGACTGTTAAATCTTATCAGAGAAAATACATTCATGCAATATCTTCCAACTCGCTTGCTTTGCAATGTGTGGTTTATATGCAAACAAAATGAAAAGCTGCACTTAAAAATGTATGAATTTCATTGCATCTTAGCCATATTTGCAATTACTTTTAAAACAGATGGTTAAAGGAATATTCCAGGTTCAATGCAAGTTAAACTCACTTGACAGCATTTGTGGCATAATGTTGATTACCACGAAAAATAACACTATGTAACACAATTTTTGTTCCTGGGTATTAAGTGTTATTTCCTAATTGCTTATGCCTCAGAAGTATAGATAATGGCTATTATTCCCCACAAACTTTGCTTTTGTGACCAGGACAATGATATTTTGAAATGTACCTATTTCCAATGAAAAAACGGGCAAATTTGTGCCTTTTCGTTCACATAAAGTCAGAAAAAAACAACATATGAATCCAAATTAACATGTAGTTATACTAAAGTAATACAAAAATGACTACAAAAGATTTAGAAGTGAGTAGTTTTTCGAGATTTACGATTATACTGTAAATCACTTTCACGAATCAGCCCCCAAATGTAGTCTCCCATCATGTTCTCGTTATACTGTCCTTGGTAGTGCCGTTCAAAGTCCAGTATATCCTGATGGAAGTGCTCGCCGAGTACACTCTCAAGTTCTCCTTGAATTTATCAAGATGAGCATCAAGGATATGGACTTTGAGGGACGTCCTACAGCCCATTGTGCCATAGTTCTTCACCAGAGTCTCAACCAGCTCCACATAGTTTTTGGCCTTGTAATTGCCCAGGAAGCCCCGAACCACTGCGACAAAGCTGTTCCAAGCCGCTTTCTTACTAGTGAGCTTCTTGGGGAATTCATTGCACTCCAGGATCTTCTTTATATGTGGTCCGACGAAGACACCGGTTTTGACCTTTGCCTCAGACAGCTTAGGGAAGAAGTCTTGAAGGTACTTGAAGGCTGCCGACTCCTCAACTAGAGCTCTGACAAATTGTTTCATAAGGCCCAATTTGATGTGCAGTGGTGGCATCAGCAACTTCCGGGGGTCCGCCAGTGGCTCCCACTTTACGTTGTTCCTCCCCACAGAGAACTCGGTCTGCTGTGGCCAGTCCCACCTGTGGTAGTGCACCTTGGTGTCCCTGCTGTCCCAAAGGCAAAGATAGCAGGGAAACTTGGTAAAACCGCCTTGGAGACCCATCAGGAATGCCACCATTTTGAAGTCTCCTATGACATCCCAGCCGTAGGCATCCAGCAAGGTCTTGATGCTGTTGTAATCCTCTTTGAGGTGCACCAAGTGAGCCAGGGGAAGAGATGGGTACTTGTTACCATTATGGAGCAGCATGGCTTTGAGGCTCCTGGATGAGCTCTCAATGAAGAGGTGCCACTCATTCTGGTTACAGGCGATTCTGATTGCCTCGAACAGACTCACATTGTGGCAGAAACAGAGCCCATCTTGATGGGTGAAGAAGCTGGAAAAAGGTTGGTGATGCTTCCTCTGATCTGCGACTTGAACACTTTCAACCAACAAGTTCCACTGCTTGAGCCTAGATGTCAAAAGCTCAGCATTGGACTTGGTGAGACTAAGATCTCTAATCAAGTCGTTGAGGTCTTTTTGGTTGGGGTAGTATGGGTTTCTCTCCTCAGCTCCACCTCTGAAATCCCTCAAAGTCCATATCCTTTATGCTCATCTTGATAAATTCAAGGAGAACATGGGAGTGTACTCGAAGGAGCAAGGCGAGCACTTCCATCAGGATATACTGGACTTTGAATGCCGCTACCAAGGACAGTATAACGAGAACATGATGGGAGACTACATTTGGGGGCTGATTCGTGAAAGTGATTTACAGTATCATCGTAAATCTCGAAAAATACTCACTTCTAAATCTTTTGTAGTCATTTTTGTATTACTTTAGTATAAATACATGTTAATTTGGATTCATATGTTGTTTTTTCTGACTTTATGTGAACGAAAAGACACAAATTTGCCCGTTTTCTCATTGGAAATAGGTACATTTCAAAGTATCACTGTCCTGGTAACAAAAGCAAAGTTTATATAAAAGTAAAATTCTCAGTTGCAATGAGCTACTTACAATGGAAGTCAGTGGCGGTTCTAGGTTGTATGGCGTCCTGGGTGAACTGCATAATTAGTTTAGTGAATCGGGGACTAAACCAGTTCAGACAACGTGTGCAAACAACCGGCACTTTTTTCATTCTTAGTGAATTCCCCCTGTGTATTTTAGCATTAAAGAACAAGCCCCATTCACCTCCACTGTAAGTGCCGTACTGTGATTTTTGCTTTTTAAATATAAATGAGGGAAAAGTCAAAATTATTTTCTGTGATATCAACATTTTCCCTCAAATGCTGTCGATTGAACTTAACTTGTAGCCTGTTAAACCCAGAATGTTCCTTTAAATTACTTTTAACTCAATGTGATTTTTAGTGGATGAATTAAGTCAGTTTCCCTCTAGTTCACACAGGTGTCCTTGCAGAGCAACCACAGGTGTAGTTCAGCGCATTCACTATGCACATGTTCAACTAACATTTTACAACCAAAAAGTGTCACAAATACTTGTATGTCTATGTTTTGAACAGTATATCCCATTTTTGTCTCATTTCAAACCTAACAAACTGCTTTTGGTGAAATGTTTTGCTTGAAATGTTGTCTTGTTCTATATTTCTTTAAAATAAATTGCACTTGGTTTAATATTTTTCTAATGCAATGACATTCATACTTTCTTTAAATTGCCTTAAGAGTCCAAATCCTTTTTGAGACCACTGTACCGATTCGGATGGCTTTACTAATGTATTTGTTGTCACCCAGCGTGTGTGAAAGACATTTGTCTAAACCTGTTTGTACACCAAGCATCAAGCTTTGACAAGAGACATTTAAACCACAAAAACACCAATCCCATAGCACAAAATCCAGCCTATACCACAGATTACACACACAGTAAAGACAGACAGAAAGTTCAAAATGCCCAGACACAGGTGATAGAGAGGGGAATGCTAAAGAAATCTGATGTTTTGTCAATAAATAATAAAAAATATATATATATGGTGAAATCCATACATTTTTTTTTTTTTTTTTTTTTTAGGATTATAGCATTTACAACCAAAGGGAATAACTGAATTTGGGAATTAAAGGGATAGTTCACCCAAAAATAAAAACTGTTAGGGTTAGGTTAGGGTTAACACTAATCACTTAGTCACTTTCATGTGTTCCAAACTTGTATGCGTTTCATTTTTTTGTGGAACATATAAGGAGATGTTAGGCAAAATGACACCTCAGCCTCAGTCACCATTCACTTTCATTGTTTGGAAAAAAAAAATGCACTGAAAGTGAATGGTGACTGAGATAAACACTGCATAACATTTCCTTTTGTGTTCCACAGAACAAATTCGTACGGGTTTGGAACAACCTGAGGGTGAATAAATAATGACAGAATTTTCATTTTTCAGGTGAACTGTCCCTTTAAGAATAAAGGAAATTGAAACAGGCAGATTGCAAAAGAAAAGAATGAAAGAGGCCCGTAGTAAGTTTTTATTTCCTGGACAACAGCGAGCATCTAACAACAGTCACGACCAGCAGCTAATAAAGCCCAGCACTGCCCCTCCATCATGCTGTTCCAAACAGCTCCCAGCATTCCCAGAAAGCCCACCAATCAGCCCCGGACACACGCTACTTACACGTCTTACAGCAACCGTCCACATACGTCTGAACGACACCTCCATTCTGAAACACAGAGCACACAGGTTACCAGAAAAAACCACAAAGTGATACAGGAAGAGGCAGAAGACGAGCATCACTTTGAGTCAGACCTGAATACACTCAGTGTCATTGAATGGAGGGCAGACGACTCCAGAGGCCAGAACTACTGCTCCTATTGCAGTCTCCATACAGTCAAACCGCGTGCAGTTAGCCACCCACGAGCTACCTGCCTAGAATCGCGCAAAAAAAAAAACATAGTCACGTTAATTCAGTTACACACTAGATTTTCTTCTGTCAAGTACTTGGTCATTGCAACTCTTGTTTGTGATCTTGCACAGTTACAACCTGTATACTGTATATTTGTACTTTTTTTGTTTATCGTAAATTATGCGTACTGCAATGTTTGGACCATACACCAACGTTTTTCACTCATCATTATACTTGTGTAAATGATGAAGTGACAATAAAGTGATATGATTTTGATTTGATATGATGTGTGAAAATACATTAAAGTTGAAACAATGTTGATTTATGTTTGAATGTGTGCATGTGCATGTGAAGATTACCATAAAAACTTCTGTAGTGCCATTTTCACTGGGATAAGAACACGAGATGTTTTTGCAGGAGCCACAGCACACGTGAGGATCAGAGGAAGGAACGTAAACCTGGTGCTACAGTAACAAAACAGAAATATATTGTAGAATAAAAGAATCCTTTAGCACTCATTAAAAAAAGACAGTCAAACCAGGTCTTCGGACATTAAAAGCCGTCATGAAACATATTTCAGTTTATATAACATGCATGTATCAGAACACCTTTTAATACTGTACATTTGGGTGATTCCACACTGTTACAAATCAGCTTGGAAAATTACATTTGAGTTTAATTCAAAAGTACAGATTTTTGAGCATTTATCCTTCGTAAATTTCTTAACTAAATATTATTATATTTTTTTATATCAAGCAAATAAAAATAAAAACATACCAATTTGCATAACCTCCGTAAACAGTACATTCTATATCTAACATTTAATCTCTGAGTTTTTTTAATAATTTTTTTTTATTATTATTTATTACGTTAGCCCTGAACCGCATGGTGAGGTGTCGCAGTGCCTTCCCCCAAGTAACCACATTAGGGGTGTGCAGCAAAGCCAGTATCTGTATCTGTTACTATGACAAATGATCTGTAACTGTATCTGTATTCGGCTAGAACCTGATGTGGGCGTGGTTTAACCCGGAAGTGTGTCAAAACTAATTTTAAAATGTAACTCTTACATTTAGGCTATAGCTTCTGTATATAAAGTATGCCTCAGTTAGGCCTATTTAAATATTATTATTATTATCATTATTAATATAATAATATTTATTATTATAATTCTAATTATATTTTTAGTATTATTATTAAATTATATTATTGATATTTTCTTTATTTTTTTCTCACCAGATGAAGCTGAATATATAGGCTACATAAACTGTGGAATATGTTGTTAACTGTGGTTTCTCCTGGTATTTCGGACGTTAATATCTGCTGAATTTATATCTTGCAGCTTTATGTCTGTGCAGTGTGTAAGTAACAATATTATTCTGAAGGCATGAGGTGTCAAGCAATTGTAAAATGTCAAGCACACATTTTGCAGCGAATATTAAATACAAATACAAATATTAAAAGAAATTTGTGTTCACATATTTTTTTGGAGGAATTAATTAGTTAAATTACATGTGCAGAATTAGTGAAATTACATTGCAAGATCGAGCCTATATACAGTATACACCGATCAACCACAACATTAAAACCACCTGTCTAATATTGTGTATGTCCCCCTCGTGCCGCCAAAACAGCGCCAACCCGCATCTCAGAATAACATTCTGAAATTATATTCTTCTCACCGCAATTGTACAGAGTGGTTATCCTGTTAACGTGCACCCCCTTGTTTTGAGCACAAGCCTAAAAGGACATACTCAAAATACAATGGATGTTGTTCATCCCCACATTGTATTACAGGCATAATTTTGGTCTCTTTGGAAATGAGACACTTGGGAGTTTGTTGTTAAAAAGTACAAATCAGTAAAAGTCATGAAAATTTGTTTTTATAAAAGCTCACATTTATTGTAAAGTGATCAGCTTTTTTTTTTTTTTCATAAATATTTATATAAAATAATATATGACATTGACCTTGTCTTGTGGATTCCAATCATATAATGAGGCAGAAAACAGATTATTGGCAGGTGAAGATGATAGGTGTCGTGTGATTTCATGTTTTCCCTCCATGTTTATGTGTCTTGTTTTCATTGGTTGATTATCTTGTTATCTTGTTTAGAGTTCTGTTTGTTCATTGGTTTGTTCTCCCATGTCCATGTATTTATACCCTCATGTTTTCCATTGTCCTTTGTCAAGTATTGAATGTTAATGTATTGTTGTCAGTTCTTTGTTCTAGCCAAGTCATGTTTATGTTTTGTTTCATAGTCTACCAAGTCATGTAAAGTTATGTTAAGTCAAGTTCATGTTTTGTTCACGTATAGAGTTAGGGTTTTTGGATTTCACATTTGGAAATAAACTGCACTTGGGTTCGCACTTCATCATCGTCTCTTCGTCTGCCTGTTGCCAACTACGTTACAGAAGGTGTACAGCTCTTCTGCAATTACAGCTACAGAACTGTCAATAACCATATACAAATACCAAAGACTGCATGGAAATAATAGGCAAACCATATATTTTTGTAATCTTCTATTTATTTACAATAAGTCTCAGCAGTCAACTGATTCATTTTATGCTTGATACGTAATTTATCCTACTATGGTATGGGATGGGGAAGTCCTTGTCATGTGGGCACTGAGGTTTGCATGATGTCATAACGGGCTGGTTTGAGTATTTCTGTAACTGCTGATCTCCTGGGATTTTCACACACAACAGTCTCTAGAATTTACTCCGAATGGTGCCAAAAACAAAAAACATCCAGTGAGCGGCAGTTCTGTGGATGGAAATACCTTGTTGATGAGAGAGGTCAACAGAGAATGGCCAACCTGGTTCGAACTGACAAAGTCTACGGTAACTCAGATAACCACTCTGTACAATTGTGTTGAGAAGAATGCTATTCCGAGATGCGGGTTGTTTTTTTGTTTTTTGTATTCCTCCGTGTGCAGGAATATTCTGAATAGATTTACACTCTATGAAGTATTTAAACCTCTATGGAGCAATTTAAATTTTTTGGAACAAAGGATTAACCAGATAATTACATAATGTGGATATAAATGTGGTCAACTTCCAGTCGAGCTCCACAATAAAAATCATCTCTTCTTTGGTCAGGAATTAAACATAGCGCTCAGGTTGGTTTTATAAATCCTTACGTGTAAATTGTGTGAAACATTTGTTGTTAATGTGATCAAACATTTCAAAAAGACATTTCAAGAAGCGGAAAATGTGTATGATATAGTTAATACTCTTTACAAGCTTAGATTTCTAAGATGCGCACAATTAATGGAGACTGCAAATGGAGTCAAGAATGCAGCCATCCGATCTGAACTTGAAATCATACCATGTGCATTTTCATTCATAAGGTTTACACTGTAGTAATATTGGCTTCAGAGACTCATCATTGCTTTGTAATTTTCTATATGTTTATTTAAAATATCACTTAATACCTGTGCTCGTTGGATGATCGGTCTTCCGAATATTTTTTGATGAATTCATTATTCGTTTTGAAGTCATTATTCGTGGCTTTCCGAATAAGGTATTCAGCTTCAGGCACATCCCTAAACCACATGTCTTACAAATTTTTTTCCTCAGGCAAAAATATATTTATTTAAAAAAAAAAAAGAAAAAAAAAGAAATGTCTCTGAAAAATTATTTTCTCTCTGAATATATATATTTTTTTTCTCTCCAAAATTTAAAAACATAAAAAATTATCATGTGTTGCCTATTTAGGAAAAGACAGAGAGAGAAAAACAATCTGAGAGAAAAAAAATAATTCAGAGAGAAAATGTTTTTTTTTTTTTTTTTTTTGTTTTTCACATTGCGGTTCAGGGCTTCCATAATTTATAAATAATCAAGATTTAACAAATGCTGTGAATTTCAGATTTGTTGTTAAACAGCTTTTTTTCTCTGTAATTTTTTTTTCTCTCTGAAATTTTTTTTCTCTCTTAAAAAAAAAAAAAAAAAATAAATTATAATGTGTTGCCTCTTTAGGAAAAGACAGAGAGAGAAAATCTGAGAGAAAATTTTTTCAAAGAAAACGTTTTTTTTTTTTTTTTTTTTTTTTTTTCATCTTGCAGTTCGGGGCTTCCGTAATTTATAAATAATCAAGATTTAACAAATGCTGTGAATTTTAGATCTGTTGTTAAGCTGTCAATGTAATGATAATATATATTTAATATATAATTAATAATATGTTATTATATTATTCATGATAAAAATATTTTGGTATACTTTGGTAACACATTACAATAAGGTTGTATTTGTTATTATTAGTTAGCTACATTAGTTAACATGAACTAACAATGAACAATACTTTTACAGCACTTATTAATCTTGGATAATGTTAATATCAACATCTACTAATAACATTTTAAAATTAAAAGTCATATACCTGTATGTTAACATTAGTTAATGCATGTTAAACTAACATGAACTAACATTAGTTTATAAATAAATAACTGTAAATAAATTAACATTAACCAAGATTAATAAATGCTGTTGTTCATAGTTAGTTCATGATACCTAATGCATTTAGTAATGCTAACAAAATGAACCTTATTGTAAAGTGTTACTATTTTTTTTATTATAAATGTTTTCTATCGTTTAATCTTAAAATACGTAATCAGTTATTTTATTTATGAAATGCAGAGTTGCTCAGACATGATTTGCAACACTTAAATTTATTTCAACATCTTTGTGTGTGTTAATTCATATTATAATAGTAACAGTAACTATATGATGACTGTTGGTCATGTGACTCACAGATTCACATTTCTCAGAGCAGTTGGCAGTGGTGACCTCTATGGCGTAGAATCCAGTGCTGGGATCTTTATGAGTGAGACACTGAACGGTGTAACAGAGTTCCCCCTCAAAATACTGCACCATAGACTGACCCGGATTTAACACCGTTACACCCTGAAACAGACACACCTCTGCCTTCTCTGCACACACACACACACACACACACACACAAGAACACACGTGTTTTAAATAATTTTTATTTAATACTAATGCACTTATACCAACATGTGTGTGAGTCTTACTGCAGGAGTGCAGGAGGCATCCACATGGACCACCGTGGTCTGGTTCCTCCACTCTGACCTCTCCCTTTAGCACACAAAAGGTCAAAGGTCAGTCACCATATGAAGTGCTTATAGTACTGTGTCAGCATTAATAAGCTTGACAATTGTAGTGTATCCACACACACTATACACTTTAGAACACCCACCACAGTGCAGACAGGAAGTGTGATGTTGTGACATTGACATTCTGTAAAACAAACAAATAATACACTTCTTAATGGCATGAGCAGAAATGTATGTACGACAACAAACCTTTGGTGCCATTGTATAGTGATTGTCCTAGATGGTAATACCATGATATCTTGATACATGCCATGGTACTGTAAGATTACCATAATCAAATACCATGGTACATGTCCAAAATACATGGTATTTTTTTTGTTAGTGTAATGTTTCTTATGATGTGTGTATATTTATATAGTGTAGTTATACTTTGAGTACAAAATTACAAATGTCGGAAGTTGTAAGTTAAAAGCCCTTTTGGGGGATTATCACATTTCAGTTGTCACACTCTGGTTTCTCTCAATGTGAGTATACCGGTCAGTCACAGGACAGATTTCATTATAACTGATTTTGTACAAAATTTGTTGTCAGTGCTTTTTGCCTGTTGCATGGCAGTATAATTATCTTAACTTAAAAGCAAAAAGAAGTTTTGAATTTTTAGATGTCCTCATTTGGAAAAACAATACATAAGTAAATTAATGTTTTTTGACATTCTAAAAATACAAAATGTTTTCTTTTAGGTTTAAGGTCATAGTGTGGGTTAGTCTATGGTTATTGAAATGACATTTTTTACATTAAATTTATACATTACACATTATACATTATAAATTAGCTGTATATAAAAACAATTGAAGTCTATGATATGTCTTTATTTAGATAAAGTAGCTAAGTAAACGTGTGTGTGTGTGTGTGTGTGTGTGTACAGTACCGCAGTGTGTTTCTGGGCAGCAGTTGTCTGGCACAGGTCTCTTCACCAGCACAGCTCCAGGTGCACAGCTCACACTGGGCTCAGGGCACAGACTCATATCACACACTGAAAGATCAACACACAGCACTTTTCATATCAGATTAAAATATACATAATGACTGAGTTCATCACTGCAGGGACTGCCTGTGTGTGTGTGTGTGTGTGTGTGTGTCTGGGTGCATGCGTGTTAATTACCACAATGATACTGCGGGCAGCAGTGATTAGTGGTGTTCATATCCACAGCCAGAATCTCTCCAGGCAAACACACTGGAATCGGCTCAATACATGACTCACATACTGCAAAACACGTGAAATATTTCTACAGTAAACCATTATCAGATTACCATAAAATGACTCTTTTACAATAAACAAAAAAGGTTTATTAAATTAAATTAGCATGTGCTAAAATGCATCTTTTTTTTTTTTAGTTTTTGCTGAAAAAATGCAGATACTGTGTGGGTTTAGCAATACACATAGGAGGGATCAGGGCAAGTTGTCACACGGGGAAGTTGTCACAAGGGCTATATTTCAGTAACTATTAGATTTGGAGTCAAAAGTCCAATTACACAAATGTGTGTATTATGGTTTCAAACACCTTAGTTTAAAACCCTCTTAAATTAGAATAATTTAGCACATTTTCAATATCATCTTATTTTTGTTATAGCTTTTGATTAAACATAATCAAGCCACACTGGCATTCAATCAGGCAAGAGTCAACTATATAATGAAGGCAGATTTTTACCGAAAGGTTTAACTGTTTTCTTAGGACATTTTCAGGCAAGTCAGGGCATGTTGTCACATTTTTATCAGAGCATGTTGTCACATGTGTTTTTAAATATTATTAATTTAAATAATTTATCAGTTACAATATTAGTTGGCTATATCAACATTTTAATAATTTTGTACGTTACCTTATCCATTTCTGTTGTTTCATGAATCACTTTGTGCCTTGTTATTATTTTACTTTGACATTTTTAGCTGAAAAGCCTACAATATGTGGTTTAATGCAGGTGTAGATTTAAAGAGAGTTGTTGATTTCGTAGACAACTAGCCTCAGTCTCCCTGTAATGTGTTATAATTACACATAGCGATGCACCGATATGAACATTTTTGGCCGATACTTGTTTTAACAAATAACTATTGGCCGATTACCAATGCCGATAACAATTTTTTGCAACTTACTTTATTTAGTCATCAGATCACTGTTTAGCTCAGTAATTGTGTTTTAAAATTATACAAAGAGGTACAAAAGCTTTTGTTATAACAATAAGTAATTTCCATTTTACCTGAATTGGATCTGTTGAACATGACAGGGCAAAATTTCAAGAGAGCCACAATGAAAAATAAATAGAAGATAAAAAAGATTAAAAAAAGTATATTGAAAAATAACTAAATATCATAGCATGATGGTTAATGTAAAAAAAAGGTTATTTTATCCTTCTAAAACATTTTTGCACTGTTATTGCAGTTCAAAACAACAGAACTACCATTTTACATGTATGTACTGTATATAATAGAACATCACAAATTCATATTATGCAAAGGTATTATGTTGGGCAATGTCAACCAAATAAATACAAAAATAAAAAGTTATCAAAGGAACAAAACACCCTTTTAAATTCTATAGTGGTGTAAAGGATAATGGAAATAATGGATAATGGATAATGTCATCCAGACCGCTAGAGGGTGCCGCTTGCTTACACAATGCTGACTGAAGCACTAACTAAAGAGCTGATTGCAGTCTATTTTTAAACACAGCCTTTCAAGCTTTTGTAATCACGCAAGACCTTATTGCGATTTCAAACTTAACTCAATCAATCGTGCAGCCTTTGCCAATCATGCCAATGTCTCAGAAGTCAAAGTTAGCTGTTTTCGAAGTGTTTGGATGGTTTTACCTCATCATGTATAAGTGCCGCTTTCACACCTGTCACGTCTGTAATGACGTTTCCCCCTCATTAATGTGAGAGAGAAAGAATGAAAATTAAATATCACATGCTCTTAGGAGACCCAACCCTTCTACATTCTGTCGAATCATTATTTCTGGATTGTGCATTTGAATTCAAAGAGTTTTTACAAAGTATTAATTATAAACAAATCATCGATTTTTCATATCGGCATTTTCATGCTTAAAACGATTTACTGATGGTTTTAATTTGGTAATTAACTGGCCGATAAATATCATTGGCCGATACCTTGGTGCATCCCTAATTACATGTATTGTGATGTTTGTGATGTCCATTGTAGCAGTGGTATTATATGATTGTTTTAGTGTGTTATTACCACACATGTAGCTATAGCAGCAGGCTTGTGCTCCTCTGACCTCCACCAGGAACTGATCTTCTCTGCAGACCGGGGCCGGAACACTCGGGCAGGATAGCTGGTTACATTCTAACAGAGACCAATCAGAAGACTCACCCTTATACACTGACCATACAAACAGCTAGTCAGAATGAGGATTAATTTACATGAATATGTGTGTCCATCTCACCACATCTGTACTCAGGACAGCAGGAAATAGCACTGTAGCCAATCACCAGCTTGTTTCCATTCTCACAGCTGGGCACTTCACTCTGACAAATGGTGAGGTTACACTCTAGATTAGAGACACATATACAGACATCTTTTAAAAGTTCCATACACTCGGTGTCCTTTTACTAAAAAGACAGACCTTGATATTTATGACCGAATTTTCATTTTTGGGTGAACTATCCATTTAATTCTTTGTTTTGTGGTGGGATTTGTGGTGTTTGTGTGTGTATACTTACCACAAATCTTCTTAGGACAGCAGACTCCTTCCTCCAGCACATCGACTGCATACTCTCCCTCTCTTTCACACAGTGGCGCAGGTTCATAACTGCACTCGGGTTCAACAGGCACCACACTGCCATTCTCCAGACACTTAAACAGACAGCAGCCACGCAGAGAGCCGTTCCACACCTCGCCCGGTGCCCGGGGAGCGCCCTCGTTATCCGTACACACTGATCACATGGATATAACATTAATAGATATCACAAATGCACTTTGTTTCAGATTCTGAATGGTTTGGCATTCTTACCGCACTGGTCCTCGGTGACACAGAAGGCGGAGTCTGCTCGGTGCAGGATGGTGCCATCTTTACAAACACACTCCTCTCTGATTGAAGAGCAGGTGCTCTCCTCATAGTAATCGCGGTTCTGACACGTCCGGGTCTTACAGGTGTTCACACATGGTTTATATTCCTTGCCAGGAGGACATTTAAGCGCTACAACACACATATACACACACAAAACAAACTCTCATAAGCAGTTTAATTCTTCTTTTTTTTTTAAATAAAATAAAAAGTGAATAAATCGGCAATATTGTTAACTCATAATTTTAGGGTTTTGTTTAAAGGTGCTGTAAGCTTTTTTTTATTTTTATGGAAAGGTAGGCAAAAAAATGTCCTACTCCCTGACAGATATTAATGAAATAAGTCATGAGATTTCTCACCTGTCTCTGTGACAGCACTAGACTCTGTAAACAGCAAACCAAAAAGTGTCCACGGGCCACGGTCTCTGACACTTTCTGCCTGCCAATAATTTTTTGCATTCTCATAGTATTGTAGTTGCAGCTAACTGTTGAGATTTAAAGGGATAGTTCACCCAAAAATGTAATTCAGTCATTGTTTACTCACCTCTGTGTTGTTATAACCCTATATGACTTTCTTTCTTTTTCTTAACACAAAGGGAGAAATTGTGAAAAATGTTGCACTCAGTGAGGTCATTCAATGGCAGTTTATGGTGACCACCTCTTCAAGCTTCAAAAGAATGCAAAAGTATAATTCAGAAGTCTAATAAATTATTCCATGAGACTCATGATTGTTATGAAAGCATACGATAAGGATTGATGAGAAACAAACCAAAATCGAATGTATTATTTAGTGAAACCTTTGACCGACCGTTGCTCTCCTGTGCGCGTTCATGATAGCACACGAGAGCAACAGTTCACAGAGTCCCAATCGAAAACTCGTTTTGTTTGTCTAAAAACAGGTCCTCAACAGCAATAGTGACAATAGAAAACAACACAGCTGCACACAAAACAGAGAACAGAACTTACTAAACATGTCTGAAGAGTTAATAGTTGAAGAATTGATGCATTTCTATGCCCAGCCTTATTTTTTTGAAAGTTTTTGGACCGGTGTCAATTCACAGTGGATGGAGATACCTGCACGATGAAGAAAATAGAAAACAAGCAATCGATAGAATGTACCGTCACTGGTCAAGGCTGGTTAGGACAAAAACTCTGATTACCATTGAACATTTACCTTTTATCGCGTGACGTTTTGAATCAGGTTAAGACACCGTGTGACTGTGGCTGCCTGTAGAATTGTTTGATTTCCGAGTCTGCAGCATTGTTTGATTTCCGAATACTCCTTTCAAAAATAAGGCTGGGCATAGAAATGCATCAATTATTCAACTACAAACTCTTCAGACATGTTTAGTTAGTTCTGTTCTCTGTTTTGTGTGCAGTTGTGTTGTGTTCTGTTGTCACTATTGCTGTGGATGACCTGTTTTTAGATAAACAAAACGAGTTTTCACTTGAACGCCCCAATGTCGTGAGGGGTCTGCGTGAACTGTTGCTCTCGTGTGCTATCATGAATGCACACAGGAGATCAACGGTCAGTGAACATTTCACTAAATAATACATTAGATTTCGGTTTGTTTCTCACCAAATCTTATCGTATGCTTTCATAACAATCATGAGTCTCATGGAGTAATTGATTAGACTTCTGAATTATACTTTTGTGTTCTTTTGAAGCTTGAAGAGGTGGTCACCATAAACTGCCACTGAATGACATCACTGAGCAAACATTTTTTTCACAATTTCTCCCTTTGTGTTAAGAAAAAGAAAGTCATATAGTGTTATAACAACACAGGGGTGATTAAACAATGACTGAATTTTCTTTTTTGGGTGAACTAACACTTTAATGCCATTTTGCTCATAACAGTTGTCAGTTGAGGGCGCTATTTTGCAGCTGTTGTTTTTGACAACCATTTCTGCTCGATATCGGTTTCAATAAAGCTCATTTGGTATCTTTGGACTGCAGGGTTTTGGAAAGAGGGGGTGTTGCTAATCCAATAGCTCAGCTTGTGGAAATTCTAGAATGGCCAAAATCACTTACAGCACCTTTAAGTTTTGTTTGTCTTTTATTTTAAAAGTTTCCAGTTTTCTCTGTGCTAAATAGTATATATATATATATATATATATATATATATATATATATATATATATATAAACACAGTACCATTCAAAAATTTGGATCTTAAAAATATTTTGATCTGAAGGCGTATGCTTAAATGTTTGAAATTAGTTTTGTAGACAAAAATATAATTGTATATATATATATATATATATATATATATATATATATATATATATATATATATATATATATACATACACTACAGTGGAGTCCAAAAGTCTGACAACACTAGTGAAAATGCTTTTATTTTGCACGTGTATAGCAGTAACTGTTATCAGCATAACAATTTGGGTGAACAGTTAATAAAAAATAAAAAACAATTTCAGAATTTCTAAGCTTTTATATCCCCTTTTTGTTGTTTTGTGGTCTTTTTGCCACTTTTCAATGACAGACATAAGGGGTGGGACCATGACACAGGCTTACTTTCCCTGCATTCCAAACGGGATAAATCAGCCACCAAAGGGCAATAAGAAGGGAGAACAATCATGACCACTATGTTGAAGGGTCATTGCCAACCGAAGTGCTCATAAATAGCTGCTTCAAAGGGCCCTTCAAAACAAACGCTTCCGTAGGGGTCAACTGATGGACTCTTCATTGTCAAGCGGACCGGAACCGGACCATACATCATAAATCTGCAGGTTTGCCAAGTGCAAACACACTCTGGTTCTATAAACAAAAACATGTGATAGTCCTTCATCTTCGTGGTTTATGAAAGTTTTTAATTATTATAATGAACTTTTTAAAACATATTAAACCTCTACTTTCTGTTTGAAACTTGCTATTGCTTGTGTTATTTTATTGTCAATTCACTTGAACTGTTATTCAAATAAAGGAGTTAAATTAAATAAGTATATACAGTGGATTTTATTTATTTAATAATCAAACATATACTGTACATTTGTTTACTAGTTCATTTTTTATTCAAATAAATAAAACAAATATTTAAACATGAAGCTTAAATTTTTTATAAAGTATAAATCTTACAAATCTTCCAATAAATCTTCCGTTTGCATTCTGATAGAAGTTCATAGTGAGGAAAAATCATGTTTAACTATTTCTAAATAGGGACATCTGATGTTCGTTAGCATCAGCCTTTGTGTGACGGCAGCGGCTCCTTTAGCTCGGATAGATGACGTTGAAGTGCGTTCCGAATTATATATATATTTTTGAGCCCTACCCCTTTCAAACCTCCGAAGATCTCATTCTGGATGGTTAACCCTTTTGAAGGGATTGGCTCATAAGAATGAGCCCTTCAGAATTGAACGCACCCTTTGTTTGTTTTCAGGTTTAAATTACATTTTTTAATTCCCAGATTTTCAATATGGTTTCAGAATTTTATATTTAATTATTATTTACTAAATACACTCATTGCATGCACGCTCGCATGTGTGTGTGTGTGTGTGTGTGTGTGTGGATCACACTCACGGCAGAAGTTGCTTTTCCTCCAGCTGAAGCAGATTTGATGTGTGTAGCAAATGGCCACATAAGCAGCCAGGAAATCACACTCATACTCTTTATAATGCAGATCACCAGCCCATATCTTATCACAAAAGTTTTCTGGAGAAACCTGCACAAAACATTTGAATGCACATGTGAGGAATACCCATTCTTTCAGGTATGAAATTTCTCTAAATGCATACACAATAATAGCAAAACCTGACAAAAACTCCTTGTTCATATATACTGTAAGCCAAAAATGTATTAAGGGGTTGTCACTCTAGATTTTACAATCAATTCATATGCATAAGAATACTGGAGAGCAGGTGCACAAGAATAAATGTAAAAAATATATATATTTCATTGCGTACTAAGGCCATGTCCACACTAACAAGTTTTCATTTGAAAACGCATTATTTTCGCTTATGCCTTTTATCTACACTAAAATGGTGTTCACCTCCACTGAAAACAAGTGCTTTGAAAAAAGCTCTCCATAGCCACATACTTTAGAAAATTATGACGTTAGGAAAGGGATTTGTGTGGATGTGGCCTAAAGCTCAGTTTTAGTGAACTCTAACCTGGAAATGTATATATCGAAGGGACGATGACCAATTTTGCATGTTCTGAATTTAATACAAGTTTAAAAGAATACAAAATTTAAGATAGAAGCTGGAAATAATTGTATATTTTAACATATTGAATTTATTATTATTAACCCTGTAACATATGAAAGAATTGTCAGAATTTATATATATATTTTTTTTACATTAAACTGTTTTTAGTACCATTAGACAAACTATAAAAAGAAATCGTAAAATAAAATAATGTGCACGTTTTTATTATGTATCATATTTGATACATTAGGCTTTAAAGGTCTTTATCCTCCTGAGGCCCAGCAATTCATGTTTGTGTAGGACATTTGTTAAAGTTTTTTTTAGCCCATACATGCTACAGTGGTAAATCTTGGGGTATTATCAGAGGAGTCCCTGGGCTTTTCAGAGATGCCAAATCTTTGAGAGTTTGTCCATGACAACTTCCTCTCTTTAGTCTATAAATATGGATTGAAATGTATCACAGTTACATACAATATGAATAAAATATTATTTTTTCAATAAACAGTTTTTATCATATGTATTTTATGCACCAAACACTATATTGCCATTTAAAAAAGTGAAATTGTAAAAAAAGTTTTGCTGAGTCTCAGGAACTTATGGTAAGATGAAATCATAACAGCTTGTGATGTAAAATTGTTAGATCTTTATAATGACAGAGCAGGCTGCATGTATGAATATACACAGAAATATTAGTTCACACTTTAAATATATCTTATAAAAAGTATTAAAAGCATCAAAGCTCTGTGATATTTTGTGGTGAGCATGAATGGAATGTAATGGTGATTGAGAGATATGCCTCAAAGGCCTGTTGTATCATATTTGATACATGGATTTCAAACGGGGGGTTTTCAATAAAATAATATTCAAAATTTTAACCAAGCCCATGTTGCTTATATTCAGCAAATACTCATTTTAAAATATCAGTAGCAATATAATCATTACTGACACTTTTACTTTATTAAAATAAGCTGTCATTTATCCCATCATAAGAATCACTTTTCGCACAAGTCTGCTGCCATTTTAAATAGATCGATATAAACACTGAAACCACTTTTTTCACAAATAACCACTAGATGGTGCCATAAACATGTGAAACTTACATACCATAGGTTGTTTGGCTCGTCAGCTTGAATAGAGAGTGAAACACGAGCTGTCAAACGATGTGTATTATATTTGATACACACGGCATTATAGGGTTAATAATGTATTATTTATCCTCGTGCGACCCCGCGTCCACATGCATGGACGTTGTATTTTGACTTCTCTCTACGCAATGCATAATTTAAATAAATAAAAACTGACTGAATACTGTTCACAAGACTCTAGACTGTCATTTAAAGGGTTAACATCTGCCGCACCAAGTCATGTGGCACAACAGCATGTCGTCGCTTTCCGTGAAGCGCTCCTATGGATGCAGCACCAACAAAAGTGCCTTGGAGGAGAGGAGAGTCTCTAGTTTCGTTTGATATGCCGTATTAAAAAATCTGTTAATTGTTCACGCGTCAGCAAGCTGATAAACATGATGTCTACATATGTGGACACTGGCACCGCATTTCCTCAAAAGTAAAAGTATTCATTAACATTAGTAAATGCTTTCCTATATATTTACTGTGCATTTTCAAATTGAGAATCAATGGGTTCATCGAAAAGCTGTAAAATGTTGCTTTCAGATTCTTTATATGGAGTTAGGAGGAAAATAAGGTGCATTTCAAACTGTTCTGAGACCAGTGAAGACAGACAGCACACTGGAAGTTAAGTCATTCACTAAATAGGGAGCAAGGGAGCATCCTATAACTCTCTATGCAGCTAAGTGCATTCAATCCTAAAATCCGACCAAAAGTTCAGTTTCAGGCTGCAGATGATGTTTGGATCACTCAACATGTTTAGCAGACATGGGACAATAATCAGTACATAGATTCAGGATTTATCATGTATCATTTTATTTTAACATGGTTGGCTGTGATTGGATGATGCTGGACATTACTTTGAATAAGAATTATTTATTCAGCTTTAAAGAAAATCAGCTGTAATGTCTCAAAAACATGAATAACCAAAACTCCTGGAAACATAATAAACAATTTGATGAAACAAATCTGACTTTCTATAGCTTAGTGTTATTTAACATTTCATAACGTAGCCTCAGTGTCCACATATGTGGACATACATTTTTAGGAAAACTATTTGCTCTAGAATTTTTTTTTCTAATAGGTGCTACTAGTTACAAATCAAAAAGAGAAATGGAAAATGCACACAGCAGTCACGCAGGGGTCTCAGGAGGTTATGACAGAGGCTATTTGCACTAAGTGCATAGAGTGTTAGATGCTGCTTGCACCCCTAATTAAATACTAATATACATTATCACTGTAGTGTGTTTATGGTGTTTAGTTAGAGTCCCACAGACACCTTACACTAACCCCTAAACCTAACCCTTATCTTACAAAAATTAACCATGGTTTTACTACAGTACCATAGTATCAACATGGTATTTTGTAGTAAAATCATAGTAATCACAAAATTAAACATGGTTACTATATTTACACCATATTACTGAAGTAATACTATGGTTAATTGCATTAAAACTGTGGCTTTAAAAACGTTAAAATAATAATAATAATAATAATAATAATAATAATAATAATAATAATTTACTACAATATTATTATAATAAAACCATGGTTAATTTTACCCGTATCAAACCTTTCTCTCAACTCCCCGACCTTCACCGTGACCAAATCACTGTGAGGAAATCAACCTTTATATTTATCTTTATTAATTATTATAAGTAGTATTAAAGGAAATATTAAAGCGTGGAGACAGAAGACAGGATGGAAAAAAGTGGGACAAATGGTGGAATCTAACCCGGGTCGTCCGCACAAAAAAAGCCCACCGACCTTACACACCACTGCACTGCAGCAACACTAGTGGGCGCTGTTTATCCACAATTTCTGTGTTTTCACCAGACTATTAGAGTGCAAATATCCTTGCTGTGTGGCAGATGCTATTTACACCTAGTGCAAATAGTCACTGCCATTATTTATTCAAAACAAGCTTTGGAGTATAACATCATATCCTGCTGGTCAATTTCACATTTAAAATGTTGTGACCACGCCTTTAATAAAAACGTATTTAGTTATTCTATGTTGCATAAAATTCATTTATATTAAGGACAATAGTTGTGAAGGGTAAATCAGCCCAAGGATATGTAAACAAGTGTGTGTGTGTAGTACCTTGTGGTGACATTTGGAAAAAGGTCTCTGGTTGAGCATGGTGAAACATTTGGAGCAGTTGCCTGTGGTGCAGTTGTCTCCCACTCGGCGGAAGTAATCCGTGTCCTCTGATGTGTCCACCATCCATCCATGTAGAAACATAGGGATGTCCTCCACATCCTGAACCACCGTACCATTGGGCAGCCGCAGGTCATCGGCCGGATTACCATCACAACAACCTGAGACAGGAAACACATGCCGGTAACAAAATATATCAAACACACTTTACAAGATCACAAATGACTGAAGGGTGTTCAATCATTAAAGACAACATGACACACTTTCAGATAATTTTCATTTCATTTTTCAGAGTAAAAATAAAACATTCAGTGGGACTGATCTATTTATCCATTTGAATTTGATTGGATCATGAAAAGTACACTATGATATGATTGGTCATTTTGCACTGATGAATAGTGCACATTAAGACCAGGGATATTTATTAAGCAAGTAAAGCATGGAAAAGTGTCGCGCTAACAATGCCAAGGTCATGGGTTTGATTCCTAAGGAACAAACGAACTGAAAAAATTCACAAATTGAATGCAATGTAAGTTGCTTTGGATAAAAGTGTCTTCCAAATGCATACATGTAAATATAAGTAAACAGGGTGAATTGTGATGTCATGTTGTCTATGAAGTGCAATGTTGTCACACACTGACCGCAGAGCCCTCTAGTGGAGGTGTTATCAGGAGCGGTGTATTGTAGAACCATGATGCCAGTGCTGTGGTACCACTTTATGTTGATGCCACCAGGTGTATCGATGGTGTACATGGTCCCAGTGTCATCCATTTGGAGATTCTGCCTGGTGAACGGCAGTCGGGCTGTAATCTGATTCACCGACACCTGCATAAGATCAAACCATCATTACAAACCAACATACATAACACCCACAAGCAAAGATTAAATCTGCACTACGTACAACCCCAATTCCGAAAAAGTTGGGACAGTATGAAAAATGCTAATAAAAACAATACAGGAGTGATTTGTAAATTATATTCACCCTTTGCTATATTGAAAGCACTACAACTACACATTATATGATGTTTTACCTTGTGAATTTCATTGTTTTTTGAAAATGTACAGTAATTTCAAATCACATGATTGTAATGCTCCAAAAAGTTGAGACAGGGGCAATTTAAGACTAATAACCATTTGACGAGTTGAAATAACAAGGCGATGTGAAACAGGAGATGTAAAACAGGTGAGGCAATCGTGTCATAGTATATTAGGAGCCTCCAAAAACAGCCTAGTCCTTTAAGAGCAAGGATCAATTTACTTGTCAATTTGGCAACAGATGCTTCAGCAAATAATCCAGCACTTTGAGAACAATGATCCCCAAAGACAAATTGGAAGGATTTTGGGCATTTCACCCTCTACAGTGCACAATATAGTTAAAAGTTTCAAGGAATCTGGTTAAATTTCAGTGCGTAAAGGGCAAGGCGAAAACCACTTCTGAATGCGTGTGATCTCTGATCCCTCAGACATCACTGTTTTAAAAAACATCATTCATCTGTAATGGATTTCATGAATATGGGCTTGGGATAACTTTAGTTAACCTTTGTTAGTCAAAACCACTCACGCTGCATCTACAGATGCAAGTTAAGACTTTACTATGTAAAGGAGAAGCCATACATCAACACTGTCCAGAAGTGCTGCCGACTTCTCTGGGCTTGGTCTCATCGTAGATGGAAAGTAGAACAGTGGAACCGTGTTTTTTGGTCTGAAGAGTCCACATTTCAAAACGTTTTTGAAAAACACAGCCGTCGTTTTCTCCGGGCCAAAGAGGAAAAGGACCATCCAAGCTGTTATTAGCATCAGGTCCAAAACCCAGTGTATGTATGGGCCAGGGGTGTGTCAGTGCCCATGACATGGGTAACTTGCACATCTGTGAGAACACCATTAATGCAGACAAATATGTACAAATTTTGGAGCAACATATATTTCCATCCAGCACTGTCTGTTCCAGGGATGTTACTGCATTTTCCAGCAGTACAACTTCAAACCACATACTGCCCGGATTTCAAGTGCATGGCTGTGTAAGCAGAGAGTATGGGTGCTAGATTGGCCTGCCTGCAGTCCTGAACTGTCTCCAGTTGAGAATGTGTGGTGCATTATGAAGCACACCATACGGCAATGAAGACCCTGTACAATTGTGCACCTACATAATGGATGAATGGAGGATAATTCCACTTTTTAAACTTAACAAACTTGTGTCTTCAGTGCCTAAATGCTTAATAAGTGTTATTAGAAGAAATGGTGATGTTTCACAGTGGTAAACACTTGACTGTCCCAACTTTTTTGGAGCGTGTTGCAATCATCTGATTTGAAATGACTGTACATTTTCAAAAAACAATGAAATTAACAAGGTAAAACATCATATAATGTGTAGTTGTAGTGCTTTCAATATAGAAAAGGGTGAATATAATTTACAAATCACTCCTTATTGTTTTTATTAGCATTTTTCATACTGTGCCAACTTTTTCAGAATTGGGTTTTAAGATTTTTTGGTTAAAAATGAACAAATTGTCATTATTGATTGAGTTCATAAACAATCAGTGTTCAAAACAATGTCCTAACCTTAACCTGATTCACTACGGTACACCTATAAAAATTAATTGTATTTTGAGCTGTCGGGTTTGATTTGGCATGAAATCACTGGCTTATGATGTTCATCCTTACGCCATTACATCATGTCCGTAAACACAGGAAAGAAGAACCGGCTGTCTCATGTTCCAGCTGGAGAAACTAACTACCCTGTTTAGCTCAGTTTAATAACACTCACACAGTTCAGGACAGCATTGCAGCAGTTTGGATGGATGTTTATCTGTTATCCATTTGGTGAAGTTGTTTACCTGCTATAAGGCTTGGATATGTTTTCTGGTAGGGTTGTTGAAGTTTATATTGCTTGTCACCGATCGCAGTGTATCTACTTTGTCGGAGAAGTTACTGTGACATGTTTACTAATATTTATGACTTCTGAAATTGACTTCTTATAGACTTCTGCAGATTCACAACACATTACACTTATGCAAAGCATTAAAGTATTGATAATCATTTTTTTCTTACGCTTGCAACTTAATTTACACCTTCACAAAACTTTCTGTGCGCACGCAAAGCAAATTTCGCTTGCAATTTGATTTAAGCTTTCACAAATCTTACTCTGCGCATGCAAACCATTTAGGCACTATTTTACCTTCATAGTAATGTGTTCTTCCAGTGCTTGCAATTTTAAGTTTCAATTACAGATGTCGCTAGAGAGCACAAAGTTAGGTAGTGCAGCTTTAAGAGAAGGATATACCAGCAAATTATGTTTTTGGTTCGATTTAACAATTTTGACTTTCCACAATATTTCCAGAATCCCAAACAAAATGTATGAAAATTTTGTATGATTTTACAGTACCTTTCACCTCTTTTATTAGCATTAGTTAGCATCTTTCAACAGCCATTATCTCAAGGTTATATTTGGCTTATTTAGCAATATATATATATAGCTTTATAACTGGTACAGACCCAAATATTTGAAAATTTACTTCAAAAATTACATTTCAGGTAATTGTCAAGTTTTCATTAAATATTTCATAGGGAATTTGAACTCCTGTTAATCTATTTTGCTTGGACAATTTGTTGCATTGCAATTTAATTGCACGCACCATCTATTTATTTACTGCACATCTAGTTCGTTTTTTTAATTTATTTGTTTATTCATTCATTGATGTTTTTTCCCTTTGTTTCTGTTTTTTCTTTATCTTTGTATGTATCTTGAAACATTTATAACAAATGATAAATAAAAGAAAACATTTTATAGTTCATTTTATCTGAAAAACAAAGGCAAGACGCTTGTTTATTTATATGCACAAAGCTTTTCAATAAATATTGTGTTGAGTAAACAACCTTTCAACAAAGGAGTCTGATGATCATATTAAAAGAACAACAGCAAGTTGTGGCATTTTCTGAGGGGTCTATATCACTTTTGTTATAATAAGTAAACACTTACATATTTAATAAGATAAAAAGGATCATCACAATACAAAAAGTTAACATATTAACTTGTACATTTCTTTGATGAATGTATTCAGAAGAACTGAACAGGCTAAAGTTAAAGTCGGCTTATAGCAAGTGGTGAAATTCATTACCTTGCGCTCGAGGCGACTGATCATGATTCTGTAGGAGTGAGTGGTGATGTTCAGCTTCTTAAAACACAAACCAGAGGTGCCACCAGAGGGAGTCTAACAGAAAGTGAGATAGAAAATGAGCTTGTGACACTCATTGGAATGACCATAATAAATGATCATAAAGCTAGCTACACACTTACAGGTCGCCGGATGTAGTTCACACTCTGGAAACAAAGAGTGAATCATTGAACAGAAATTCTCAAAGAATATATTGAAGATATTGAAGTATATTTCTTTATGGTAGAGTGTTATTACCTCACTGGTGGGACATTTCTCTATGTGTCCCACGATCTTCTCTCTGGGCAGATGGACCAGAATATAAGAACCGATATCATAAAGAGCCACATTATTCCCATCAAACGTGATCACACGCAGATCAGAGATGATAGAGCAGCGACCTGTTTGAACACATTCACAAACATTAAAAGCCAAGCAAAGATTTTCTTCATTGCTAATGTAAATGCAAATGTTTCACATTTGTGATTTTGAAAGGAGGTTAGCACCACATTGAAGCCTGGGTTATGAAACCCCACTTTAGAGAAGGGTGACAACAAACAACCAATCATATGCTGCCTTATTAAATATTCATGTGCTTTGTATGGTCTCAAAAACATTCATGTACTGTGCTTAGCATCTACATTTGAAAGAAACTGTTAAAAATATGATTAAAATGGATTAACTGCAGTGATAGACGGTATAGTTAATTGTGTTCTCAATTTTCTAATTCTTAGTTTATTATTTCTTTTTTAATTTTTAGTTTCAAGTTTTATTGGTCACACACACACACACACATATATATATATATATATAGATAGATATATATAGATATAGATAGATAGATAAAGAGTAGAAATAGAAGTAAAAAACACAATTAAAAACACAATTTACAACACAGTAAAATACACAATAAATAGGAGAAAGAATAAATATTTACTGTATGTACAAAGTATGAAATAGTGCATAATGACAGATGTAGAGGTGGAAGCAGCAACAGTTGACTGGCAATATGTACATTGTGCATGGTAAATATTGCCAGTAAAAAAAAAAAAAAAAAAAAAAAAAAATATATATATATATATATATATATATATATATATATATATATATATATATATATATATATATATATATATATATATATATATTATTTTTATTTATTTATTTATTTTTATTTATTTTTTTTTATCCCTTTTTTTCTGGGGGAGCCTAACTAGGGACCTGGGATGCAAATTAGCATGTGCTATAACCTCTATGTAAAATGCATCGTTTTTAGTTTTTTGTTGAAATCATGTTTTTTTACTGTCTCTATACAAATACATAATAGTAATAATAATTGTTTTGATGATATTTTATCATTTACAAAATTTTCACAGATCCACAGTCATGTGTTATACTTGCCCAACATATATTTTAACCTCATAAATAGGCAATTAAAAACTCTTAACCTAGGGTTTGCAAATATACAGTGTGAAATATTCCAACCTGCCGACCCAAGATTAATTACAAACCCTGGGTAAAGGATGATCAGTGTGAACATTTTTAAAAGATAGCATAGTAATTTTTTAATACAGGGTTAAAAACAATTTCAAGTGTGAAAAGGCCACAAATAAGTGTCTTGCACATATACAGTATGTCTAACGTCTGTATACCTGGCCAAAACTAGGTTTATTTAGTAATTTTTAATAAGTGTTTAATGTTTAAAGAAAGTGTCATGAGGGGAATCAACATACACAGAAGTGTATAATAACTGTTGCAATAAAGCGAGTGATATTAGGCTGCTGCTTAAGACTTGAACTATATTTATAATGGCAATTAAGTGACTGTGGCAACATTTAAAAAAAAATGATATTACGTGGATCCTTACATGTATCCTGGCAATTCCCAGGTGAAATTTCCCCTGTGTGGTACTAAAAGCTAGTTTTTTCTCCCAAACAGATGAGGTTTTAAGGTTAACCCTTTAAGCTCTGAAGGTGTTTTTAAAGATTTCTTGTTTCAGTGGCAAACCCAAAATTAAAGGCTTATAAAAAAAAACAAATAAAAAAAAAACTAGGAGGGTCAAGTGTTTGGTATCATTGTAAAGAAAACTTTTCAAAGTTTTTAATGATATGGATTATGATACATTCTGAGACTCTCAGCCTAAAAAATTGCTGAAAAAAAATTTAACCAAAATTTTTATTTTTTTCTTATTTTTCTAGACATTATATATCTCTGGGTATAAATAAGTTGGCTCCAAAAAAAACCTGCTTTTGTTTTGTGTATCTGAGAAAATGTTTGTGTTGATACGACAAAGCAATCAAAAGTTATAGCATTACAAATATAATTTATCATAGTGTCCAAAAACATCTCCATGTGTCCAAAAGCCACTCCAAACAAATAACAAAATATTATTGTACAAAAGAACTAATTAAACATGTAAACACAAAAATGACTAAAGGTTTGCATAGCATGCAGACATGATATTAGTAATGAAATTTCACAGAATGAGTTTCATTCTGTGCCATTTGAGTCATCATTGAGTCTGTGTCATTTACGTGGCACCATCTCCTGGTGGCCATATGTAACATTGTGCTTCGTGTGGATTATCTAATGATCTATGCATCTGATTACCTTGTGTGGGGATAATTTGAAAGATAATCACCTACTCTAAGTCATGGTATGTGAGATTTTATGTTCTGTTTATTTTTCATGAAGTTATAAGTGAAAACACAGCATATTAACAACACCAGCATAACTGTCAAAGAAACATACTTAGTTATTACTCGCTATATTTTTGTCTCTGAATAAAAACAATAGGCTGGTTGTATTTTACTCTTTGAGAGCTTTCCAACAACATATGACACATGGTTTGATGTTTTTACTAATTGCAATAATATGTACAGTGCATTTTTTTTATTATACATTATCAAAATGGAATACTTCTGATTTGTCTGCAAATTTCAAAGCACTTGTTCAGTTTCGTTAATTATTTCTGCATGCATTGGAAAGTAGAGCTTCTACGCTTTCAAACGATACCTAATTTGTGTTGGTCAAGACTGTATTTATAAATATTTTGACAATATATTTTTGTCTCGTGGGCCCATCCGAGCTTAAAGGGTTAATGCTCTATTTAGTTTTAAGTCAACAAAATTGACCTCCCTACCCTAAACCTTAATCTAACTGATAGTGTCATAAAAAGCGTGCTCTTCAGGACTTGTACCCCGCTTCTTAACATCACAAGTGTAACGCTCTATTAGTTGAGCTACCACATAAATTGATCATACATGAACAAGCTTGTAAGTGCAGTTGGTTATGTAATGCAAACACCTTACAAGTCATACGCTATAGTAAAATTGTTGAGATGTCATCTATGTTAAGTATTGTGTGAGGAACAGGGTGAGAAGTTAGTGTTTATGAACTGAAAATCTGCCATTTTAATTGTAAATTGTTTTAAATTTAAACAAAGTCGTTGTTGAAACTTCTGCGAAACGTACAACAAGCCACGTAAAAGTAAAGTGATTCTATGAGACCAGGCTGAAAGCATCCAGCATGGACTAAATGTCCTTGCGTGTGTCTTACATGGGCACTGCCACAGCGGGCAGCAGGGGTCTGTGTTGGTCTGGATTGGTGTACCAAGCAGGTTACACTGCGGTTGGCTGATGTTGTATCTGCAGTGCTGGGAGGAGTTATGAAGCATCAGCTGTCCATTAAAGCAGATATACTCACTGCACTCGTCCACACGCAATGAATACGGAGGCTGAATGGACACAAAACAGAGAGACATCAATGGTTTAAGAGAGAATATAAACCCTGTATGCCCCAAAACACATCAGGATCTCTCTTCATACTGTTGAAACCATTCCTGATACTGTATCTTATGAAAGTTGGATCAACAGTTATGAAGTAACTGAGAGGCAAAACATATTTTCTTTGGAGAGCGCGCACACACACACTATGGATGCGAATTATAAGGAATTGAATGATTATGTTTCCTTTTAACAATTCTTGGCTGGTTTTCCCAAATCAATCTTTTTAATCTAATCTTCTTTATTTATCACACATTATACATTTGCACATATACAGTGAAATTCTTCTTTTTTTCACATATCCCAGCTAGGCTGGGGTCAGAGTGCAGGGTCAGCCATGATACAGCACCCCTGGAGCAGATAGGGTCAAGGGCCTTGCTCAAGGGCCCAACAGTGGCATCTTGGTGGTGCTGGGGCTTGAACCCCTGACCTTCTGATCAGTAACCCAGAGCCTTAACAGCTGAGCCACCACTGCCCCCAAAGCACTAAGTAGAACATTAGTAGCACTTAAGTAGCACTTAATCTCTATGGCGCGTTTCCCAAAAGCATCATTTTTAAGTAGTATGTAAACCGCTCTTAAGTCCATTAAGTGCAACTTAAATGTATCTTTCTCGCATCTTTCACAGTTTATTAGAGACAAAGGAACATTTAATAAATTGGAAAGCCACTGTACACTGTTTCAGAGGATAAAAACGTATTGAAAAAAAATCACATTGAAATCAAAAGGAACTCTCCGCAGTCTGTGACGTGATAGGTCTAAATCAGGTCTAAAGAGGTCTAAATTTACATGATACATAATACAGCATAACGTTTTTATTGTGCTTCTTTGATAATCTAAGTTGAGCATCAATACATGTGAAACCCCGTCATACCAAAGCCATCCTTAAATTCTGTAATACTGTAGTTGATACATTTTGGTGCCTCGACAAGGTTACAAACAACTTTCATGTTTGTTAGTATTTCCACATTATTTTCATGTTGAGAAGACAAACTCCTGGACATATTGGCCAAAGTGATCATCACCTTTGGACCAGACAGTTTCCGTAATGAAGCACTTAAGTTCTACTTTATAACGAGTGATCAACGTGCTAGTTTGGGAAACAGTCGTTACTCCATCATAAAATAACAATCGACGTTAGATAAGATGATCGTAAAAGCTTTTGTTGCAACCTTAATGGGAAACCCAGACATGGTTTCTTAATTCTTGGATTAATAATTATTTTAGAACTTTTTAGGAAACACCGCTCTGACTGATTCAGTGAGTTAGTAAGTCATTACACCGATTTAAACCATAATTTAAAACAGCTCATAAGAGTCAGTGAGTGTGTTTACATGCACGATCTTACACCGATTATGCTTAATAAACCTTAAACGGTTTTCCTTTATCGGGGTAAGGTCATAAATGGTTTTAGCATAAACAAATGGACACAGATCGTACTGCTCTGTACTGTATGTAAACATCTTTACCGGCGTTCTTACCAGCTTATCCAATTTGATGTGGCGCATGACTGTTTACATTTTGACATCAAAAGCAAAGAATAATCTGATGATTTCAAATCTCATGTAGACAGGGTTTTCTTGTCTGATTTTTTGAATAAGCTGATGCATGTAAACACACACACTGGTTTGTGAATCGGACTACACTGGTTGCGCTGCATGTTTGTTGTTGCACGCAACCAATGAGGACAACACATTAGAAAGATACGTTGTCTATTTATAGTCTTTGTATTTTTTTTATGGTCTTTCTTTCTTATCACAGTCAAGTCAGATTGCTACTCACAACTCTGCTAAAGCATAATTTATTTTGCTGTGGCACTGTCATTACTTTGGAAAAGTGAAGTGGTTCAAAGAACCAAATGTCAAAAGAATTATTCCATTCCAGTATCTTTTAAAACATGTAACTGGTTCTGAAAAAGGACAGAGGCTGGATTCTAAAATTCTAAAAATTAAAAATTTTCTTAACTACTATTTTCGTCTTATTTTCTAAGAAAAGGAAAAAAAAAATCAAATTTTGTATTTAAAAAAATAAAATAAAATAATGATATAAAATTATATATATATATATACACATTACTGTGCAAAAGTCTTAGGCACATAAGATGCTTCACAAAAACATTTGTCTTAAGATGGTTATTTATATCTTCAGCTTTAGTGTGTCAATAGGAAAAATAAATTTTAGACTCCCAAACATTTCTTTTGCAAATAGAATAGAATAGAATAGAATAGAATAGAATAGAATAGAAGAACAGTGAGCCCTGCAACAGATGTCATGGCCCCCACAGTGCCCCCCACTGAACATCGTGTCAGTCTGAGATTACATAAAGAGACAGAAGCAACTGAGACAGCCGAAATAGATAGAAGAACTGTGGCGAATTCTCCAAGAAGCTTGGAATATCCTATCTGCCAACAACCATGTTGTTTTATGTTTACTGGACTTTGTATGACGTTAATTGATAAATGAAAATTATTTATGGCATTATTTTTGAAGACATCCTCACTATGCAACAATTTTCACAAGTGCCTAAATCTTTTGCGCAGTACTGTATATATATACATATATAATTTTATTTATTTTTTAATAATGTTCTTAAGGAAAAACTTAAGAAGAATTCAAATTCTTGAAATATTTTTTCTTAAAAATCATTGTAAATGACATTTTCAGAATCAGAATCAGCTTTATTGCCAAGTATGCTTACACATACAGTGCATCCGGAAAGTATTCACAGCGCTTCACTTTTTCCACATTTTGTTATGTTACAGCCTTATTCCAAAATGGATTAAATTCATTATTTTCCTCAGAATTCTACAAACAATACCCCATAATGACAATGTGAAAGAAGTTTGTTTGAAATCTTTGCAAATTTATTAAAAATTATAAACGAAAAAAATGACATGTACATAAGTATTCACAGCCTTTGCCATGACACTCAAAATTGAGCTCAGGTGCATCCCGTTTCCACTGATCATCCTTGAGATGTTTCTACAACTTGATTGGGGTCCACCTGTGATAAATTCAGTTGATTGGACATGATTTGGAAAGGCACACACCTGTCTATATAAGGTCCCACAGTTAACAGTGCATGTCAGAGCACAAACCAAGCCATGAAGTCCAAGGAATTGTCTGTAGACCTCCGAGACAGGATTGTATCGAGGCACAGATCTGGGGAAGGGTACAGAAAAATTTCTGCAGCATTGAAGGTCCCAATGAGCACAGTGGCCTCCATCATCTGTAAATGGAAGAAGTTTGGAACCACCAGGACTCTTCCTAGAGCTGGCCGCCCGGCCAAACTGAGCGATCGGGGGAGAAGGGCCTTAGTCAGGAAGGTGACCAAGAACCCGATGGTCACTCTGACAGAGCTCCAGCATTTCTCTGTGGAAAGAGGAGAAACTTCCAGAAGAACAACCATCTCTGCAGCACTCCACCAATCAGGCCTGTATGGTAGCGTGGCCAGACGGAAGCCATTCCTCAGTAAAAGGCACATGACAGCCCGCCTGGAGGACTCACAGACCATGAGAAACAAAATTCTCTGGTCTGATGAAACAAAGATTGAACTCTTTGGCCTGAATGGCAAGCGTCATGTCTGGAGGAAACCAGGCACCGCTCATCTCCTGGCCAATACCATCCCTACAGTGAAGCATGGTGGTGGCAGCATCATGCTGTGGGGATGTTTTTCAGCGGCAGGAACTGGGAGACTAGTCAGGATCGAGGGAAAGATGAATGCAGCAATGTACAGAGACATCCTTGATTGAAAACCTGCTCCAGAGCGCTCTGGACCTCAGACTGGGGCGAAGGTTCATCTTCCAACAGGACAACGACCCTAAGCACACAGCCAAGATAACAAAGGAGTGGCTCCGGGACAACTTTGTGAATGTCCTTGAGTGGCCCAGCTAGAGCCCAGAATTGAACCCGATTGAACATCTCTGGAGAGATCTGAAAATGGCTGTGCACCGACGCTCCTCATCCAACCCGTTGGAGCTTGAGAGGTCCTGCAAAGAAGAATGGGAGAAACTGCCCAAAAATAGGTGTGCCAAGCTTGTAGCATCATACTCAAAAAGACTTGAGGCTGTAATTGGTGCCAAAGGTGCTTCAACAAAGTATTGACCAAAGGCTGTGAATACTTATGTACATGTGAGTTTTCTATTTTTAATACATTTGCAAAGATTTCAAACAAACTTCTTTCACGTTGTCATTATGGGGTATTGTTTGTAGAATTTTGAGGAAAATAATGAATTTAATCCATTTTGGAATAAGGCTGTAAAATAACAAAATGTGGAAAAAGTGAAGCGCTGTGAATACTTTCCGGATGCACTGTACAAGGAATTTGTCTTGTTGACAGGAGCTTCCAGTACACAACAATACAAAAACAATACAAAAACAGCCGCAAGACATAGATAATAATAAAAAATAGTTATACACATACATACATACACACACACAGACACACACATACATACATACACACATACACATACGTAGTGCAATCTAATACAAATCTGGTATCTGTTATGTACAGCGAAAAAATTTTATTTATTTATTTATTTATTTATTTATTTATTTATTTATTTTTTAGTTTGGTTTTTTTGTTTTTTCCAGAGGAATGAAATGGCAGAAGAGGTTGGATGTGTTGGATAAATATAAAAAAAAAACTAAGCTGTGTATTGCACATAGTTATTGCTCAATGGGGCATTTAACTGTTCATGAGATGGATAGCCTGAGGGAAAAAAACTGTTCCTGTGCCTGACGGTTCTGGTGCTCAGAGCTCTGAAGCATCGGCCTGAAGGCAACAGTTAAAAAAGGTAGTGGGCAGGGTGAGTGGGGTCCAGAGTGATTTTTCCAGCCTTTTTCCTCACTCTGGAAGTGTATAGTTCTTGAAGGGGGGGAAGGGGGCAACCAATAATCCTCTCAGCAGTCTGAACTGTCCTTTGAGGTCTTCTGTTATCTGATTTTGTAGCTGAACCAAACCAGACAGTTATTGAAGTGCAGAGGACAGACTCAATGACTGCTTAGTAAAACTGTATCAGCAGCGCCTGTGGCAGGTTGATTTTTCTCAGCTGGCAAAGGAAGTACAACCTCTGCTGAGTCTTTTTCACAATGGAGTCAATGTGGGTCTCCCACTTCAGGTCCTGTGAGATGGTAGTGCCCAGAAACCTGAATGACCCCACTGCTGCCACTGTGCTGTTTAGAACGGTGAGGGGGGTCAGTGTTGGGGTGTTTCTCCTAAAGTCCACAATCATCTCCACCGTTTTGAGCGTGTACAGCTCAAGGTTGTTTTGACTGCACCAGACAGCCAGCTGTTCAACCTCCCTTCTGTATGCAGACTCATCTCATCTCAGATGAGGCCGATGACATTGGTGTCGTCTACAAACTTCAGGAGCTTGACAGAGGGGTCCTTGGCGATGCAGTCATTGGTGTAGAGGGAGAAGAGTAGTGGGGAGAGCACACATCCCTGGGGGGCACCAGTGCTGATTGTACAGGTGCTAGAAGTGAGTTTCCCCTGTCTCACAAGCTGCTGCCTGTCCGTCAGAAAGCTGGTAACCCACTGACAGATAGACATGGGAACAGAGAGTTGGTGTAATTTATTCTGGAGTATAGCTGAGATGATGGTGTTGAAAGCCGAACTGAAGTCCACAAAAAGGATTCTTGCATATGTCCCTGGTCTGTCCAGATGTTGCAGGATATGATGCAATCCCATATTGACTGCATCATCCACAGACCTATTTGCTCGATAAGCAAATTGAAGGGGATCTAGAAAGGGTCCAGTCACGTTCTTCAGTTGGGCCAACACCAGTCTCTCAAATGACTTCATGACCACAGACGTCAGGGCGACAGGTCTGTAGTCATTAAGTCCTGTGATTTTTGGTTTCTTTGGGATGGGGATGATAGTGGAACGTTTGAAGCAGCATGGGACTTCACACTGCTCCAGTGATCTTTAGAAGATCTGTGTGAAGATGGGGGCCAGCTGGTTAGCAAAGGATCTAAGACATGCAGGTGAAACGCCATCTGGGCCCTGTGCTTTCCTTATCCTTTGTTGTCGAAAGACGCGGCTCACATCATCTTCACAGATCTTAAGTGCAGGTTGAGTACAGGATGGGGGAGGAGGGGGGTTGCAGGAGGTGTTGGTGTTTGTGTGAAGTGAAGGTCAGAGTGGATGTGGGGTGTGAGATTGGGCCTTTCAAATCTGCAGTAGAACACATACAGGTCTTCAGCCAGTTGTTGGTCCACCACAGGGTTGGGGGAAGGAGTCCTGTAATTTGTGAGTTGTTTCATGCCACTCCACACTGATGCAGGGTCGTTAGCTGAAAACTTGTTTTTCAGCTTCTCAGAGTATCTTCTTTTAGCCACTCTGATTTCCTTTTTCAGTGTGTTCCTGGCCTGATTGTACAAGACTTTATCCCCACCCCTATAAGCATCATCTTTGGCCGTGACGAAGCTGCCTGAGCTCTGTTGTAGCAGAGTTTTAAAGTTAATATAGCATCACACTTGTCTTGAAATCACAAAAGGTAAGATGTTTAATTAATTTTCTGGGTTGTTTCAAATATTAAGAATTACAGCATTATAATACTAGCCAAATACAATACACGTTACTACTATTGCCTACTAAAATTTTTGTTTGTTTTATTTTCCAGTTAGCCAAAATGGTAACCAGCAAGTAAAATCTGCTGTGACTAGCTGGGTTTCCATCAAAATGTTTAGCATTTTTAATGCAAATTTCTGAAAATTCACTAAAGATAATTCGAAACATTGTGCGTTTCCATGAACTGCAAATGCGCATTATCTTGAGGAAGCCCGCCTTTTTGTCATGTAGCAGCTGAACGACCACTTTGCTTCGGGGAGAGTTGTATTTGCTGTAATAAAGCAATTGTACATTATGCTATTAAATGCTGCCAGGAGACGTTGCAGAATAAGTGCAATAGCTCACATAATGAGGGCTCAAAAGCCTATTCCCATTCGCCGACAGCCTCCATATACCTGGGAGCACCTGATCTCAAAACAGTTCTGGTGGATTGTGAGGACCCACTTTAACGACAATCTGTGAGTGAAGCACTTTCAACTAACCAGGGCTACGTTTGAAGAATTGTGTGCCATGGTCAGGCCTTTCGTTGAGCCAGTCATGTCAAGCTCTCACACACCTATACCATCTGACGAGCGCATTGCCATCGCACATTACAAATGGTCATGACATGTCATCGTTCATGCGAATAAGCCGTTTCCATTATTTAATGTGCATTTTAACTAATGCAAAACTCTAGAAAATCCACCTTCACCTAGCACATTAAATTGTATGCAAATTTTGAGAGATTATTCGCATATCAAGCATTTCCATTCAGGATTTCTTATGCGCATTTTGAAAATAGTTGGATGGAAACACAGCTACTATAATGTTGATGAACTAACACATCTACCACACTTTAAATTCGAAAAATTATTGCAAAGTGCTTGATACTTAAAACAAAAAAGTTAATAGATGGATACATTTATCGTTAAGATTTACCAGCGTTGAAGTACTGAATTTGTTGTATTAGACAAGGCAACCTCATAAGTAGGCTAGTATACCGTCAGACAACGTCAAAGCCTGTAATTTTATTAATAAGATGTTCTTAAGAAAATATTTAAGAACATTATAAATATTTTTTAAAGAATTGCACATTCTTACAAACTTCCTATAATTTATCCTAATAACTTTCCTAATTTTTCAGTATATCTTCAGTATCAGTAAGTGTGGGTGTGAAACAGACCAATATTTAAGTCCTTTTTACTATAAATCTCCACTTTCACTTCCACATTCTCCTTTTGTTTTTGGCTAACATTTACATTTACATTTACATTTATGCATTTGGCAGATGCTTTTATCCAAAGCGACTTACAGTGACCTTATTACAGGGACAATCCCCCTGGAGCAACCTGGAGTTAAGTGCCTTGCTCAAGGACACAGTGGTGGTGGCTGTGGGAATTGAACCAACAACCTTTTATGCATATCGGCTTCATGCATATCGCCACCTATTGGGCAGGTAGGAGAATTTATAGTAAAAAAGTACTTAAATATTGATCTGTTTCTCACCCACTCTTATAGCATTTCTGAAGATATAGAGTAGATTTAACCACTAAAGTTGTATAGATTACTTTTATGCTGCCTTTATGTGCCTTTTGGACCTCAAAGTTCTGGCCACCATTCACTTGCATTGTATGGACCTACAGAGCTGAGATATTCTTCTAAAAATCTGAGAGAATGATGAGAGAATTTTCATCTAAGTACTATCCCTTTAAGAAGATTTTCATGATTCTGGAACCCCTGTTTTCAATTCCCAAACCTAACACACACAAACACACACACACACACACACACACACACACACACACACTCTTACCGTACAAGGCCCTGTAGGTAGAAGGAAAGGAGGAAGAACAGTTGTTATTCTGGCTGTTTCCGGTGATGGAGATGGTGAAGGTATCACCTCAGAGGTCATTGGAAGTGCTTCTGTTGTCGTTGAGGGCTCCTCAGTGGTTGTGAAGACAGACGTTGTCTCTGTAGTGATGGTTGTTGAAGTAGGTTCTGGTGTTGTTTTCTCGGTTGTAATGAAAGGGGTGGTTGTAAACAGAGGGGTGGTGGTGGTTGGGGAGGTCGTCTCGGGTGTGGTCAGCACCTCTGTGGTTAAGGTGGGTGTTACTGAGGTGGTTAAAAATGGTGTTGTGGGCTCTGGAGTGGGCGTGGCTGTGGTGGTGGAGGGGGCTGTACTGACAAAAGGGGTTTCAGTGGTTGGTGGAGAGGAAGTTGTGGGAGTAGGAGTGGGCATGGTTGTAGCCAAAGTGGGTGTCAAAGAGGGTGTGGTTGGTGGAAATGTGGGTGTGGTTGGACTGCCAATCAAACCGTCTGTTTCCAAAGGGGTAGTTAGGACTGTACTTGTGGCAGTACTAGGTGTAGCCGTTGTGGTGGAGGGAGTCATCGTGGTTGTGGTTGTAGCTGTAGCTGTAGGAGCAGATGTGGACGCCACAGTTGTTCTGTTTGATCGGGTCACAAACATGTAAGGTGTCGGTGTAGGAGACAGTATCACACCTGAAGAGACAGAGACATCAGAACAAGGTAGTTATTTCAATTAGTCAACCTCCCACTTAGACTTTGCGAAACATTTAATGTTACTTGAATTGGTGCTATTTAAGGTCATTTCTATCTTATTACTGTGGAAGGCTTTGTTTGGAAAATGTTATTAAAGCATTATATTGTTACATATTGTTTTGTTTTCTTTCCTAAGATGGAAATAAATGCATTTTAACTGGAAAATAAGTATATATTGAGTCAAATTGAAGCACTTTCAAAATCTGCAATTGATCACGATTAACTAAGAAAAATTATGCGATTAATCGCGATTACAAATTTTAATCGACTGGCAGCACTTCTGTAAACATTTTAAAAGATAGTTCCCTCAATATCATTTAATCATGCTCATGTCATCCAATACCTGTATGACTTTCTTCTGTGAAAAACAAAAGAAGAAGTGTTCTGGTAGCATTTATGCATTCAATGGTCTGTCAAGCTCCAAAAATGATAAAAGAGCACCATTTAAGAACAATAAAAGAAATCCATGACTCATGCAACTCAATTACAACTTACATTTCAGTCTGTTTCCAAAAACAAAGTTACCGTATGGATTGTGATGACTCTGATAGCACACAAGTCATATGGACTACTTTTAGGTCCTTTTAAGAGCTTGTCAGCTCATGGTCAATGTATATTTTCTCAGTATGGGAAAGAGCAGAGTGAAGAGTCATTTTGTGTTCAACAGAAGAATATCATAGAGGTTTGGAACAACATGAGGGTGAGTAAATGATGAATTTAGAGTTCTTTATAAACTATTCTTTTTTTTTTCTCCCCTTTTTCTCCCCAATTTGGAATGCCCAGTTCCCAATGCGCTCTAAGTCCTCGTGGTGGTGTAGTGACTCGCCTCAATCCTGGTGGCGGAGGACGAATCTCAGTTGCCTCCGTGTCTGAGACCGTCGACCCACGCATCTTATCAAGTGGCTTGTTAAGCGCGTTACTGTGGAGACATAGCATGTGTGGAGGCTTCACACTATTCTCCGCGGCATCCACGCACAACTCATCACGCGCCCCACCAAGAGCGAGAACCACATTATAGCATCCACAGGGAGGTTACCCCATGTGACTCTACCCTCCCTAGCAACCGGGCCAATTTGGTTGCTTAGGAGACCTGGCTGGGGTCACTCAGCACGCCCTGGATTCGAACTCGTGACTTCAGGAGTGGTAGTCAGCATCTTTACTCGCTGAGATACCCAGGCCCCCTAAACTACTTTTATTGCTTTAAAGGAATAGTAATCCCAACAGTGTCTCATAATTTTCCTCACGAGCAACTTCAATCCTTCGCTGTCATAGGTCATGAAGAGCTAACAAAACTTACAAAAGCCATAACATGTATGTTAGATCCAATACCAACTAAGCTCTTAAAAGAGGTATTCCCTGTAATCTCAGAACCTCTTCTTAATATTATTAACTCCTCGTTATCCTTAGGACATGTCCCAAGAAACTTTCAAATGTCATTTATCATACCACTTATTAAGAAGCCACAGCTTTGATCCTGGAGAATTGGCTAATTATAGACCGATTTCAAATCTCCCATTTATGTCAAAAATACTAGAAAAGGTAGTGTCCTCCCAACTATGTTAATTTTTACAGAGAAATGGTACCATCACAGTACAGAGACTACACTTATCAGTTACAAATGACTTGCTCTTATCATCTGATCGTGGCTGCATTTATCTTCTAGTGCTTTTAGATCTTAATGCTGCAGATAGATCACGATATTCTCTTGAATAGGCTTGAGAATTATGTTGGCAATTGTGGACTTGCATTAGCATGGTTTAGGTCCTATTTAGCAGAATGCTACTATTTTGTCTGTGTAAATGAGGAATTGTCAAATCAAACAAAAGTATGGAGTGCTACAGGGATCAGTTTTAGGGCCTCTGCTTTTCTCCTTATATATACTTTCCCTGGGAGATATTATCAGGAATCGTGGAATACGTTTCCACTTTTACGCCAATGATACCCAAATTGATATTTCTTTGAAACCCAACGAAATTTCACAATTCTCCAAATTAGCAGAGTGTATCAATGAAATCAAAGATTTGATGGGCAGAAATTTCCTTCTACTCAATTCTGACAAAACAGAGGCACTAATTATTGGACCAAAAAGCTCTAAAAATAAGCTGCTAAAATATAATTTGACTCCGATGGATGTACTATTACATTGTCTTCAACAGTGAAGAACTTAGGTGTTATATCTGATACTAATCTGTCCTTTGAAAATCAAATTTCCTATGTTTGTAGAACAGCATTCTTCCACCTCAGAAATATTGCTAATTATGACACATGCTCTCTGTTGCTGATGCCGAAAAACTAATGCATGTGTTCATGACCTCAAGACTAGATTATTGTAATGCATTACTGGGAGGATGTCCTGCAAGTTCAGTAAATAAACTTCAATTGGTTCAAAATGCAGCAGCCAGAGTGCTGACTAGAACCAAGTAATATCATCATATTAGCCCCATTTTATCATCGTTACATTGGCTACCTGTTAAATTTCGTATTAAATAAAATTCTGTTAACTACATACAAAGCTTTGAATGGTCAAACTCCACAGTACTTAAGTGACCTTCTACCACGCTATATTTCATCATGTTCATTACGATCACAAAATTCTGGCTTGTTAATTGTTCCTAGAATATCAAAATCCACAAAAGAAGGTAGATGCTTTTCCTATTTGGCTCCTAAACTATGGAATAGTCTCCCTAACACTTTTCGAGATGCAGACACACTCACTCAGTTTAAGTCTAGACTAAAGACTCATCTATTTAGCCAGGCATACACCTAATTTATTCATCAACTCACAATTAGGCTGCTTTAGTTAGGTCTGCCGGAACCAGAAACATCTATTATGATCTATAAATTTGCACTAAATTGAATGGCATCTACGCTAATATTATTCTATTTGTTTCCCTGTCTCAACCTCGGGATTCATATCCTGAGTTTACCAGAGCCGGCCAGATCCAGCTCCATTCCTGCTTGGTGTTGGACTCCACTGCTACGTGTCGCTGAGTGATGATGACTATATGTAGCCAGTGCCAGCCAGACATCACTTCAGTCTATTATGATGGACTTCAGAGGATGAACTGATGCCAACTCCAACCATAAGACATGGGATACATCATATGCCATTGCCTGAACCTTGGACTTACGATAGACCTCACCGAAATGACCTGCCAGTTGAACTGCGATGCACATCACTGATCTCTGCCTGCATCAACTTGGTCTATTGATGGACTACATTCTTGAAATGGAATACACAGACTATCAATTAATTGCTAACAAAAGCCATCATCAGCCAACTAACAAGGACAATTGCATCTATGTGAACTTCTGCAGTTAATCCAGGATGGACTTCAAAGACATTAGTCATTAATCTTCTTACAAAATCTTTGTTTAAACACTGGACCTTAACACTTAATTTACTAATTTTAAACCATGACTTGCACTGCACATAAATAACTAATATTGGCATTATATTCATGATGTTAGCCAGAGGGGAACTGACCCCCACAGTGAGCCTGGTTTCTCTCAAGGTTATTTTTCTCCATTAACCAACATCTTATGTAGTTTTGTGTTCCTTGCTACAGTCGCCTTCAGCTTACTCACTGGGTTTCTAAATACAATTATTTAATTATTAATTATTTAATTATTTATATTTATACACAATTTCCCATCATATTTAATCAAACTACACAATGATGACTCTAAGACATTATAGATATTACAGTTTCATTTTTTGTTAATGCATTATTTTCTGTAGATCTGCTTTGAAACGATGTGTGTTGTGAAAAGCGCTATACAAATAAAAATGACTTGACTTGACTAGTACTGATGTCACACTTACAATCTTCTCTGTACACACATCGTCTGGTCACCTCATCCAGCAGCATAGTCTTGGGACAGCGTGGAAAACAGCCTTCAACCCTTTATATAGGAAATTAAATTAAAATAAAGTTTCTGTAATTTTGTAATGTATAATAGTATCATGTGTTGGTACGTAGATGTTTCTTCAACTTTGGCCACTTTTACCACTGTGGATTTCTAGAGTCTTAAAAAATTCTCACTCTCAATATTTTTTGTATTTGTCTACTATAACAAATACAAAACAATGTCCAACAGTGTATGTTTATGCATCACATAAGATTTATGTCATTTTTTATATTTTTCTATAAAGTCATGAATATTCCCACCACAGTGTCCTTTCCAGCACATCTCAAATTCTGTACTGTGTTTAATGCCTTCGCATACCCAAAATTAAAGACTTATAACTTGATAAAAACCAAAAAAACCAAGGAGGGTCAAGTGTTTGGTATCACTGTAACGGGAGCCAGTTGGTATGCGATAACTGTGCGGTATGTGTAAGTCTCAAGAGGTGCACTAGCGACTGACGCTGGGGGCTATAGCCTTTAGCCTCCTCATTAGCACACCCGCCTCCCTTGCCAGAGACGCCGGTTTGAAACCCGTTCGGAGCGGGTCGAGCAGGAATGGTTACATCATTTTAAAGAAAACTTTTCAGATTTTTTTAAATTATATAGATTATTATACATTCTGAGACTCTCAGCCTAAGAAACTGCTGAAAAATCACAAATCTTTTTTTCTTATTTTTCTGATTTGACATTACTTATCTCTGGGTGTAAATAAGGTGGCTCCGAAAAACTGCTTTTGTTTTGTTCCCAATCATGTAAATCGTAACTGTGAAAATGTTTGTGTTGATATGACAAAGCAATCAAAATTTATAGCATTACAAATATAATTTATCATAGTGTCCAAAAATGAATCCATGTGTCCAAATGCCTCTCCAAACAAATAAAACACAATAATTGTACATAAGATCTAATTACACATGCAAACACAACAATGACTAAAGGTTTGCATAGCATGCAGACATGATTTTAGTAATGAGATTTCACAGAATGAGTGCCTTTTGAATCAATGAGTCTACATCATGTCATCTACATGGCGCCATCTCTCTAACAGACTGTGGTTATTAATATTTTGACAATTTTTTTCTTGCGCGGGTCCATCTGAGCTTAAAGGGTTAATAGAATTCTGTGGTAAAAATGACGCTGATGGAAATGAAATATTTTACCCTTTTGAAATAAAATGCGTGACTTCTTTGTCTTGCTAAGGCTAATTTTATAGCTAACATTTTATGTATCCTTAACATACAAAATTAAATAATATTTTCACACTTTTTGCATAATTTGGCAAAATTGCATCTTGATTGGAAATCATGCCCATTAAAAATATTCTACTCACAAGTGATATTAATTGATTTTTATTGGTTTTCTTCAAACATCACGTCTCATATTTCATCTCTAGCATGCTCTTCACTGACACTTTTGTCCACTTGGTTAACAAGTACACTAACTTTGTAAAAAAAAAAAAAAAACAATATTAAGGGCAAAATTGTTTGGTTTAGTCGAATGTTTGAAAAATGTATATTGATAATTTCACATAATAAATATTGAAATGGTTTACTTTTATTTCACTCTTTGTTTGGATGATCATAGTTTAAAACACGTCATAATTTGTATTTTTATTATGAATTTTCATAGTTTAATATTGAAAGTCTAAAACAGACAAATCTGTACATAAAAGGCATGTAAAAAGACCAAAAATAAATGATGAGGGCCTGGAAAAAATTCCAGTTCAGTTTTAATGAGACCTTTATATATATATAAATAAATAAATCTGTTCATTTTAATAAAACTCAAGCCCTGGGACATTAAATTGCCTTAAGTTGAAGAAACACCTACAAATACACATGCATGATCTTACAGAGGGAGAAACTGGCAGCGTGTGGCATCGGGGTCGTTGCATGTTTTCACACATGGACTGGCACATGCGTGATATTTCCACTCACACATTAAGCGGTAGGGGATCACAAAACTGCTCTCTAAAATGCAGCAACACAAACATTATACATTAAAAGTAAAAAAAATAAAAATACGTTGTGTTGTTTGGTGTAACATTAGCGTATATGAAGAGATCAATTATATAAGCATACATAACCGCATCATATCACAGACTCATCTTACCCTCAATGATAAAACTGCTGCTGATTTTGAAGTTATACATGTGGTCGTAGTTCTGTGCACGTGCTTGTGTGTGTGTGAGACTGATGAAGACGCCCTTCTGACTGTGCAACTCAAAGGACGAGTGCCCAGGTAACCACAAACCCTGGTGATGGATGAAGGTCGCTTGCCGTCGGAACTCCTCGCCAGGCTGCCAGTGCTCCAACCGCAACCCACGATTCCCGGTGACACACAGGAAGTAGTTGGGCCTCTCTGCAGACTCCAGCGAGACAACAGGAAGTCCTAAGCACACAGTTGTCAAGTACAAACACGTTAAAAGCGGCTGTCCACTTATAGAAGTAAATCAAGCAAAAATATTATTGCAGTTACTGTAAATGGTAGACAAATCTTTGAGAGTTTAAGTGTATGCAACACTTCACCATGAAGTTTTGAAGTAATTATTTTCTCCTTACTGAAAGCAAAACTCTGCACAAAGTGACAAAATCACACTCTATTTAAATGCATTTGATGTTTAATATACAGCAATGTGGAGCAGGATTTTCTACCAATAAGATTTCACTGTGGGTGGAGCTACCCAGTACAAGGTGGCAAATATTGATAAATATTTGTATTTATCAATTTTATTGTGGGGGACCGCCCACAGTGGAGTCAAATCATGGTTACCAAACAATAGTTACCCAAGTGGCAGTGTTACCACAATTTTTAAACAATACATGTCCATGAATTTTTCCAGTTGCTTCGGTTACTTGTTAAGGATTTAAAAAAATGATTTTATACAGATTGCGCACATGAAGAGCAATTTAAAGCATATGAAATATTTTAGAGCAGAGTATAACTAGAAAAATGTATTCACTATTGAAATTTCGGTAACACTTCACAATAAGGTTCCTTTCGTTAACATTAGTTAACAACATTAGTGAACTAACAATGAACAATACTTTTATAGCATTTATTAATCATGGTTAATGTTAATTTCAGCATATATTAATACATTTTTAAAATCATTAGTTAATGCACTATGAACTAACAATGAATAATTGTATTTTTATTAACCAACATTAACAAAGATTAATAAATGCAGTAAAAAATATATTGTTAATTGTTTGTTCATGGTACCTAATGCATTCACTAATGTTAACGGATGAAACCTTATTGTAAAGCAGGGGTATTCAATTAAAGTTTCAAGAGGTCCGATCTCCACATTTCCTTCCCAGCAAAGGTCCGGAAAATAATAAATTGCACGGTGTCAGTAGTCAGTATGGCTTTGAAATTATTTTCTTTTCTTGCAATATTTATTATAACTTTCCACATTGGCAGCATTAGTACTTTGTAAAAGAAACAAAAAATTAAACAGTCAAAATAGTCTCTTCCGAGATGAGGATATTGACCCAGAGACAAAGACAAAGCCAAAGCAGTGGGGTGTGAGGGATCTTTTCTACCAAAAGATTAGGCTAATATATTTCATTATTCGAGGGCACTTGGATATTAATATTACAAGATAAGATCAACGTTTGTTTTCAAGCTGGGTGACAGCAGTCCAGTTTTTGTGTTCTAATATTTGTCCATTCTGAATATTTATTTGTAATTATTTTTACATTCAGATACCTATGTATGGGACATAGGAGTACTTTTGACTGAGAAAATAAAGGTTACTGTATGCATGGGGGTTCAGGGCTAACCCTTTAGCAAAAGATGCCAGTGTTGTATCGATTTGTGTTCCCTGTTGGAATCTGTTTCCCCTAGCCCCGATTGGGTATAGGGTATGGGGTTATGGTTAGGGTTAGGGTAGGTAGAGAAGGGTTAGGCTTAGGTTTGTGCATGGGGAACACATTCTGACAGTGGAGAATGTTACCGTCAGATACTGTTCCCCCCATACAGATCTGCTCGGGGGAAACAGATCCCGACGGGGAAACAAAGTTCGACACAACACCAGTCTCCATCTACATTGCTCTCACCTTGTCTCCACTGCTTTTGTTAAAATAACTGCACCTTGAACTCTATGTGGCCTAATCAGGCTTTATGCGACACCTTGTGTATATCACGAGGGAGAGAGGCAACACGCACGGAGCAAGAAATGAAGCGTGTTCGGTGCTTGAGAAAAAGATGATATATCCGCTGATCATCCCTGAGTGCTTGTGGTGTGTATAGCTCCGTTGTTTTAACGCACCACTGCACACTAAAACTGTAGAAACGTTAAGATAGGAAAACCGTTGTCATTATCCCGCGGTCCGGGTGGAAGCAAGCCAGGGTCCGGACTCGGACCGCAGTCCGCTAATTGGTGACCGCTGTTGTAAAGGGTTACCAAAATTTCAGTAGTGAATATATTATTTTCAAAAAATAAATTTCCATTACTTTGTTTGGATTTTTTTGTTTTTGTTGTTGTTGTTGTTTTTTTATTATTACTAAAAGAAGCTAATACAGGATTGCAGTTTATTTTTTGCTATTATCTTTTTTTATTATTAATTTGTCTGGAAGAACAAAACTCACTAGGGATTTTTTGCTTCATTTGACCAAAAAAACACAAACTTTTAGGCACATTCTTTCAAAACAAAAACAAAATCGTAATTTTCCATTTAGATCCCATTTACACCTGGTATTAAGATGCGTCTCGGGAGATCCGATCACATGTGGTCAGGTGAGACATTGCCATTTACACCTGTTCGCTTAAATGCGTCTCCTGTGACCACTTGTGTTCGGATTTGGAGTAGAGGGTCTCTGTTTCGTGATGATACATCAATCACAATGTCAGTGTGTTACTGCATGATAATAAAGCGCAACAAAGTCAGAAAAAAACATAGAAAGCGCAAAAAAAATAAAAAAATTGTGCTTTTTCTCCCAGATGTGGCTGAAATTTAATCTAAGCACAAACGCAACATGTCAAGCAGAATTATTTGTTATTGTAGTGGATGAACTGTATTAAAAGAGATTCGAGTGTTCATGCTTCTCATCTGTGTTGATATCAGACTCACTAAAGAAAATCCGTGAAGTTCTCGTGGTTGTGTTTATATCCGCTTTTTACATTTTCCAATCAGACGGTTACTTCCTTTTAAAGCCGCTCATAACCGGCAAAGTTTAATCAACCGGTTGATTGACAGGTGAGGGAGGGGTGGTGCTTCACTGCTGCCAGGACACGTACAGGACGGATTAGCGTTTACACCTCAAATGCGATGTGGTCACGTGTATTTTTGACCACATTCGTATGTGGTTTTTGTGATCCGATCACAAAACATTTCAGACGCTGTTTAGACCTGTATTTAGGGCTGACCACATGTGATCGGATCACCCGAAATACATCTTAATGCCAGGTGGAAACAGGGTCTTAGACAAAAAAAAGTTTCATTTTGCCCCATGCTAAACCATGCCCTAAGTATATGACGCTCACTCTATGTATAGAAACAAAGTGACCGAATGTTTGTCCGACTGACCAAAATATCTTGTCGCACAACGCTGTTGATGGGTAGCCAGATTAACATGGAAGAGATTAAATATATCGCTTGATGCTTTGTCATGTCACGCCTGCTTAAGGCACAATGTAAGCGTGTATGTTTTTGTGTGCTTACTGGAAGCTCGGTCCTTGTATAGTCCAGTTGTGATCATGAAGTGGAATATGGTGCTGGGTTGAGCACTGGACCTCAAAAGTGGAAACACTTCACCACTGCTCACATTTGCCCCAAAAACACAGGCCGAGTCATTCTGTTCTGCACTGGACAAAGTGAACGGTCCCTCTCCCAACTCTAAACACACAGACACATACCCAAGTAAACAGATTTGGCCAACAGCTTCCAATTGAAATACAGAAAGGTGTGAAAACATGCTACAAGTTGTAATTCCTACCTTGATTGTAGTATTCACAATCATATGCTGTTAAAGAAAATATACATACATTAGCAGTAGTCATATTGTATTATGAATGTGTGTGTGTGTGTGTGTGTGTGTGTGTTAATTCAACCATATAAAGTTTAAAAACTACATGAAACTGAATTTGCAATGCATTTTACTTCCATAATGTTGTATCATGAAAAGTCCACTATGATAATAATGGCCAATATTATCTTTCTCCGCCTGTGCGGCCTTGATTGCATCAGCAGAGTAGTCATTTTGCTGGGTTTTGTTTTGCATTACAATGTCTGTTTGGTCATAACATAAGTTCATTTGGCGTATAACGTGCTTTTACTCACGACACACAGTAGGAGATCTCCAGTTTACTGTGACTCCATGTTGACAGCACTTGTGTGCATACGCTGCAATGCTGGTGCACAGACACTCACAGTCCCCCCCACGGTTGCAGTTGCACGTGTCCGTTAGACAGTTCTTATAGAACCATGTCACATCCACCTGGGGGTCCACAGGGAAATAAGTTACTCATTGACCACAGAACAATATGTAATAACACAGGATTAAAGAATACCTAATACCTAAAATGTCTATTAGACTGTCTTAATGTCACAATAGGTCACAACAGTCTGGTTCCGGAAGAAAATATCCCATTAATTTTCTTCACACGATAAGTTATAAACCTTTAAAGACAGACTTACTGTGAGCTCCGAGGTTGTTAAACGATGGTATATGCTTCTGATGAAGCCATCAGCCCGCGCTACTTCATCTTAATCATGTTTATTTATCGTTGTGTTTGAGAACAGATTTTCTGGTGAAGAACTACACTACCCATGATCCTGAAGGGGGAAATCCACCAGTTAGAGAATCTCTGCAAACATAGCACGCAAAAAGAGCCATGCAGCGACCGCCCACTATTTGATGCACTGTGAATGACGCAATCGAGTTGCACTCCCTACACTCTCAAACTAATTATATATTTGCATACATCTGAATGTTGCAATAAAATAAAAGTTAACACTATATTTTAAGGGCCCACAATAATGCAGTAGTTTAGCATAAATAAGACTGAGTAATTAATGCATAAATGAATGCAGAGTAAGGCTATCTTAGAAAGCTGTCAGAATTAGCGTGTTAACACATGCAATCAATTAAAAAAGTTTAACAGGTTAATTTTTCTTAATCGTGATTAACGTATTGATGTTAATACAGCATAAACACTGGTGTGAAGGGTGGAACCTTTGTAATGAGTCCGCCAGGAGTCATAACAATGACGCACACGCCACAGTGCCAGAGCCCTTCTACCCAGATGAGACTACAAGCTAAGTATAAAACAGCATAATGCGGCAGTCCCATAGACATTCTATAGGCGGAACTGTCGTAACACGCTAGTTGACCATTACGCTCTCTCTTAAGATAGAGCCGTGGAGGTTGTTATCTAGAAAATTAAATAACTTCAACATTAAATACCTTCCCATAAAATGATGGATAAAGGAGCTCTTAGTGCTATTTGATGTACAAAACAAGCCCAGCCTATGCAGCCTATATGGGGACTAGTTCTTTCAATTAGTCAACCTCTCACTTAGACTTTAGGAAATGTTTGATGTTACTTGAATTGGTGATATTTTAGTGCATTTCTATCTTTATATTGTGGAAGGCTTTGTTTGGAAAATATTAAGCATTATATTGCTACATATTGTTTTGTTTTCCTAAAATGTAAATAAATTAATTTATTTACATTTTAAAAAGAAAAGAAGCATATATAGTGTCAAATTTCAGCACTTTTTAAATCTGCGATTAATCGTGATTAACTACAAAAATTATGCGATTAATCACAATTAAAAAATTTTATCAACTGACAGCACTAGTAAAAATTTATGCAATTTATGCTCTATTTCAGATATCATATACTGTACATCATATATTACATTTACTAAACACTATCAAGCCAGTAATTAAAGCTAATTAGTATTGGTTTGACAAAGCTTTTACTTATAAATTATTAAAATCTTCTCTTAAAGACGACTTGAATAGGTAAACATTTGACCTATCCATGCTATAGGTTTGTTTTGCATTTAATAGGTGGTACTGTATTTACGTTCATTTAAATATATTATAACAGTAGTTATGACTAATTAGTATTGGTTTTACAAAGCTAAATTCCTAAAATCTTCTATTAAAGGCAACTTGACTCACTGTTCTAAAGTGAAAGTTTAACCTATTCAAGTTACTGGTTGTTTTTGCACATATTAGGTGGTATTTTGAGTTTATTGAACTATATTAAGACTTTAATTATGACTATTGATTATTGGTTTTACTAAAATGTTACTAAAGTTTTGAAGTGAAACACAAGTTATTAATTTGCTTGACATTTATTAGATGATTACAGTATTTGCAGTAAACATAATTTACTGTAATTGAAACATGTGCAAACAAACCCATAACTTGAGTAGATTAACTTTCACTTAAAAACAGGAGGTCAAGTTATTAATTTACTAGTAACAGATTTGTAAAGCCAATATTAATTAGCCTTAATGACTGGCTTAGTACTGTATAGAAAACTTGATATATGATCTCTGAAATTGAGCATTCATTGCATGACTTTCTACACAAAATAAGGTATTTAATAAGTTGTAAATTATGGCCCAGATAATCTTACTCTACATTCAGTTATTTATTAATTACCGTCTTATTCATGCTTAACTAGTGTATTATTGTGGACCCTTAAAATAAAGTGTTACCAAATAAAAATATATTGTTTCTTTCCTTAAAATCAACAACTTTAAATAAATGGTTTTATATTTTTCTATTATAGAATATTCTATTATGTCATTCGCAATGCTTCATGGGATTGTAGTTCATTCTGTCATTAAAGAGGTTAAGTTCACAGTCTTGTATCTTTGTCTTTTTGTCTGATTTTCTAATATATATATATATATATATATATATATATATATTTTTTTTTTTTGTTTCAAACCAAAGTTTGTAATGTTGTGATTCACCTCAGAGCTGGTTGGTTTGGCTCATGGCTTTCAACTCTTTTATGAAATCCCTATGGAAGAAATGAATGGGAAAAATACTTCCGGAACCAAAATAGCTGAAAAAGTGGGTGGGCACTCTATTGGTTACATAAACAAAAAACAAACACACACACACACACACACACACACTGGACAACTTACTGTCACCTAAATATGTTAATGGTACAATAAACGTTCTAGCTCAAGGGTTCTTAAATTTTACTGTGGACATCAAAGTAGGTTTAAATAGCGTATTTAATGTTCTATCCTACCTATGCACAGCATTTTATTATTTGCATTTTACAGCTTTTTCTCTGCTGTCTGTAAACCTATCAGAGCAGACCTGCGGTTGAGATCAAACTTATGCAGCCCTCTAGAGGCCACATGATAAACTGGACAGAGTGTGTGTGTGTGTTTCTCTGATACTGTCTTCCAGCCTGTGTGTGGCTGTGGGTACAACGTGGCCTGTTTATCTGTAGGCCAAGTGTGTTGTTAAAGCCCAGAGGGTATCTGCTCACCACATTGTGACACGGAGCAAATACGTCACTGTACAGGAGCCCGCATTCTCGTTTAGCATACGGCTGTCGGCTGAGATCACCTTCACACAGCCTGCGCACTACAAAATCACTTTCGCACTGTACACACATAAACACAAAGGAAAAGAGCCATATAGACATACGATTAAACTTCAGAGCAAAGATTATTTAAAGTATATGTTGGGGTCAAATGTTCACCTAAAAAAATAAAAAGACAAAAATAATAAACTATACTTTGCAAATGAAAACTTTTTCATTGTGACATATTTCCATGACACAAAAATTCAGAATTTTTCATGCAAAATTGTATTTTAACATGGTTGGCAGTGATTGGATGATGCTGGACATTACTTTGAATCAGAATTATTTATGCTAATTTCTGATGTAATGTCCGTAACATCTCAAAAACATGAATCACCAACACTCCTGGAAACATTATGCAACAACTGTTCACATATGTGGATCACATTTTAGGAAAACTATTTAGTTTAAAAACTTTTATTTGCATGTTTCTTATGGGCTACTAGTTACAAATCAAAAAGTGGAATGGAAAATGCACACAGCAGTCATGATTGGGTCTCAGGAGGTTAAAACCCAAAGCTATTTCTCACTCTTCTTCAGGTAGATGTCATACCTGTCCGACGGCCCAGCTGTCTCCAAAGGCCTGAGCATTACTGACTTCCATGTGTCCGGCTGTGGTCATGTCATTTACTGTTACCATGTCAAAGTTTCCACACAAACCACTCAGTTGACCCTTAAACGCACACAAAGACATTATAGTGAGACTTCAATAACAAATGAAAATATTAGATGAAATATTTCAGAAAGATTGATAGGTATGTGAGATTATACTGGTCATTCAGAGAGTATGGCCTCTGACCTTCCATTGTGGTCCAACACGAATATGGACAGTTGTCTTGCGGTCCCATAAAACAGTCAAGTCCTGAGCGGGAAAGTGAACCACAGTGTAGTAGCCGGCGCCCCACAGCTGAAACTCATAACCTCTTCCCACGACAGTAGATGAGCTCTGGGGGTCAAACACAGATTACATACAGACTACAAGATACTACAAGATTCAGTCAACAACAACAAAACAGGTTCTCCTATTATATCAGGTTGAAAACCCCATTTTTTAACCTTTGTTTTTTAAAATGCACTGGTTAAGACTGGTTATGTGCTTAGCAGTGCAATACTCACAGGTTTCCCCGAGTTATCACTGAAGTAGATTTTGGTGTGTCCAACATAGATGAGCAGGTACTTCATGCAAACAATACCACTTTCATAGCAGTCTTTATTCTGAGCCATGATAGAGACCTCCGTTTGACCAACACTCTACAATTAGACACAAGATTAACACAATACACTTTATTGTATCTTATCTCTGAAAAACAACACCCTTGTTGTTGGATTGAACCTGTAACATTCCTTTAATTTAAAGGGATGGTTCACCCAAAAATAAAATTTGTCTCATCATTTACTCACTCTCATGCAATCCCAGATGTGTATGACTTTCTTTCTTTTGCAGAACACAAACGAAGATTTTTAGAAGAATATTTCTGCTTTGTAGGTTCATACAATGCTAGTGAATGGTGGCCAGAACTATGAAGCTCCAAAAAGCACATAAAGGCAGCATAAACGTAAACCACATGACTCCAGTGGTTTAATCCATGTCTTCAGAAGCAATATGATAGGTGTGGGTGAGAAACAGATCAATATTTAAGTCCTTTTTTACTAAAAATCTCCACTTTCACTTTCACTTCCACATCCTACTTTTTTTGTTTTGGTGATTCGCATTCTTTGTGCATATTGCCACCTTCTTGGCAGGGAGGAGAATTGATATATATATATATAAAAAAGACTTAAATATTTATCTGTTTCTCACCCACACCTATCATATTGCTTCAGAAGATATTGATTTAACCACTTTTTGGTCACCATTCACTTGCACTGTAAGGCCCTACAGAGCTGAGATATTATTCTAAAAATCTTTGTTTGTGTACAGTAGAAGAAAGTAATGATGAGAGAATTTTCATTTTTGGGTGAACTATACCTTTAAGTCTATGGGGTTTATCATCCACCAGTCAAAAGTTTAATACTTAGGTCTAGAAGTTTGTTCAGATCCCTGAATGTGAGCAATAGAAATAGTGATGCCTGCCTTAACAATCAGGATTCCCAAACACTCCTTCCACCCCGCCCCCATCTATCATTGGTCTTTCACACAGGTAGTCCCGCCCCAACCTCATGCTACTGGTTGAACTAGAAGTTGCCATGTCAGACCACTTAACCAGACAGAACCTAGTGTGTTGTTGTTAGTGTATGCGTGTACTATATGTGTGTGTGTGACTAAAGCCATTTCTTTTTATCGTGATGGAAAGCTTTGTCCCTCGGGTAGATCAGTGGACTCCTCAGAGAATCACTGGCCTTTAGGAGACACCAACGTCTATTCACCTGTACCTTGAGCATAGCCACACACACACATACACACACACTTTCTCAGTCATTAAGGCCAGTAGCAGGTTGCATTGCGTAGCCTGATAGGGAACAGATTGCTCTTTGTTATGAGCGACTCTTTGCTGAGTTCCTGTGCTGGGACTGACATTAACTCTGGTTCCATTACCGTATTCCTGCTCTAATTAAAAATACCCGCTGATTTTCCCAAGATTACAAGCGGTGGAGGCAGATCTCTTTTCTTGCTACTCTATCCACCCCTACTGAAGTCTGAAAAGTGTGAGAGTACACACACACACACGCCTACACACTCCATGTCCCTTCCTTGGAAAATTCTTCGGCTTTAAAAGTGCGACAATTTCAACTGGTAAAACATGGTCTTTGTTAAAGTTAAGTTGTTAAGCGTCTTTCCACTTGCAAACAAGGCATCCACATTCTACATCAGCTGTACACAAAGATACACTTGCTGCACCCTTACTAAAAAGTACTGTGGTGGTACCATGGTACAATGATAAATACAATTGTACTGGATGAATACCTTATTAATATACAATACCATGGTTTTTACATATTACAGGGTACTTTAAGGAATTCCATTGTATTACCATGGTATATGGTACCATGTCCAAAAAGAAACACTGTAGTGTATAATCATGTCATATGTCCAAAAAAAAAAACATGGAACTAGCATTAAAGTTTTTTTTTACTGCCAAAAGCTGAAGTAGAAGGTGGCCGATATAATGCTTATATATTATCTCACATATACTGTACGTCATAAATAATTTCATGTTGGAAAATGAGAATTACATCAACACTTCTTTAGCATAATATTTACTTAAAATTCACTAGAAAATGTTTATTATAAAAATATTCGTTAAATATATGGGTGTTTCGTCAACTTCGGGCATTTTTAGCCCTGTGAATTTCCAGTAAAATTCTGTCAAAAATGTTTTCACACTATCACTTGTTTATTTAATTTCTCTACTAACAGTTTATGTACATGCATCACAGGAGATTTATATAATATTTGTCATTTTTTTCTGAAAGTCCCACCACAGTGTAATTTGCACCACATCTCAAATTCTGTAATGTGTTGGATAGGACACTGATGGACAGGGGCGGACTGGCCATCAGGAGAACCAGAACTTTTCCCGATGGGCCGGCCACGAAACAGGGCCGAATGGGCCACGATAAGCTGAAATGGGCCGGCGCGTTATGCAGAACAGGCCACAAAACGGCAGCGTGATATACCGAAGGGGGCAGCGATATGCAGAAAAGGACAGCGACCACACCCACCACCCCCCCCCCCCCCCCACTCAACAACTTTTGGGCCAGACTTTTTACACAATAAATATTGAAATGGAAATGGTTCAATGTGGCAGGACACCTGTCCCTTATTATTTAATGTAATAATTTTATCTTTTTAATGTATTTTAATAGTTTAATATTGAAAGTCTGGGTCAAGTCTAAAGCAGTAAAATCTATACATAAAAGGCATTTGAAAAGTACCAAAATAAATGATGAAGGCCTGGTAAAAAGTTTCTAAGTTTTTTTAATAAGACCTTCATATACTATAACAAAATTACACTTTTTGTAAATCTGTTTGTTTTACTGAAAATCAACCTCTGGGACATGAAAGTGCCCGAAGTTGAATAAACAGCCATATATTAAAATGATAAATTATGTTGATAAGGCTATTATTAAGGTTACTGACTGATGTTGATAATCTCAAAATTGTCCAGTCTATATCTAAATTCCATGGTAAATTTTTGCACTTTTTTGTTAGTGTACCCATAGTCTCGAACACACACACACACATATGCTGGTGCAGCTATTGTTATGAGGACTCTCCACAGACATAATGATTTTTATACTGTATGAACTATAGATTCTATCCCCTAACCCTAAACCTAACCCTCACAAAAAACTTTCCGCATTTTTACATTTTCAAAAAAACATCGTTTAGTATATTTTTAAACAATTTGAATTAAGAGGACACTAGAAATGTCCTTATAAACCACATTTATAGCATAATACCCTTGTAATTACCTGCCCACATACACACACACACACACACACACACACACACAGGAAGTACCTTCACCAGATACACCTGGCAGTCGCTGACATAATCGTATTCCAGACCATCAAATGTATGATAATGACGGTCACTGTATATGGTACACACTGCCGGACATGGTGAATATGTGCAGTTAAAGAAGCCACGATGACACACACTGGAGAGAGAGAGACAGAGAGACCACATGTTAACAATTACTGCAATAAATATAGTTTAAACAGTTTCTCATGATCTTAAAACCCTTTTGATCTAAAGGCTTATACATAGTTAAATGCATGAAATTAGTTTTGTAGACAAATATGGACCCAATCTATATTAGGTTTCTTTAACTAATACACTGTATACTTAAGCATTTGCTAGATTCTGCTTATTACGTACATTCGTGCAGTTGCATTGTACTTACATTTAAAGTACCTGCATTCAATTACATCTGTAGTTACACCATTAACCTTACCCCTAAACCAAACCCTAATCTAACCCCTAACCTTACACCTAAACCTACCCATACCTCAACCTCAGAAGCAGCAAATGTGAATCTTGTGAGAATCTTGCAGAACAACATGTAGTTACATAATAAACACATTGTATTGTATGTATTTTAATGTTAGTACATTGCAGTTAAAACACCTAATATAAAGTAGGACCACAAGTATAAACTTAATGTAGCAACACTACTACCTTCACTACATTGTTCAGTAGCGTGACAGTAGCTCGGCTGTTTTTACAATAGTGTAGCTTTTCCAGTAACAAGCAACTTTTTCCAATGAGTAGCACTGAATCATCACAATATGCTATAAAGGTCACATTGTATTGCGAACACAGCAATGGAGCCAAGGGAGTAATCAAATGTGCTCACCTGAACCTTCCACTCTCTCTCATATGTAACATTGAAAAACCAAATTATTTAAGTGAATTGGTTCTTTCGGTCAGTTCATGTAAATTAACTGGTTAAAATTAATGATTTACTTTTATTTAGCATTGGGAATTCCAGTTCATTTTAGTGAGTCAGTTCGTTTGGATGGTCATGTAAATAAACTAGTTCACAGAAATGATTCACTGATTCACTGAATCAGAACTTCTGACTGCAGAATTTATCATAGTATCATTTGATTGTTATATATTTAAAATATTTTCATCTTTAAGTAGCTTCTACTTTTTGTTAGTAACTTGTAGTGTAGCTAACTACTTTTTCAAAAGAGTAGCTTGACTAGTTTAACTACTTTAAATTATAAGTATATTGTAGCTTGGGAAACTACAGTTTCAAAGTAGCTTCTCAACACTGGTAATAATAATGAATGAGTAGATGTGTCCAAACCTTTGCCTGGAAGTGAATGCATATAGATGCTACACCAACACACTTTAATACACACTAACCAGCGATAGCACGGAGTGTCCACTGCCTCTCCAGGGAGATACTCTAGACCGAGCCATGAACAGGGGCAGTTCTCTGGGTAATAGCAGTCTCCATTATGAGCAACTAGCCTGCATCAATTAAAAAACATGGTGTAATATTACAAGCTCTGGTGTCAGTAGACATGTATGCTTCTCAAAACATGCCGAGATGAAAGCGATTACCCAGCAGGACATCCACATCCTGGAACACATGGGGTCATCGGAGGGCAGGTGAGGTTCAGCATCAGGTTTCGACAGGTAAGCTCACAGGCCACGCCCACACCTGAGGGTCCCAGCCCACTATGAGCCCTGCAGCTGTGGTAGACTTTACCATTGGGACAGTCTCCTCTGTCAGGCTCTGAAAAAGAAGGGATAGTGGGGAAGAAAGAATGGTTGAAAAAAAGAGTATAAAATGCAACTTAAGTAGTGTTTGCCCATGTAAAGGTCAAATTAATGATGATGGGGTGTTGTGGGTGGTTGCCAGGGAATTGTTATGCGGTTGCTAAGGTGTTTGTGGTTGCTAGGGTGTACTGGGGGTGGTTTCTACACGTAGGTTGTTGCATACTGGCCCAATTCAAAAGAGCCCACCCCCAAGTCGCTCTGATATATATATATATATATATATATTTTTGGAGGATTATAGGCAGAACTGGGAAGTTTAATTTGATAAAAGCATCAATAATCAACATTATGCCAAAAATGCTGTCAATTGAGCTTAACTTTTATTGAACCCAAAATATTTTTTTAAGGAATATTAATATTAATTTAGCCAGATAATTTGAAGCCATTTCACAGCCATATCTGACCAGTGAGCAATGCTTTACTCTTTTCACATAGAAAAAGATCTTGAAAGAGTGAAAAGTCTAAAGTAGAAAAATGTCTAGAAAAGCAAAAAGTGGATTTTACTGTCTCCTCCCACCAGAATCTCTCTCTCTCTGTGTGTGTATCAAGAGTTCAGATCTGTCCAGCATTCACTGCGCACAATGCTTTACCTCTGAGGAATTTACTGTTGACCCTTCAAGATGGATTTTTTTTTTTTTTCCAGAGGCAGATAGAGGTGAAAGGGAATAAAGGGTGAGAGACTGATAAAATAAAGCAAAGTAAAAGTAAAAAGAGGAGTAAAGGTTTACCTCTTTCCTCAGGCACACACTCCATACGACCATTTGTGCAGAGACTGAGGAGAAATCAAACACAATTATATTACCCAACATTGATTACCCAAAAATAAAATTGTTAATTAAGTTTGAATTAACAAAACATTACATTAATTTCCTTAGAGTTACTTCACATGAGTTCTATGGCTAAATGTGTCCGAGCATGTGAGCTAACCACAAAGCCCACAATCTCGAACAGTAAAACAAAAATCCTCTCATTTCCACTTACCATGGTCCAGAGGAGCTAAAGGAAACTTCTCCGGGTTGAAATATGGAGCCCATGAAATAACAGTGACACTGGGAGCTAAAGACACCAGACACCAAATTAGGAACATGAAAACACATCCTTTTACATGCTAGTATTGTGAACTTGTCAGGCAAATGTGTATTCAGACATACAGTAACACACAGCGCTGGCGTGCGTGGTCGTAGAATGTTCCATCAGTGCAGCTGCATCCTTCAGCACAATCACCATCACACACTTCACCACTGCTGATTGATTGACAGGTCCTCCTGCACGCTGATGTGCATGGGTGATACATCATCCCACCTAAACAAACCATACCTACACACACACACATACATACATTTAAGATATTACGAATTATTATTATACTAGACAGACAGAGACAGATAGAATGATAGATAGATTTAGATAGAGATGGATGGACTTTTCAATTTTTCTAGATCTATTTCTATGTGAAAAGATTAAATCATTGCTTATTGGCTGGATGGATGGATGGATGGATGGCTGGATGGAGAGATGGAGGGATGGATGGATGGATAGATATGGATGGATGGATGGATAGAGAGATGGAAAGATGGATAGATGGATGAATGATAGAGAGATGGATGGATGTATGGAGAGATGGATAGACAGATAGAGAGATGGATGGATGGATGGATGGATAGATAGACAGAGAGATAGACAGAAAGATGGATGGATGGATGGATGGATGGATGGATAGATAGACAGAGAGATAGAAAGATGGATGGATGGATGGATGGATGGAGAGACAGACAGATGGATGGACGGCCAGATGGATGATAGATAGATAGACAGATAGAGAGATGGATGGATGGATGGATAGATGGATAGAGAGATGGATGGAGAGATGGAGAGATGGATGGATGAATGAATAGATAGATAGATAGATAGATAGATGGAAAGATGAATGGATGGATAGATGGAAAGATGAATGAATGGATGGATGGATGGATGGATGGATGGATGGATGGATGGAGATGAATGAATGGATGGATGGATAGAGAGATGAATGGATGGATGGATGGATGGAGAGATGAATAAATGGATGGATGGATGGCTAGAGAGATGGATGGATGGATGGACGAATGGATGGATAGAAAGATGGATGGATGGATGGATGGACGGACAGACAAATATAGAGACGGAGAGACGGATGGACAGAGAGATGGATGGATGGCTGGATGGATGGATAGATGTATGGATAGATGAATAGAGAGATGAATAGATGATGGATGATAGAGAGATAGATAGATAGATAGATAGAGAGAGAGAGAGAAAGAGAGAGAGAGAGATGGATGGAAAGACAGACAGATAGATAGATAGATAGATAGATAGATAGATAGATGGGCACTTGAAATGATACAAGAACACAGAAAAAACAGAAGACAGTATAAAGGCTGAATTGTAAATATATTATCAAAAGAAAAAAAACAGAAGAGAGTATAAAAGCTGAATTGCAAAGATATTAACAAAAGAATAATCAACGAACCACACTCAGAGACATGCGCTCTGAAGTTGATGATGACACCATGTTTGGCGCAGATGTAGGCATAGTGTGAGAGTGCAGTACAAAGGCAGGTGCTGCCACATCGACAGGCCTGGTATCGGCATTGCTGGTGGTACACACTGGGACTCACGTAGGTATGGCATGGCGCAAACACTTCCTGCAATAGCACGTCACACTGCGCCGCATAAAATACTGAAACATACAGTGTAAATTCACAATGTCACACGATGGTCTTTACAGATTAGGCAGAGTGAAAATGTAAGAATTGATCATGTAACCAGCTTGATTTGCAGTGGTTTGTCAGTGATCAGTTCCACTACAAACCCTTTGAAAAATATATGATCTAATTATGCTAATATCAAGCTAACAATAATATGTTAATAATAATTATCATGCAACAGGTTAAGGTACTGTAGTTCAACCAATGATAACAATTCCGTCATTATTTACTTATACTCATGTTGTTTCAAATCATATGGCTTTCTTTCATAAGTGAAAAACAAAAGCAGATTTTTAAAATGAATATCCCAGACCATCTTTTCAATACAATAGCAGTTGATAGTGACTCACTTTAAACCTTAAAAAGGACCCAAAAATATTATAAAAGTAGTCCAAGATTTTCACTGAAAAATTAATTACATTTTGGGTTGTTTCTCAATGTATGCCTTCTGAAGACTGAAGAAATTGTAAAAAGCTAAGGGGTTACATGTGTACCATTTTGTTGGTTCATTTCACAGGGGTCTATAATGGGAATGTTGACAGGGCTTGTGCATGCTGAAGACACTTTCCAGGCATTGACGTGCAGCTGTGGCGTTCCTTCGATCATTCCAGCAGGAGAACTAGAGGTTGAAAACACATTTACTCACACAGAGACACAGGTTTAAGCACACATCTATATTGTAAGTGATACTAAAAAAACAACTGCAGAGAGAAATTATGCATTAGCTCTTTATAATCTTCTAGGGTTTATTTGCTGACACTTATAGAGGTATAAGGTTTGGGAGATTCTCACAGGAAGTCATCCCGCAGGTTGCCGTTGAAGGTTCCACAGAGGCCGAGTGTGGAGCCCATCCAAGTGCTGTCCAGCTGCAGGTAGATCCGCCCACCCTGCCAGTCATACTGAAACCTCAGTCCAAACACAGACCGAAGACCCACAAACAGCGACGTCAGCCGACGTATGTTCACCACGTCTAAAAAAAACAAAGATATGTGTTTATTTGTATGATACTGCATAAATTAATACAACTTAATCTCTCGAATTCACATTCACACATTCATGAGCGCTGCAGTGTGGAGAGATCATATGACAAGCTCAATAATCCACTGTAATCGGACGCTTTCATTTGCAGAATAAATGAATCATGGCTGATTGCAAAAAGCGCATTTCCATAATGCATCTTCGCCACTTGGTGTTGGCGCAAAATAAACAGTGCACCTTTAATTCTATATTATGCATATTTTTGTGTAATAACTATGATGTGTAACTTTATATTTAAATGCACATATATCTTCTGTTTTTCTGTTTTTTGTTTTTCATTTTTATGTTTTGTTTTAGAACTGATGTTCTTTTTACAATTCTTTCAACAATTTTTTATTATCATTTCTTGATCTCAAATTTTACCATCATTTTAACTAATTTAATTAACCAATTTTTCACTTTTTGCATCAGTGTATTTCTTAAAGCTTTGTAATCTAAAAAGTAGGCATAAAAGGGATAAGGATATAAAAGGTAATTAAATAAATCTGCAACTAAAGCAACCCAACAGAGCGCAACAGTGCCTGTCATTGCGAATTATGTAATCAAATTAAAAACGATGGAAAAATACAAAACTTCTGATTTAAAGTTTATATTTTAAGCTTATTGCAAAATATTCAGATATATGCAAATATATACGTTTGAGAAGGTAGGGAGGCAGACTCTATATCATCATTCACCATGTGTCATGCGAGTGCGCGGTCGCTGCAGAGCTCTTTTGGTGCACTTTGTTGGCAGTGATTCGCTGATTGGTGGAACTTTCTCTGGATGATCATGGGTAGTGTAGTTCAAACCAGCAATTCTGCTATTAAACGTGATCTGTCTTCAAAGTTTAATCATTTATCGTTAAAAATCTATTTGCCTATGGAAAAAAAAAAATACCAATGGCATTTTTACTTCTAGAACCTGATTGTTGCACTCTATTCTTTCAACAATTGTAATGATAATTTCTTGATATCACCTTTTACCAGCATTTTAATTCATTTAATTAAAATCTTTCCAAATGTTTCATTTTTTATTGTATTGTTGTTATTCTTTGCTAAACATTTTAATCTACAAAGCAGGTATAAAAGGCATAAGGTTAAAAAAAGTAGTTAAAGGGATAGTTCACCCAAAAATTAAATTTCTCTCATCATTTATTCTCCCTCATGCCATCCCAGATGTGAAGGACTTTCTTTCTTCTGCTGAACACAAACAAAGATTTTTAGAAAATATCTCAGCTCTGTAGGTCCATACAATGCAAGTGAATGGGTACCAGAACTCTGAAGCTCCATAAAGGCAGCATGAAAGGAATTCATACAACTCCAGTGGTTAAATATATGTTTAAATCTATGGTTATCATAGGTGTGGGTGAGAATCAAATCAATATTTAAGTTCTTTTTTACTCTAAATCTCTACTTTCACTTTCACATTCTGAAAGTGAAAGTGGAGATTTATAGTAAAAATGATTTAAATATTGATCTGTTTCTCACCCAAAGTGATTGTATCACTTCAGAAGACATATATTAAACCACTGGAGTTGTATGAATTACATTTATGCTGCCTTTATGTAATTTTTGGAGCTCCAAAGGTCTGGTCACCATTCACTTGCATTCAAAGGACCTTGAGAGCTGAGATATTCTTCTAAAAATCTTTGTGTTCAGTAGAAGAAAGAAAGTCATACATACCTGGAATGGCATGAGGTTGAGTAAATGATGAGAGAATTTTCATTTTTGGGTGAGCTATCCCTTTAAAAAACATGTATTAATAAAGCATACCATTAGAGATGTAACACTGATTTATAACATTTGTCGTTACCATCGGAGTAGGGCAGGTTAACAGCCATACTGGCCCCAATGACAACTTCCCCTTCTTTGGTGAGAGTGACCTGTCTGCTGACGTCCTCATCCACCACCAGAATCACTGAATGAATGCATGAGTGTTCCTGAGACTGAAAAAAAAACAGACTCCATAAAACACACATAAAACACTTTAAATAACACATTCAAACAAACACCCCTTACCTCTCCGCAGTTTGTGTACTGTAGCGTGACAGTAAACTTGGTGTTGCCGCGACTCTTCACCAGCACATATTGACAAGAGCCCGTGTGCATGAAGATCCGCCCATCAAACGTGGTCACATGTGCGTCGCCCATTACAGTGCACTCCACTGGTAATTACAATTAATTCTTTAAATTACAAAACATCTATGAAAAACATACTTAATTTGAAAGCTATACAAAACATTGTGGTTAAACAACCTGATTGTTGAGTTAAACTGATAAGAATCACGCACAAAATAGTTTCCCAATGCTTTTGATATAGTATTCTGTACACAAAAGAGTTTTACCTGTGCAATTATTTTCAGTACAGTTCCACACACCTCCCATACAGACACTGAAAATGCAATTCACATAAGATTGAGTCACCCATGAGTTCCATACATCAGTTTCACTTGTTAGGAAAGAGAGTCGTCTATAGAGCGCAACTTTTTTAGCCATCTTGGTTCCGGAAGTATTTTAGCAGTAAAAAAAATTTATTTCTTCCATAGGGTTCTAAACGGTAAACCAAACCAACCAGCTCCGAGGTGAATCACAACATTACAAACTTTGATTTGAAGCAAAAATGGATATGAAAATAAGACAAAAACACAAAGGTTCAAGACTGTGCATTTAACGTCTTTAATGAGGGAATTAACTAAAATTCCATGAAGCATTGCGAATGACGTAATCAAATGAAAAACGATGTAAAAAATATAAAACTATAATTTAAATTTTTTTATTTTATTGCAAAATATAGTAGTTTGAGAGTGTAGGGAAAGCGACTTGATTGCATTATTCACAGTGCGTCATGGAAGTCGGCGTTTGCTGCAGAGATTGGGCCTCGTTCATGAAACAAGAGCAGAATTAATTTTTGTGTAAATTGTTCGTAAGCTGTTCTGGCATAAATTTTTGGATTCATGAAAGTTTTCATATATTTAAAATGTTAGTTGGTACGAATAAAATTTACACCTGCTCCTGACCACGTGTAAATCGTGTGTAAGACATCCAAAAGTTTTGTGTTCTTTCAGGCAAACTGCCATGACTACATTTTGAAGTGCAATTAAATAAGTATATAATAAACAAATTACTAATAATTAAAAGAGTAAAATTAACCTTTGAAAAAAAGTATAAATTAGTAAAAAAAACATAAAAACTCTTTTGTTGTTTTCATATTAAACCATATACTAAATTAAAAACGTTTCTTTGATGCTTGCCTTGTTTTTATTTTTTTTATTATTTTTTTTTAAATATATTTTTATCCCCTTTTCTCCCAATTTGGAATGCCCAATTCCCACTACTTAGTAGGTCCTCGTGGTGGCACGGTTACTCACCTCAATCCGGGTGGTGGAGGACAAGTCTCCGTTGCCTCCGCTTCTGAGACCGTCAATCCGCGCATCTTATCACGTGACTTGTTGTGCATGACATCGCGGAGACTCACAGCATGTGGAGGCTCATGCTACTCTCCGCAATCCACCCATTGAGAGTGAGAACCACTAATCGCGACCACGAGGAGGTTACCCCATGAGACTCTACCCTCCCTAGCAACTGGGCCAATTTGGTTGCTTAGGAGACCTGGCTGGAGTCACTCAGCACACCCTGGATTCGAACTCACGACTCCAGGGTTGGTAGTCAGCGTCAATACTCACTGAGCTACCCAGGCCCCCGATGCTTGCCTTTATTTATTCAAAGTATAATTTATTCCCAACTCTGTTTCATAAATTTTATATTGTTTTTCCAGCAGAAGTTTGTGCAGCATAATTTATGTTTGATTATCTCGAAAAAATGAATGCCCTCTAACGTGGCTGGTTGAACAGATTCTTCGTTTGATATGACCTTTATAATTTAGGTTTCACTGATTCAGTACAAGCATCGATAAATCGGATTCAGTTGATAACGTATAGTCAATGTTAATGCTGTTCGCGGGCAGGTGTGTACACAATACAATGGCGAAAAAAAATAGAAAAAATCCTGCACACTGTTGTAACTTGCAAATCTTTATTAGCATAAAGCATTTAGGTCAAAGACCTTTTTCAGGCATTAATTTATCTGAAGATTCTTCCAGTTGCAAGGGAAGTACAGTATATCACTGTTACCATCATAATTTACCCGAGAAGTTTCACCAATGATGCTGGTGATGCATTCAACTGAACCAGAAAAGGTGGTGGACATACACTAAAGCTTCATGTCAAACCATTTTTCTTGACTTTGATTCACAAAAGAATCTACGATGGCAGCCAGAACATGCGATGACAGTAAGTTCCTCACTTTCTTTGAGATCGAACACACTAGTGTGTTTGCTAAATAAAACATTTACGATGTGATGCACTTAATTCATAAAAATGATTTCATTATTGTTCCATATAGATGTTAAAAGCATTTACTAGAGTGTCTGATGCCTTCATTATATGGCGTTCTCATGGGCGTCAATTATGATATTTGTGAATGAACATGCACACACCCCCTCTTTACAAATGTTTGGAATTCACCAACATACACATGACGTTTTGCTAACAAATCTGGAGAGTACAAAGTGTTTGTGAATCTGGAGGAAAGTTTTCTGAAGGTCAATTTTACACACAAATTACTCCAAATTCAGTCATATATTTATGAAAGTTTAATGAATGAGGCCCATTGTTTGGCACACTTTGTTTGCTGCAATTTTCTGATTTGTGGGTTGTTTCCCTTCAGGATCATGGGTAGTGTAGTTCTTCACCAGGTTTTTTGCTTTTAAACTCATTGTTGTTTTTGTTCAAATAACGCAGATGGATGGCTTCAATAGAAGCATATACCATCAATTAACAACCTCAGAGCTCACGGTAGGTCTGTCTTTAAAGGTTTATAAGTTATTGTTAATTAAAATTTACTTCTGGCCTGTTGTGCTCTACTGTCGGATACTGTCCGAGGAGACTAGTATAAAAACTGTGAAAACTTCTATAGCTGCTTGTCCTATTCAGGGTCGCGAGTAGTGCTGGAGCCTATCCCAGCCCCAAAGGCAGGGAAACACAATGGACAACACACACACAGACATACACTTTCACACTCTCACTCACACCTATGGCCAATTTAGGGTCTCCAATTAACTTAACCTGCATGTCTTTTTTTTTTTTTTTTTTGGACTGTGGGGTAAACCAGAGAACCTGGAGGCAAACCAAACAAACATGGGGAGAACATGCAAACTCCACACAGAAAGGCCCAGTTGAGCCAGGACCCTAACCCAGGACCTTCTTGCTGTGAGGCAACATCGCTAACCACTGAGCCACTGTGCCACCCTGGATGTCTGAGGGGACTAGTGGTTACTAGTGGGAACAAACTCATAAAACATTTTGTGTTTTAGCAGTACAGGAGGTAAAACTGAAATGTTTCTAACCAGACACTGCAGCCCTGCTCCAGTACATGACCCAGGGGATACGCTTTACCATGGTACACACAGGGGCACTGAGAGACTGCTATACAGGTCCCATTCTGCAAGATTAGGCCTGAGAGAGGAGAGAGAGGCCATGAGTGTCAGCATGCATTGCTGTAGCACAGGGGTTACCATTCACTTTACAATAAGTCACTGAAATCATAATAAAATGATGAGGACAAAATGCAAATTCCTCAAATGCACATATTTTTCTTTTGATCCAAACATTTATACATTTTCTTCTGCTTTCGGCTGCTCCCATTAGGGGTCACAACAGCGGACCATCCGTGATCCGCATATTTGACTTGGCACAGGTTTTTATGCCGGATGCCCTTCCTAATGCAACCCCCAGTGGCTGGGGGACTCTCACTCACTACTACGGGACAATTTAGAGTCTGCAATTCACTCGATCTGCATGTTTTTGGATTTGTGGTGGAAACCGGAACCACCCGGAGGAAACCCACGTGAACACGGGGAGAACATGCAAACTCCCAAACATTTATAAAAATATTTATCCTATTATTACTGTTATAATTCTTCTACTTTTTATACCATTTCAGCGAATGAGTTCAGATCTTACCATCAGGACAGTAACATCCATCCAGACAATGAAGGTTGGTGCCCAAACACTCCTTCTCAAATGTGCATGTTGGTGGACAGCAGCTGATACAGTCTCTGTGTACAAAGCTGTCCTCACATCCATCCGCTGAAACACAAAAATATCATATCACAAAGTGTTGCGTTCTCTTTCTGGAACTGCACAGTTTGTGTCATGTGTATGTAACAACTTTATAATGTGTGACACTGGCTGACTTCAAGAGTGATGTCACTGAAAGCAAACTGACCGCATGTGGGAAAACTGTCTCTCCATTCTCTGACGGGGTATCCTACATGAGAACAGGCTCTGGTGTACTCGACCAGAGTCCGGCAAAACGTCTCTTTATCATCTGAACTGGAGAGAAAACATGAACGATTGTGAACAAACCACAGACCACAGGGAAAAAAAGTCAATATAGGCGAGACCGAGGATTTTACTCCAGTGAATATTTCTCAGGGCAGGTTTATTTTGGAATGCCAATTTCTGCATAACCACATACCTTGAAGTCTTGGCTACAAAAAAGCTATTGAACATTTTCACAGTTTTTGCCCAGGAAAAAAGATACAGCTCATTGAAATACCATTGACCTTTTGGACAACTTGCCCCAATTGCGGTAAGATAAAAATATGACAACATGCCCCAACCTCACTGTCATAAACAATACCGATGTCCTAAGAACCCATTTAAACCTATGACAACTCGGTCTCCTCTACATACAAAATAATTAAAAAGTCAATATACATAGAAAAATAGGATTATTTATTAAGAATATATAAGACTTTGAATTGAAAGGGCAGTACAGCTGCTCTGGCAATCTGATACTCTTATAGCTACATCTTCAATCAACAGCTGGGTCTAAAACTTTTCATAACTCCAACTATTTCATCACTGTAATCAACGTGCACACTCAAATACTTGCGCACATGAACGCAAGCATACATAAGCAGACTTGCACACACAAATACATACATATATGCATTCACAAACACACTCTCTGTCTTCTGCTTGTGCCTTATGCACACTATTTTCATTACTATAATTAATCCTGTAATTATAATCCTAATCCTGTTGGAATTGGGTGGTGTGGAATGCTGGATATAGGCTAGAGAGGAAAATCAGGAAGGAAAGACAGTAAGAGCAAAAGAGCATGTCGATTTGCAAAAGCTTAAAACAAAAATAACATTCATTATTGACAGCACAAAAGGGTTTATTTATTTTTCTAGTAAAAAAATAACTTTCTAGTCTAAAGAGTTTCATTTAGACAATTTAGAATCTTAACTTGTAACATCTGTAATTCTTTGTAGACAGTAACGTTACACTTACACACACATGTCGGAAACACAGCTGGCGACAAATGGATTTGGGTCGATGTTTTCATGACAGGAGATGAAAGGGAAGAAAAGCAAAGCACTGCACTTCTCAATGGCATTCTGCTCAGAGAACACACACAAATAAAAATTAAGTTTTAAACAAAAAGTGTTAAAAAAACACCTTTTAAGTTCTCAAGGTAAATAAAATACCACTCGGCATGCACTTTTTTTTTTATATTTTAATATAAATCAAGAATACTGTAAAGAGATGTCCAGGTCTAATATCAAAAGAAATAAAATAAGAAATTATAGTTTGCATAAATAAAATACAGTTGAAGTCAGAAGTTTACATACACTTAGGTTGAAGTCATTAAAACTCATTTTTTTAACCACTCCACAGATTTCATATTAACAAACTATAGTTTTTGCAAGTCATTTAGGACATCTACTTTGTGCATGACATGAGTAATTTTTCCAACAATTGTTTACAGACAGATTGTTTCACTTTTAACTGACTATATCACAATTTCAGTAGGTCAGAAGTTTAACTGAACCAGAACAGGTGGTGGACATACTCCGCCCAGCATGAACTGAACACTTGTTACTCTTCCAGTGGGTCAGAAATGTACATACACTAAGTTAACTGTGCCTTTAAGCAGCTTGGAAAATTCCAGAAAATTATGTCAAGCCTTTAGGCAATTAGCCAATTAGCTTCTGATAGGCTAATTGGCGTCAAGTGGAGGTGTACCTGTGGATGCATTTTAAGGCCTAACTTCAAACTCAGTGCCTCTTTGCTTGACATCATGGGAAAATCAAAAGAAATCAGTCAAGAACTCAGAAAAAAATTGTGGACCTCCACAAGCCTGGTTCATCCTTGGGAGCAATTTCCAAACGTCTGAAGGTACCACGTTCATCTGTACAAACAACAATACGCAAGTATAAACACCATGGAGCCATGCAGCCATCATACCGCTCAGGAAGGAGACGCATTCTGTCTCCTAGAGATGAACATATATTGGTGCAAAAAGTGCAAATCAATCCCAGAACAACAGCAAAGGACCTTGTGAAGATGCTGGAGGAAACAGGTAGACAAGTATCTATATCCACAGTAAAACGAGTCCTATATCGACATAACCTGAAAGGCTGCTCAGCTAGGAAGAAGCCTCTGCTCCAAAACCGCCATAAAAAAAGCCAGACTACAATTTGCACGTGCACATGGGGACAAAGATCGTACTTTTTGGAGAAATGTCCTCTGGTCTGATGAAACAAAAATTGAACTGTTTGGCCATAATGACCATCGTTGTGTTTGGAGGAAAAAAGGTGAGGCTTGCAAGCCGCAGAACACCATCCCAACCGTGCAGCATGGGGGTGGCAGCATCATGTTGTGGGGGTGCTTTGCTGCAGGAGGGACTGGTGCACTTCACAAAATAGATGGAATCATGAGGAAGGAAAATGATGTGGATATATTGAAGCAAAAACTCAAGACATCAGCCATGAAGTTAAAGCTCAGTCGCAAATGGGTCTTCCAAATGGACAATGACCCCAAGCATACCTCCAAAGTTGTGGCAAAATGGCTTAAGGACAACAAAGTCAAGGTATTGGAGATGGCCATCACAAAGCCCTGACCTCAATCCGATAGAAAATTTGTGGGCAGAACTGAAAAAGCGTGTGTGAGCAAGGAGGCCTACAAACCTGACTCAGTTACACCAGTTCTGTCCGGAGGAATGGGCCAAAATTCCAGCAACTTATTGTGAGAAGCTTGTGGAAGGCTACCCAAAACGTTTGACCCAAGTTAAACAATTTAAAGGCAATGCTACCAAATACTAACACAGTGTATGTAAACTTCTGACCCACTGGGAATGTGATGGAAGAAATAAAAGCTTAAATAAATCATTCTTTCTACTATTATTCTGACATTTCACATTCTTAAAATAAAGTAGTGATCCTAACTGACCTAAGACAGGGAATGTTTTCCACAATTAAATGTCAGGAATTGTGAAAAACTGAGTTTAATGTATTTGGCGTATGTAAACTTCTGACTTCAACTGTAAGCCTATTTTCATGACATTTTTAAGCACAATAACCCCCTCACCAAATCCTGAAAAATTGCTCTAAAATGATTGAAATATTTTCATTATTACTGCATTTACATAATACTAATGTGTGTGTGTGTGTGTGTGTGTGTGTGTGTGTGTGTGTATATATATATATATATATATATATATATATATATATATATATATATATATATATATATATATATATATTGTTAAGTAAAATTGTACAGTATGGTATCATGATAGGATTTATTGTACTGAATTTAAATTATGCTGATTTTAATTTATTTGTTTAAATATGTCTGGACAATATGGTTTTTATTACTATATTACCGTAATGAGAATATTTTTCACACAATGCAATAATGATAATTTGGGAGGGAAATGTGCTTCATTGTCATGAAAATAGTCACAATGCAAAAATCTAAATGGTCAAAAAAAAATAGGCTCAATTTTCAACAATATTCAAGATATTTCTTTTTTTGGGGGGGGGGGGTGTTAACTTTACTTATTATGTACACTCATACTAAATCATGCATGGCTCCATAAAATGTCTTAAAACACACAATTGCAAACTATCAACACAAAGACACAGTTAGCTCAGTTCAAATCCAGTATGCAGTAAGTGTGAGCATACATCCATATCTGACTCAGATGAACATGGTCCAGGAAAATCATCATCAACTTCAGGACAGCCTCTCTCGTGGGGCAACTCTACGGCCCAGCTGTTCCCAAACTCAGCAATGTCTTCAGAGACTAAACCTGGCAATGTAACATACAACCCAATAAGGACATCATAATAGATTGCTATAACATAATTATTATAAAAATCAATAATGTCTTAAATTAACTTAATTTGGGGGCTTTTCCCAGCATATATGTAAATAATTGCGATTCATTAGATTAATTAATCAGCATATGAATTACAGATTCAATTAGATTACCATTTTAAATCGACTGACAGTCATAGATAAAAAAGAAATTACATTTATATATATATATATATATATATATATATATATATATATATATATACAACAAATTGCACTAATTCCTGAGAATTTCCCTAAAATGTAACAACTTCTCTCTTCATGGTCAACACTAGCCCTGCAGTGCTCAGACAAGTATACAGCTCTGCTCAGCTTTGATATAATTATTCTGAATTTGCTGCTGACTGAGATGATAAGTGTGTGTTTGTCTCACCGTGACTGCTGCTGAGATCATCCAATCCGTTATCATTATAGTTTCCACACAGACCACAAGGCTTCCCTCTGTGTGCTTCGGTCATTTTGAGGTAGACTCCAGAGCTCCCGTCCCACGCCATGGAGAAGCCAAATGTGGTTTTCACTAGGATGTAGTCAGCCAAGCGCTCGATGAAAACATTACGCACTGTCTGAGGCAGACTCAGCCTGAATACATCCACAGGAAACAACCAAATAAGACAATAATTTTTATAATCCATTTTGAAGGGCGTCATTTAAATGTGTATATCTGAGCCTAAAATTGTCCTCCACTCTATTTGCTTCCAAGATTAACTATCAATACTTTTTCTAATGAGACATTTACATTAATGATTGTGATTGATCAAGAGCCCACCCTTAAGTCTCTATGATATTCTGGTCTCTAGATATGTCTTGGGTTACGATTTTGTTGCCCATTCTATCGCCCGCCAGTGGAATATTATAAGTCGATTGCTTAGAAAAGTAATAACACATCTCTCCTAAATAAGCTACATGATTTGAGGCATCATCCATGCTTGTAACGCAAATGGTGCGGGATGAGTTACAAGCAAAAAGTAATACTTAGGTTAGGGATTGAGAAAAAGTAATGGTGTCTTAGCATACACTAATACTAATAATACACTAATAATGGCTAGTTCTCTGTCAAAAACTGGCAAACTGTCTATTCACACAAGGTTTCTAATATTCTTTTTAGGGATGTCAACCGATTACAATGTTTAATCAAATTAATGAAATGACATGCTGATAAATGTATTTAATTAATCAGGTTTAATTGCATATTTCAATATTTACCATATATAGACCCCTAAATAAAGATAATTCAGTTTATAATAACAAAAATAATTAAGGGCTGTGTATCTTTTAAAATGAAATGAAATTACATCATAAGTTGATTAATTTATCAAATAAATCAAAAATCTTTGCAACACAACACGAATTAAGATCCCAATATACTTCATTCAAAATCAAAGAACGAATGAAAGGGTGTGACATCATTTGGAACAAAATCTGGTCAAAAAGACAGTGTTTTTGTGTTTTGTAACAGCTTGCCTAGGTGAAATTATAGGAAAACATCTTAGCAGCTGCTAAACACTTTGATACTGCCATTGGTCCACATCATCAGTAGGTGTGACCTGAAGCTCCACCTGCTTTGTTTATGTTGTTCAGTCAGTCAAGATTAGTCAACATGAACATACCGATGTGCAGAGTTATTAGCGAGCCGGTGCACATTTATACGATGGCGCAATGCTGCCACATACTTATTGATTTTTTCACTCAGTTACGTTGGAAAAAACGATATCTTTTCTCATAATAACGAGATATTATGTCATAAAAACAACATCTTTTCTCGTAATAACGAGATATTATGTTGTAAAAACAACATCTTTTCTCATAATAACAAGATGTTATGTCATAAAAACGACATCTTTTCTTGTAATAACCAGATAGTTGTCATAAAAGCAACATCTTTTCTCGTAATAACGAGACATTATGTTGTAAAAATGTTAGTTTTTCTCGTAATAATGAGATATTGTCGTAAAAACGATATCTTTTCTCGTAATAACGAGATATTGTCGTAAAAACGTTATCTTTTATCGTAATGAGATATTATGTCATAAAAACGATATCTTTTCTCGTAATAACGCGATATGTTGTAAAAACGACATCTTTTCTAGTAATAACGATATAGTTATGTTGTAAAAACAACATCTTTTCTTGTAATAATGAAATATGTCATAAAAACGATATCTTTTCACATAATAACGAGATATTATGTTGTAAAAATGACAACTTTTCTCGGAATAATGAGATATGTTGTAAAAACGACATCTTTTCTAGTAATAACGATATAGTTATGTTGTAAAAACAACATCTTTTCTTGTAATAATGAAATATGTCATAAAACGTCATCTTTAATAATCTCATAATAACGAGATATTATGTTGTAAAAACGTCATCTTTTCGCATAATAACAGATATGTCATAAAAACGATATCTTTTCTCGTAATAACGAGACATTATGTTGTTAAAAACAACATCTTTTCTTGTAATAACGAGATAGTTATGTCGTAAAAATTTTATCTTTTATCGTAATGAGATATTATGTCGTAAAATTTATATATTATCTCGTAATAAAGAGATGTGTTGTAAAAATGACATCTTTTCTCGGAATAACGAGATAGTTATGTCATAAAAACGTCATCTTTTCTAGTAATAACAAGATAGTTATTGTCACATTTAAATTTATTTTTATTCATGTTTTGTGTTCATGTCTTTTATTTTGAAAGTTTAGTTCCTGTTCCTGTTTCATGTCATGAAGTTTCCTGGTCATGTGATATCCTGTTTTCTTCTATGTTCATGTGTCTTGTTTTCATTGGATTATTGTCTTGTTAACTCATTATCAGTCTTGTCATGTCATTGGTTCATGTTTTAGTAATCTTGTTATCATGTTCATTAGTTTAGTCTTGTCATTGGTTGTCTGTCATGTGGCTTCCCATGTCCATGTATTTAAGCCCTCATTTTTGCCATTGTCAAGTATTGTGTTGGTGTAATGTCATGCTAGTCTTCAAACAATTAGTCAATAGTTCCCAAAGCTGTGTCCAACCTAGAGCCAGCGCCTGAAGCCTCGTCCGTCCCAGAGCCAGCACCTGAAGTCTCGTCCGTCCCAGGGCCAGCACCTGAAGCCTCGTCCGTACCAGGGCCAGTGCTTGAAGCCTCGTCCGTCCCAGGGCCAGCGCCTGAAGCCTCGTCCATCCCAGGGCCAGCCCCTGAAGACTCGTCCGTCCCAGGGCTAGACCCTGGAGACTCATCCGTCCCAGGGCTAGACCCTGAAGACTCATCTGTCCCAGGGCCAGCCCCTGAAGACTCGTCCATCCCAGGGCCAGCCCATGAAGCCTCGTCCATCCCAGGGCCAGCCCCTGAAGCCTCGTCCATCCCAGGGCCAGCCCCTGAAGCCTCGGCCACCATGTCTGCCTCGTCATGCCATACTGCCATGTCTGCCATGTCTGCCACGTCATGCCATGTTGCCACGCCTGTCATTCCTACATCGTCATGCCATGTTGCCACATCTGCCACATCATGCCATGTTACCACGCCTGCCATGCCTAGTCAAGAGGCCCTGCCTTGCCATGTTGCCATGTCAACTACGTCATGTCATGTAGCCACGTCTGCCTCGTCATGCCATGCTGTCCCATCTGCCATTTCAAGCCAAGCCACTACACCTGCTATGCCTAGTCAAGCAGCCCCGCCTTGTTATGTTGCCATGTCTGCCCCGCCTTGTCAAGTCGGCATGCCTGTCCCATCATGCCAAGTCGCCATGACCCCTGAGCCTGCCACATCTCCGTCCCCTGAGCCTGCCACGGTTCTGTCCCCTGAGCCTCCCATGGCTCCGCCTTCCGATTCTCCCGCAGCTGTGCTCACGGCCGTCCGGAAGAAGAGAAGAAGAGCTGCTACTCCCCAAGCACTGCCAGTGTTCATGGCCACAGAGACCGTTCCCCTGTCACTGCCAGTGTCCATGGCCACGGAGACCATTTCCATGTCACTGCCTGTGCTCACGACCATGGAGGTCATTCCCCTGTTACTGCCAGTGTTCATGGCCACGGAGGTCATTCCTCTGTCACTGCCAGTTTCCACGACCACAGAGATCATTCCCATGTCCCTTCCTGTACTTCCAGCCACAAAGGCTGTTCCCCCATCAATGCCAGTGCCCATGACCACGGAGGTTATTCCCTCATCACTGCCTGTGCTCATGACCATGGAGACTGTTACCCTGCCACTGCCTGTGCTCACAGCAACCAAGACTGTTCCCCTGTCACAGCCAATCTCTGAGACTTCCACAGCTCTGCCCTCTGAGCCACTCCCTCCTGAACCCTGTCCAGCGTCCACAGCCCAGGACCATGTCCCTGTCCCTGCCCTGTGGCGCCTCTTAGGCCTCCTGGAGCTGCCACCCAAACTGCCAGACCCCGCTCCCTTCCTAGAGCCACTTCTCTGGCCACTGGCTCCATCCTGGTCTCCTGCTCCATGCCCTGTCTCGCCAGGCCAAGCCTCAAGGACCCCCACCCCCCCCCAGATCCCTATTGAACTCTAGGTAGTTTTATTTATGTTTGGACGTTGGGAGCCGCCCCTTGTGGGGGGGATGTGTCATGTTTAAATGTGTTTTTGTTCATGTTTTGTGTTCATGTCTTTTATTTTGAAAGTTTAGTTCCTATTCTTGTTTCATGTCATGAGGTTTCCTGGTCATGTGATATCCTGTTTCCCTCCATGTTCATGTGTCTTGTTTTCATTGGATTATTGTCTTGTTAACTCATTATCAGTCTTGTTGTGTCATTGGTTCATGTTCTAGTAATCTTGTTATCATGTTCATTAGTTGTCTTGTCATATGGTTTCCTATGTCCATGTATTTAAGCCCTCATGTTTGCCATTGTCTTTTGTCAAATATTGTGCTGGTGTAATGTCATGCTAGTCTTCAAGCTATTAGTCAAGTCAAGTCAAGTCCAGTCCATGTTTATGTCGCTTTGTTTTGATAATTTCATGCTTTTCATGGGATTTCATGTTTTGGATTTAACCTTGTAAGTAAAACTTGGCTTCCCACATCATCATCATCATCATCCTCATCCATTCCTGTGTTCAGCCTGTCCTGCCTTTCCTGAACGTTACATTTATGTTGTAAAAACGTAATCTTTTCTTGTAATAACGAAATATGTCATAAAAACAACATCTTTTCTCGTAATAACGAGGTATTGTGTCTTAAAAACAACATCTTTTCTCATAATAACGAGATATTATGTTGTAAAAACGACATCTTTTCTCGTAATAACGAGTTATGTTGTAAAAAATTAAGTTGGAGAGAGTTTTCTGAACCATGTTAGTGTAAACTGCAGGCCAAGATGTTTTGGAGTGTTCGCAAAACAAATAATATAGAAATATAATTTTTTTTATATATAAAAAAGATATGATAGTATAAAGTAGCTATTTTACTGACAGTTAGAAAATAATGCAAGAATTACATTGAACACATTGTACAATTTCTTTATGGTTTAAACAGAGAAGAAAATAAAGCAGGGACTAAAAACGGTAAAAACGAAAACGGACAAAAAAATTTGCAGAACGTAACCGAAAATGGGAACAAAGTGATTTTCAATTGTTCTGGAGTGAAAATTTTACTTTTAAATGCTGGTAACCGGTTATAACCGGTTAAATTCATTCCGGCAAGGCAAAACGGTTTATCGCAGTAAATTTTTGGAACTAAACCACTTCATGTTGCCCGTAAAAATGAAACAAATGCTTTGAACATAGTATCTCGTTATTACGAGAAAAGATGTAGTTTTTACAACATAATTTCTCGTTATTTTACGACATAACTGAGTGAAAAAAATAAGTACGTGGCAGCATTGCGCCACCATACATTTACCTACGTCTGTATGATCATTTGCGTTGAGACATTTTCCAAGACCATGTCATGCAATTTTATTTTGTTTAATTAGTCTACAAAAGGAATCAAATCTACTCAAATACTCTCAAGTGCACATTCACTCATGTGCCATCTGCAGCAAAAGCCATTCACACATCTGCCCAAAATAAGATATGCTTCTATCATCATTCTTTTGTCTGTATTCTGCACATTAACACTCTCTTATACACCTATCTTTGCAGTAGTACCAGTATCATCATACAGTAAATTACAATAACAGAGTGTAACCGGCGCATATTATGGCCATGTATAGTGTGTTAGCACATTAGCGTCATGAATTCAGAATGTAAACAAGACAAATTAAACATTTTCTACTGCATATTATTTTAAATCATCATCGAGTGGTTAAAACAGCTTCTTTCGCTGACCTCATGTGACTTCTACTCATAGAATGAGGCATAAAGTCATTAATAACACATTTTAATTTCACTTTATTTAAGGTTATACTGAGCGACCTCATTTTTAAATGCACCTCTAAACGCCTCCCACAGTAGTGTGACAAGTGTCTGAATGTTCACAAACAGTATACCGTTGCTCGGCTGTTTCAAACTTCTTTTTACCCTTGAACGAAGAACGTGGAAGAACTTCTTCAGAAGTATATCAGGGCCTTTAACGAATTAAATCGACGGACTTAGTTTTTTTACCAAACAAATTAAGCAAAAAATTATCATATTCATTCATTTATTCATACAGTAATTTGTCCAAGCTCACCTTTGTCCACCCTTGAGCACCTGGTAGCCACTAATATAGATCTCTTCTTCATTTGGGAAGAACAGACTCAAAGCACGAGAACATGAATATACTGAAGCTCTACATGAACGACTGTTATGAACCTGCCAATCAAAAAGAAATAAGAAAGCACAGCAAATACCAACAAAAACGTCCATAGCGCAAACAGAACTGTACTAATGTAGTACACATGTGGCCTAACTCACCCATACTGTATACTGTGGCTCTGAAGAGTGGCAGTCTTTGGCCAGAATATACGAACAGGTACCAGGGAAGTAGTAATACATTCCATCAAAGGTCTCAAAATGATTCTGACCCCATGAACGGCAAATCCCATCCCGGTCCTGGCCGTGGTTGGGAACTGATATGAAAAAAAAAAAAAAAAAATACTAATATCCCTTGCGAAATGTATGTTATTACCATGATAATTTTGATACTTTTTTGTGTATTCAACTATTTAGTTCAATATTTGTGCCATGTAATCAATGCTCCAATGGGCATTCTAATACACTCAATACATTTATATAGTAACCTGTTATTTTCTAAGTCACACCAGCTGCCTGGCTTTATAGCGCTTGGTTAATTAAACATGCATACAGAAGCTCTTTGTGGCCGCAGTGAGTTCCCAGCACATCTGTAATCCAATGCTACCAAATGCAGTAAGACATAGTCACACAGAACAAACTGTCTATAGATTAACTGGAATCAGTGAGCAATGGCTTTTGAATTCTAGTAATTAAATTCAGTGAGCCTCTATCCCAATTTATTAGTCAGCGCTGGGTGGCAGATGATAATATCAGACCATACCATACTATAATTACATGGAGGCAAGCTTACCAGTAATTTCCCATTTAAAATGACGTGTGTGTGTGTGGGTGTGTGTGTGTGTCTTACTGATTTGACAACGATCCCCGAGACCTTGGAACTGAGCACAATCGCAACGTCCTTCCTCCTGACACCAGCCTCCATTAAGACACCCACAATATTCTATAACACCAACAAACACAAAAGAGGCATCATTTCATAAACATTAATGAAGCAATTGAATGTTCAGTCGATGGCAGCCTTGACCTTGACATTAGAGCTCAATAGGAACTGTTTTTGTATGGAAAAGAGCAGCATTAGGATTCTCGAAGAAAAGATTGTTTTAGGATTCTACTGGAGGAAAAGAACACAATGAGGGACAACTTGATGGCAGTAAATAATTTTGAGGATTTTCATTTTGCTAGCCAGCTGATGTCATGCCATTTTACAGATACATCAGTGAGGAAAAGAAATTCAAGTTATATTCATATTTTCTTTGATACAGCACAAAAAAAAAGAAAGATAATATGACTAAAACAGGCAAATTGCTAGCAATGTAGACACAGTGGTAGTCTTGTGCTGTGTGAACTTCTGTGTGAAAAAAAAAATTATCTTTTAAAACCAAAAATTATACAGTTTTGGGTCTTTATCGCATTTAAAGCCTTTATTCGGAAAATGATTGCATTCAGAGCCTTTACTATTTTAAAGGAGCAAAGAGGACCATTATATTTGTGACCTTAACACCCGTGACACCCCACCCCCAAAATGGTTTGGTCCCCACCCCCCCAATGTTCAAGACATGGTTACGGCCTTGGTTGTGACATCATTCATTTTAATCTTCACTCTCTATATTGGCTGTCATCTTGGATTTTGACAAAAATCTTTTTTTTTTTTACTATTCCACCTACAAATTGTATTCCCAATCATGACCAAAGTTGTCTCTACATGATCTTCAGACCAAAAACAGTTCAATGAAGTCGGCGGTACCAACGCCAAACAGGATATAAGGCTTTACACATTGGTGTATCAAAATTAAACATCGTAATTGATATTGCTACATTTTATGTACCTCTGCATATGCGTGGAGTTTTGTGTGTGTGTGTGTGTGTGTGTGTGTGTATGTTTGTGTGTGTACGTAGGTCATACAATACCTGTTGATGCATCTCTCGCTGTATAATTATGAAGAACTCTTCGAGGGAGAGCAGAATCAGATAGCACTGCACTAAGAGTCTGCGGAGCAAAATTATAGTATTTAGAAATGATCCTATATAGAAATTTTGCCTGAGAGCCAATTATTGTTTTTATGGAAAGGCCGATATGATAGTTGATATTATAAATCTATGCTGTTTTGCCTGTTTGTTTTTTTAAACAGCACTCCAAACTAGAAATGTACATGCTACAAAAGAAATCATGCATCAAAACATTATAATGTAAAGTAGAATATATTTATGTTCAATATTGTTTAGTACTTTTGAAACCTGGTACAGAAAAGAGTATACTGCTCGAATTGGAAAAAAAATAAGCTTGATATTATCTTCTTACGATATCGGCCTACACAGACCAATGTAGATAATAAAAACAAACTAACTAATCTATACAGTCACAGACATATTATACATTCCTAACATTAATATTAAAGACCCATTGGACATTTGTGGCTTTTAGTATATGTCTTTGTGCTTTAAGGACATCTAATGAATGTGCTAGTGATTTACTAAAAGCGTTCAACTAAAACTAACTTTAAGCAGACAAACTTGGTCAATTTAATCTTTGCATTCTTTCTCTTCTGGCAAAACAGACCAAACTCAGCTTACACTCACAGGTATATAACAATCTATTATTGTCCAGTCAAATGCACTCCAGAATGAGAATGTCCCTCCCTCTAATACAGACAGCCAGCAGATTACCGAATCGTGGGATGGCAGGGGAACACTCATTAATGTTTATGAGGAAAGCACTTGTTTGGTTAGGGTTAGGTTTGGGTTTAGGGGTTAGTTTAGGGTTGGGCTATAGTTTCTCCAATGAATCAGGCAGCACAAAGGGTTTCAAACTATTTAAAGCCAATGAGCCTTAAATATGATGTTCCCTTGCAAGGGACCCCCTTCCCAAAATATAAAAGCAGCTACAGTAAATAGTTCATTTTTATTCAAACTGATCAATTTATACTCTCTGAGGGAAAATAGTGATATTAAGGCAATGTTTGGTCTCTAAATCAAATAATTAGAATTTATTTTTTATTGTACTGCAGCCAAAACAGATTGATAAAACTGAGTGCCTATTTGCACTAGGTGTAAATAGCACCTGCCACACAGCAAGGCTATTTGCACTCCAATAGTCTGGTGAAAACAGAAGTTAAAGTCAAACTGCAGCCCCAAGTGTTGCTGCAATAGAGTATTGTGTAAAAACAGCATAGATAAGTTTTTATCAAGCAGACGTCCTGGGTTCGATTCCCTCCTTGTCCCACTTTTTCCCATGCATTCCTTTAGTACTACTTACATAATAAATACAAATGTATAAAGTTTATTTTTTATTAATTTATTTATTTTTTGACATGGTGGGAGTTAAAATAAAGGTTTGATGCGGGTAAAATCAACCATCCTTTTACTACAGTAATATTGTCGCAACCATGTTTTTTTGGCTATAGTTTTAATTGCAGTTAACCATGGTGTTACTACAGTAATATGGTGTTAATACAGTTTCGTTTTGTGGTTTACTATGATTTTACTACAAAATACCATGGTGATACTATGGTTACTGTTGTGAAACCATGGTTAATTTTTGAAAGGGAAGGTTAGGGTTAGGTTTAGGGGTAGGGGTTGGTGTAAGGTGTCTGTAGGACTCTAAATAAATACAATAAACATGCAGCAGTGATTCCCCTATACTGTATTTCAGTATTTAATTAGGAGGGTAAATAGCATCTAGCACTGTTTGCACTTAGTGCAAAGAAGATGCTTTTTGTTGATATTTAGCCGCTGCCTTAATAAAATGTCTTTTTTTAAACAAAATATTAGTTTGTTTTCTACCCAATAATAGAATATTAGAGAAATATTAGTAATTTTTTTATATTTATAAATTAATATTTTTATAGTGTTTTTTGCAGTAATTATTTTTCCAAAGCAGCTTTACAGGAAATAGTGCCATTCAACTAGTGAGCAAGCTATAAGAACAAGAGTGGCAATGACAAAATCCCTAGAAAGATAAAATATTATATACAATATCTACAATTCATATGTATTGTATATGTTCTTACCTATTCATTAATATGAAATACACACTTAAAATATATATATATATATATATATATATATATATATCCTATCACCCCCTTGTGGCCCCCTGGCGGTCCCCGGACCCCCAGTGTGAAACCTCTGAGTTAGAGTATCCATCCAATCAGGTATGGCTTTCTTCATGAATATAAATGACTCTTCCCCTGCCGTCCTACGTTTCGTAAATTTGCTGCCTGCTGCCGACAAACAACAGCAAGTAGCAAATCATGGTTCATGGCTGTGACTAAACAGATGGCTATTGGCTATTTAAACAAAATAAGAACAAGCCATTCGATATGCCACGCCCTACTTCCTGTTTCAATCAGAAATACGTCAACAACACAAGAAAAGAACTACACTTGTAAAACCAATGCATGAGCTCTTTTAAGAGAATGTTAGCAAGCCCATGGGTCTTATGGGCTATAATGGTAACAATGCTATGTCTAGCCTGTTAGTCTGAAAGCCATGTTGGTGACCTCAACTTGGCGTCACCTCACCAGGTTTTGCCACTGCAGGTATTTGGGAACGCAGCTTTCAGTGGCTGTTGCATTTGTGTAAACTCCACAAAGACAGCTTTGTCAGCATTGAGAGTGTATCTCAGTATTTGTGAGTGTGAGTGAGTGTGTGTGTGTGTGTGTGTGTGTGTGTGTGTGTGTGTGTGTGTGTGTGTGTGTGTGGTTACTCCCTTGTCGCTTTCTCTTAGGTATACTCACCTCTTCACGGAAGAGATCCCGTTTCTGCCGCAGTGCATTAACCCTCCTTTTAAAAGTGGTACAAAGAGAGCAGTCTTAAAAGCACAGTGACTGTGAGACTAAAGGTTCACAAACACTTAAGATGCCATACAGACTCAGTCACACTGATGGAGCACATGATTCTCAAAGACCTGGTTTAATGGTTACATGGCAAAACATTAGACCAAACACTTAACAGCTTATCAATGGTTGTATGTATAACTTGACACTGTCTCTGTACTCAGAGTACCCGGTTCACTAGGTTTTTAAAGTCATAATTAAACTAAAATCAATCTTTGAAACAGATTTCAACATCTAATGCCATAGAAACTATGGTTACAAGCTAATAAAACACATACCTGGGCAGTTTATGTTCTGACTTTGACTCCTGGCAAATAAATCCTGTCAAAAGCAAAAGAATATCAACCAAACTCATGCATATTCATTAACTATTCTTATTCACCAGAATAAGTGTAGGTATTGCACCTAATCTAAAGAAAACTACTCTTGTACAACATTATAAGAAAATATATTTATTTTATTGAATTGAGTAATCTTTAACACACTTAATAAATAAATATATATATATATATATATATATATATATATATATATATATATATATATATATATATATATATATATAATTATTATTATTATTATTATTAAAAGATTTATGCATTAAAATTTTATAGCAAAATTCAATCAAATTGAACCAATCTTTAACAAAATTAATTAAAAAAATTATTTAAGGTTTTTTCATTTAATTTAGTTAAAAATTAAACAGTTCAATTTGATGGAATTTTTTATGAAATTGAAATGAGCAAATCTTAAAAAGTCTCAAATGTTTTTTTAGTGCATAGAAGAGCTATTCTATCAGTTATAGCTAATATTCTATTTTGCTAGAATGTTACAACAAGCTGATTAATTACAGAATACTACAACAAAAACTTAAAATGCATAGCTGTATGAAAAAACAAAAACAGGCGTAGAAATAAAATATTACAATGAATTTTACAACTGTAAAATCATAATTAATATGGGATGTCATTCAAACAGTGTTCAGTCATTTAAGATAACAGTGGTGGCAAAATTACCATGAAACTATGGTTATCATGGTCCATTTTTGTAACGGTCACGTGCAATGGACATAGTAATTTTGGGAAGAAATAAGAAGGCTATTTAAATGTAACCTACCTTGGAGCACAAAGAGTTTGAAGATGAAAAGTGTACAGAGTAAAAACAGTTTAATGTCCCGCTGGTCGTTCATCTCAGAGCGACGGACGTCCTTCAACGATTATGAAATGAGTTTCATTTTAAGAGGGTCGATTAAAACCTCTCCGTCGAATGATAAAATGATTCATACAGGACTAATCAGGTTAAAATCACTCTGTGAATAGAAATCAAACTAATGCAGTTTATGCCAGACTAGTGACGGATAAACGTCCATTTTCTGTACAGTGAGAGGAAGAGGATGATTTACCTGTGCGCGCTTGCGGAATGAGAACAGAGGCACGCGCACCTGCGCGCAGGTAAGTGCGCACTTTCATCATCTACCTGATTTATGAAGTAAAACATCAACAGCATGTAGCCTAATATTTCGCTTTACCTTTCTTCAACGTTATACAGTCTGATCCTGTTCTGCACAAAGCGCTATTATAATGGATGTAGGGGAGGGAAAAAAAATAAAAAAATGTAGGTAATAAAACTCTAATTTGCCGTCAGAAAGATCAACGCATAGTTCAGATTATAAATTCGACTCTAATGTCATTGTAAAATGCCGATAAACACACACGTGACTAGTATAATCTTAAGGTGTAGGAGACAAGAGTCATGTCCTTCTCCAGCCGTAAAATTTATATAAGTCTGTTCACTGTATTTATATATAAATGTATATATTATATCAATTAAATAATACCTTTATTATTATTATTATTATTATTACAAATGGTTAAAAACTACACAACAGTAGCTGAAACTCTGAACTGTGTCAAAACAACAGCTTTGGCATGAGAAAAAAAAAGGCATACTGAATGTCACAGCATACTAAATTCGCACTGAATTCACAATAAAAAAATAAAAATATGACAACAACAACAAAAAAATAAAAAATAAATAAATAATAAAAAGCTTTTAAAAATAGCGGCTTCCTAAAAGCACTTTCAAGGTGAAATGAAAAATATTATGAATATCACTGCTTGTGTCTCTGAGGGTTAAGATGCATAGATAGTATATAAACCGCACTATTAAAATGAACTCCAAAAGTCTAAAAGTTGATAAAAATAGCATATAAACAGCACTATTAAACTCCAAAAAGCTAAAAGTTGATAAAAAAAAACAAAACAAACATATAAACCGCACTATTAAAGTGAACTCCAAAAAGCTAAAAGTTGAATAAATAAATACATTATAATAGCATATAAAACGCATTATTAATTAAAAATTAATTAATTTTTTCCCCTTTTTCACCCAATTTGGAACGCCCAATTCCCAATGCGCTTTTAGGTCCTCGTGGTGGCGTAGTTACTCGCCTCAATCTGGGTGGCGGAGGATGAAACTCGGTTGCCTCCAGGTCTGAGATCATCAATCCACGAATCTTATCACGTGGCTTGTTGAGAGCGTTGCCACGGAGACATAGGTGTGTGGAGGCTTCACGCTATCCACCGGAATCTGCGCTCAACTCACCACAGGCCCCACCGAGAATGAACCACATTATAGCGACCAGGAGGAGGTTACCCCATGTGACTGTACCCTCCGAAGCAACCGGGCCAATTTGGTTGCTTAGGAGACCTGGCTGGAGTCACTCAGCAGGCCCTGGGATTCGAACTAGCGAACTCCAGGTGTGGTAACCAGCATCTTTTACCACTGAGCTTCCCAGACCCCTGAAGCCACATTATTTAAGTGAACTCCAAAAAGCTAAAAGTTGATAAAATTATCATGTAAACCGCACTATTTAAGTGAACTCAAAAAATCTAAAAGTGGCTAAAAATAGCATGTAAACTGCACTATTTAAGTGAACTCCAAAAAGCTAAAAGTTGCTAACAATAGCATGTAAACCGCACTATTTAAGTGAACTCCAAAAAGCTAAAAATTGATAAAAATTGCATATAAACCTGTAACAGTTCAAGGACGGGCAAGGAGGAGGCAGGAACTGGCTGAACAATACACATAAAGTTTAATAAGAAACTCAACATTAAAGAAACATAAACAAACACAGACACACATGCAACGCGGCCGCATGCGTCTCACTCTCTCTCGAACTGGTGCCTCCGGCTCGTCTTTATCCCCCTCCCAGCTGATTAGCCCTATTCAGGGCCAGCTGTGTGTCCTCACGGACTGGCCCCACCCTCCTCCTCGTCACACTCCTCCATCGCCCGACTCAGGCCCGGCATGACGCACTCCCCTCCCCTCTCTTCCAGCCGTGCCTGCCGACAGGTCTTCCCCGCCTTTCTGGAGCCCTGGGAGAGACGAGGAGAGGGAAAGAGGAGAGGGAAAGAGCAAGGCAGAGCGACAGAGAGAGAGAGAGAGAGAGAGAGAGAGAGAAAAACTTGCTCGCCGGTTCCTGGACATGCTGTCTCCCGGTCCTCAACCACTCCTCCGCCCTCTGGTGGACAACAGCTCACCCCTCCCCCGGCGGACGGCAGTGAGTCCTTCAGCCCCTGGCAGACGGAACCGCTCCTCCCCTTCATCAGCAGACAGCAGCGGTTCCTCCGGCTCTCGATGGCCAGCAGTGACCCCTCCATCCCCAGGCAGACGGCCGCGGCTCTGTGACAGTGCATCCCTCCTCCCTCCCGAGATTCGGCACCACTGTAACAGTTCAAGGACGGGCAAAGAGGAGGCGGGAACTGGCTGAACACTAAACATAAAGTTTAATAAGAAACTCAACATAAAACAAACATAAACACAGACACACATGCAACGTGACCACGTGAGTCTCTCTCTCTCAGAACTGGTGCCTCCGGCTCGTCTTTATCCCCCTCCCGGCTGATTAGCCTCACGGACCAGCCCCGCCCTCCTCCTCGTCACAAAACCGCACTATTTAAGTGAACTCCAAAAATCTAAAAGTTGATAAAAATAGCTGTAATAAAGGTTCAGGTTGGGCAGATAAAAGAGGAAGTGGGAACCGGTTTCCACAGTTCACGTGAGTCCGTTTTATTAACAAATAAACAGCAATCGCTGTACAGCTTCACTCAAAACACAAGACAGCTTTTCAGCGTCTCTCAAATAAACAGTCCGCTTTTCAGTTTCATACAACACAAGACTCTCTCTCTCAGGGAACAGACATAAAGACTCTGGTCTGTCTCTCTCTCACTCTGTGGACTGGCCATCTTTTATCTCCCCTGACTTTCACTGTGAACATAGAGATGGTAATTAGTAACAATTAATCTCAGGTGGATGTCCTTATCGCTTTCTCCTCAGACGGGCACTCGACCACGCCCTCACCTCCACATACCCCACCGCTCGACTACCGAAAGGAACTGCAGAGTGGGTCCAGTGCCACCGACCGGCGTCGCTGGATGAAGCAGTGCAGTTAGCGGAGGACCATTTAACGGTGTACCGGCGAGCCCCCTCTCTCTCTCTCTCTCTCTCTCTCTCTGTCGTCCCTTCTCCGCCCCCTCCCCTCCTTTCCAACCTATCCCATTCCCCCGGAAACGGTGGAACAATCCCCCGAGACCGGTGCTCTGGCCTCAGGGGTGTACTAACACTCCTGTTTCTCTCTCCCCCAGCTCTACCCATTTTTCCTCTCAGGTGGGGGAATCTGCCACCACTGGCGTGGGCGTGAGGTTTGGGCCGGTCTGTTGGAGTTGCAGGGAGCTGGGACACGTCCGCGAACAGTGCCTGGTGATGGAGGTGGGGACGGTGATCCGGGTCCCCGACACTCCACAGGTCACCCCCAATCAAGCTGGGATGAACCAAATATCTGTGAGTATTGGGGGGTGGGGGGGGGGAGGTACATACCAAGCCTTGGTGGATTCAAGTTGTAATCAAACCTCCATTCATCAATGCTTGGTTCAAAATGGGGCATTGGATACAAATAACCGGGTGAAGGTGGGGTGTGTGCATGGGGATATTTACGATTATCCTGCAGTGATCGTCACGATCCTATTTCGGGGTCAAAAGCATAACATTGAGGCTGTGGTTAGTTCCCGCCTCACCCATCCACTAATTGTGGGTACTAATTGGCTGGCTTTTCCGGAATTGTTAAAGGGGTTGTGTGTGGATGGGTCCTGTAACACAGTGGTACAGTCTGGGGTGTGCAATGCGCTGACGGGGGAGGCGGAGCCAGGGTCTAGGTCAGCTCCACATCAGGATGACGTAAGGGAGGGGGAAGCCTCGGCTGTATGAATTATTAGGTATTAAATCGATTCGGACAAGCGTGTACCATCCACAAATGGATGGCTTGGTCGAACGATTTAATAAAACCTTAAAAAATATGATTCCTAAGTTCGTGCACGAAGATGCTCGGAATTGGGATAGGTGGCTCGAATCTCTGTTATTTGTAGTACGAGAGGTCCCGCAAGCCTCCACTGGGTTTTCCCCATTTGAATTATTATATGGGTGTAAGTTCCGTGGCGTGTTACATGTCATGAAAGAAAATTGGGAGGGAACTTCACAGAGCAAAAGTGAAATTCGATACGTTCTTGACCTGAGAGCAAAACTCCACACACTGGGGCGTCTATCACAGGAGAATTTGCTACAGGTGCAAGAACGCCTGTATAACAGGGGAGCTCGGCTATGGGAATTTGCACCGAGAGATAAAGTCCTTGTATTACTGCCCACAAAGTGGCAAGGGCCCTTAGAGATCAAACGGCGAGTTGGGAAAGTCGATTATGAGGTAGCGCATACAGACAGGGGCGAAGCTCGTCAAATTTACCACCTCAACCTACTAAAACCACGGAGAGAGGCAGTCCCCGTATCCTTGACGATGGTAGTTCTGGAGAGGGAGGAGCTCGGCCCGAAGGTGAGTCTAAAAGCCAATCAGTTCACCCCGGTCCCTTGCTGAGACCACCTCTCGCCGTCACAAAGTATGGAGGTTGCCAGTTGCAAAATAATTTCTCTGACGTGTTCTCACCTCTCCCCGCCCCATTAATCTCATATAACACCACATCGAGACAACCCCAGGGGTAGTGGTACGTAGTCGTCCCTACCACTTACCCGAACACAAGAAACAAGTAGTATGGGAAGAATTAAAAGCCATGCTCAGTATGGGCATAATAGAAGAATCCCACAGCGATTGGGCCAGCTGCTTATTTGGATGATATCATTATTAACAGTAATGATTGGCAATGGCATATGCAGCATCTGAAGGCGGTTCTGAGGTCGCTGCAACGAGCGGGGCTCACAGCAAACCCGAAGAAGTGCGCAGTTGGGCGAGGGAGGTACGATATCTGGGTTTCCACTTGGGTCACAGGCAGGTGCGACCCCAAATTGATAAAAACGCAGCAATCGCGACCTGCCCGAGACCCAAGACCTTTTCTGACCCAAGACCCCAGTTTCTGGGGATGGCTGGCTACTATGATGGTTTGTGCCTAATTTTTACGACATCACTAGCCTGCTGACTGATCTCACTAAAAAGGGAGCCACAGACTCGGTCCAATGGACGGAGTCATGCCAACAAGCTTTCACGATGCTTGCGATGCTCTTCGGGACCGCGGCCGACCCGCTGCAGGATGGCTTTCTTCAGCTCAGGGTACCTCAGGAGTTTGTCAACTGGGAGTTGTTGGGTCGCGAGTTAGACTGGCCATCTTTTATCTCCCCCGACTTTCACTGTGAACATAGAGATAGTCACAATTAATCTCAAGTGGATGTCCTTAGCACTTTCTTTCTCCCCAGATGGGCGCTGGACCACGCCCTCACCTCCACAATAGCATATAAACCGCACTATTTAAGTGAACTCCAAAAAGCTAAACATTTATAACAATAGCATATAAACTGCACAATTTAAGTAAACTCTAAAAAGTTAATTAATTTTGTGGGGGAAAAACCTTAATAAAGATTGTGACCAGTTAAAGCAACTACACTTTCCCATATAGTGGCGCCCAAAAGTACACATTTTACATAAACACATAGGCCTGCATTGCAACCTAAAATCTTGATGTTTAAATGTTTTTATTTGTGTCACACGCGAGTTCTCGCGCTCACGTCCAATTGGAATGATGGCATCATCGTGGCGCGCCGGCGTCCGTTCATGTGCGTCAGAGGAATAATGGCGATGTGCACAATGTTGCGATGTGCTTCTGTTGGTTTGATTTCCTCACTGCCTCGAATTTCACACAAAAACGCTCTGATTCCAGCTAGACTGTTGGCGAAGACATGCTGTAACAGAACTCTGAGCACAACCACTCGATTATGCGCAGGTATCCACACATATGAATGTTTATAAGCGCCACGCGCGAAAGTTTAGGATCACTTCCATCTTGACATATGATATTTTTCATGCCATATACTATACATTAGAGTTTAAAAAAAAAAAAAAAAACACACAAACACTGATGCTGGAATTATAAATGTTGCTATATGTTGCTTTGGCAGTGATCAAGTTACATTCAAGTACATTACATGATTGACAGCATATTTACGAACACAGTTATGTTAAATCAAGGTTGTACTGTTATCATGGTGCAGTTGAGACTCAAACGAACCTCCTGCTCTCTGTTTGTAACTCTGCAGAACTGAAGTTCACAGACAAACACGAATGGGTTCGTGTGGACAGTGGCGTGGCAACCGTGGGCATTAGTAATTTTGCTCAGGTGGGTGGTTGAATCTTTAGAGTACAGGGTCAGAAATTAACTTCTATTAAGAGGCAGTATTTTCCCCCTGGTTTTGATTTTCAGGGGCATTGTTTTACTTTTAAACGGTAACCAAATAAAAGAAAATATACACAGTGTCATCCTTTATGTCAATTTCTTACATTTAATTATTCCAATAATATACATTATTTATATAAATAAGTATATTGAGAATTTAACTCTTTAAATTCAATCAGCATTTTTATCAAAGTTGTACTTTAAAAACCTTATATAGGTTTTTAAACACCATGCCTTTTATTGTATTTTAACTTAGTTTTTCACCATGAAAATTGCCATGGTACCTGGCATGATGTTAAATCACTAACAAACAAACAAACCTTAACTTCAATCAATGTCATCTTATAACATGTATAAGTATGTCTACATAGAAGAATTCTTTATGTGGGTATTTTTTGCCTACAGATTTTGTATATCGGGGACATTTTTGGCACTTTCAGTGGCATGTTCACCCTGAGCCCCCATTAATTTATGACTCTGTCTGACCCTGATATTTTATCCCCAAATAAAAACAAATTAGGTAATTATATTTTGCTTTAAAAAAAAATAAAACCAATTTTTAGGACCATCATTTTTTTAATCATTATTATTATGATAATTAAGACCCCCAGTTCTCATTACCATGTGTATACACATATACAGCTCTGGAAAAAAATTAAGAGACCACTGCGAAATTATCAGTTTCTCTGGATTTACTATTTATAGGTATGTGTTTGAGTAAAATGAAAATTTTTGTTTTATTCTATAAAGTACTGACAACATTTCTCCCAAATTCCAAATAAAAATATTGTCACTTAGAGCATTTATTTGCAGAAAATGACAACTGGTCAAAATAACAAAAAAGATGCAGTGTTTTCTGACCTTGAATAATGCAAAGAAAACAAGTTCATATATACATTTTTAAACAACACAATACTAATATTTTAACTTGGGAAGAGTTCAGAAATCAATATTTGGTGGAATAACCCTGATTTTCAATCACAGCTTTCATGCGTCTTGGCATGCTCTCTACCAGTTTTTCATATTAATGTTGTGTGACATTATGCCAAAATTCAAGCAGCTTGGCTTTGTCTGATGGCTTGTGGCCATCCATCTTCCTCTTGATCACATTCCAGAGGTTTTCAATGGGGTTCAGGTCTGGAGATTGGGCTGGCCATGACAGGGTCTTGATCCGGTGGTCCTCCATCCACACCTTGATTGACCTGGCTGTGTGGCATGGAGCATTATCCTGCTGGAAAAACCAATCCTCAGAGTTGGGGAACATTGTCAGAGCAGAAGGAAGCAAGTTTTCTTCCAGGATAACCTTGTACGTGGCTTGATTCATGCATCCTTCACAAAGACGAATCTGCCCAAATTCAGCCTTGCTGAAGCACCCCCAGATCATCACCGATCCTCCACCTGGTCATCTAATGTTTAGATGGAGACCTGGAGAGGCCTTCAAATCACAGTGTCTCGCACCCACTGTGAAATTTGGTGGAGGATCGGTGATGATCTGGGGGTGCTTCAGCAAGGCTGGAATAATGCTCCGTGCCACACAGCCAGGTCAATCAAGGTGTGGATGGAGGACCACCGGATCAACACCCTGTCATTGCCAGCCCAATCTCCAGACCTGAACCCCATTGAAAACCTCTGGAATGTGATCAAGAGGAAGATGGATGGCCACAAGCCATCAAACAAGGCCAAGCTACTTGAATTTTTGCACTACGAGTGGCATAAAGTCACCCAACAGCAATGTGAAAGACTGGTAGAGAGCATGCCAAGACGCATGAAAGCTGTGATTGAAAATCAGGGGTATTCCACCAAATATTGGTTTCTGAACTCTTCCTAAGTTAAAACATTAGTATTGTGTTGTTTATAAATGAATATGAACTTGTTTTCCTTGCATTATTCAAGGTCTGAAAACACCATCTTTTTTGTTATTTTGATCAGTTGTCATTTTCTGCAAATAAATGCTCTAAATGACAATATTTTTATTACAATGTTACTTTATAGAATAAAACAAAAATGTTCATTTTACTCAAACACATACCTATAAATAGTAAATCTGGAGAAACTGATAATTTTGCAGTGGTCTCAATTTTTTTCCAGAGCTGTATATATAATTACCATAATGGGAATTTCATTGATGAGAAGAATAGGAATGGCAAAAAAAAACAAACAAAAAATAAAACAGTGAAATTGATAAGATCTGGGAATTTTTTTGTGAGAGACACCCTGTTATGGCTGTATTTTTGCAGCCATGGTTTTGTATAAACTGTACAGGATGTATTATCACCATGCTTATGGTTCTGATGCTTTCAGGAGGCACTGGGGGACGTAGTGTACTGTGGGCTTCCTGAAGTTGGCACAAAGTTATCACAATCAGGTAAAACTGCTTCTTAATTTTTCACATAACCTTGTTCTTTAAGCATATGTGAGCATAATGCATAACTAGCTGTTGCTTGTATATACCTGTGTTTGTGCTGTAGATGAATTTGGTGCTCTCGAGAGTGTTAAAGCAGCAAGTGAGTTGTACTCTCCTCTGACGGGGGAGGTGATACAGGTTAACCACGACCTGGCAGACAACCCTGGATTGGTAAACAAGTCCTGCTATAAAGATGGTGAGACCTGTGATACCTTTATATGAACTTATCTCGACTCAAACAAGCCAGAAGTCTTTTACCTTAAAAGGATAGTTCACCCAAAAGTTGTATGTTTTCTTTCTAGGGAGAATTTTCTTACTGCTCTTTTATGCTCTTTTCTATAAGTTTTCTAAAGTCAGTTATTCACTAAACATCTGAGAATAAGAGGAGACAGTTGACTTGCTATAACAGGATTATAATAGTTAGATGTTTCGGAGTTGTTAATGTAATGGATATCCATGAAGTGTGTATTTTGTTTGCAGGCTGGCTGATGAAGATGACTGTATCTGTTCCTGTGGAATTGGATGGATTAATGGATGAAGCTGCTTATGAGAGATACATCAAATCTATAGCAGACTAGTGCGTGCTGCTGGCTTGTCTGAACTGGGGGAGAATTTATAAAGCATTAAGGAATGTGTATTTCTTCATCAAATACATTTGTTTGTAGTTGATTTAGTTTAGATATACTTATCTGAAATAAATATACACATGAACCCACACTCCGTGAATTGGGACCACAAGGACATTGTAATGCACTTGGCTTGGAAAGCCACAAGCAAATGTGGTTGGATTGAGTGAGTTATTTTCTTAATCATTTATTATGTTTTCCATCCTCAGAGATCTGAATATCAGACATCTTATGAAAGAGTTTCATCTCCTTTACAGATGTTACACTGTTTCTATGAAAGCTTGTCAGTGCTTGGATTAAGCTAGAAATAAAATAAGTGGAAATTTAATGACTGACTGAGACTGGTAAAGCTATTAACATGAATTAACATCATTAAACAAATATTAAAATCTCTCACCTGCTTTAAAAGGGTTTCTTTAATTAGCAATAATTTCAAAACACAAGAACACTGCAACTCTGCAAATTAACCTTAAATCAATTTGACTTTTCCTTGGTCTTGGTAGTCAAGTACCACTGTTGCAATTAGTGGGTCAAATTGACCCAGCTTATTAAATCACAGTTAATAAGTGACATTTTCACCCCAACAACTTTTATCATCGACTAACCTTTCAGTAATTCACAAATGTAAAATGTACTAAGTTTATATACAGCAAATGCTCCAAATTTACATTTAAAAATATGTATGTACAGTATGTATTTATGTTTGTGTGGGTGTGGGTCAGGTCTTGCTTGAACCACACACACATACACACATTTATTTCCATTAACTTCCATTGTTTTTATACACTGCCTGGCCAAAAAAAAAGGCAGTGTTATGATCTGGAGTTGCTTCATTTGGTTAGGTCTAGGCTCAGCAATGTTATGCGACAGTAAAATGAAGTTAGCTGACTACCTGAATGTACTGAATGACAGGTTATCCCATCAATGGATTTTTTCTTCCCTGATGGCATTGACAATGCAAGATTCATCGGGCTCATATTGTGAAAGAGTGGTTCAGGGAGCATGAGGAATCATTTTCACACATGAATTGGTCACCACAGAGTCCTGACCTTAACCCCATTGAAAGTCTTTGGGATGTGCTGGAGAAGACTTTACGGAGTGGTTCGACTCTCCCGTCATCAATACAAGAATTAATTAATTTAACCAAAAATTAATGCAACTGTATGGAAATAAATGTGACATTGCATAAGGTTGTCGAAAGGATGCCTCGATGAATGTGCGCTGTAATCAAAGCTAAAGGTGGTCCAACGGAATATTAGAGTATGCAACTTTTTTTTTTTTTTTGGCCAGGCAGTGTATTTTTCTAATAATATTGTGACAACATATGTTAGTGTGTTTGTGTGTGTGTGTGTGTGTTTGCGTGCAATTATGAGTATGATTGCACTTGCAACATTTTGAACTGTCTACCATTTAAATAAGTCTTTATAAGAACCGGGTCAAATTGACCCATGAGTACTTAAAGTACTTTTTTATAGCGTTGTTTATAAATACATGAAATTAATAATTTTTACATTGTCAGATCCAAATCACCTCCGTGGATTTTTACTTTTTACTTCAGCCATTGATATTAATAATGCCTTTAAAGAGTTCTATATAGATCTTTATAGTTCCATGTCTTCATCTATTGATGAAGATATTAGAAACTTTGTGGAACCATTAGAACTTCCTAAACTGACGATTGAGCAAAAAAACTCTCTTGATTCTGAGATAACCTTAGAGGAGCTTAACGAGATAATTAAGTCCCTACCTACTGGCAAGGTAGGTAGGGACATCCCGTTATTTCGCATTTACACTCGGTATGGACTAAAGTGTCCAGATTGTTTAAATTGGACACTTATTGGCCAGATGGTTTTGCCACTGAATTTTATAGATCCTATGCTACAGAACTGGCTCCACTTTTGTTAGAAGTCTATACTGAATCATTAAAGAATGGAAAGCTTCCTCCAACCATGACACAAGCCCGGATCAGTCTGATTCTTAAAAAGGACAAAGATCCAAGTGAGTGTAAAAGTTACCGTCCAATTTCCCTGATCCAACTAGATGTAAAAATATTGTCCAAAATTTTGGCTAACCGATTAAGTAAAGTTACGACATCTCTTATACATATAGATCAGGTGGGGTTTATTCGAGGCCGTAGCTCTTCTGATAACATCAGGCGTCTCATCAATATTATGTGGTCAGTGGCGAATGATCAGTCTCCGGTTGCTGCCATCTCACTTGACGCCGAAAAGGCGTTTGATATGGTAGAATGGGATTATCTTTTTAAGATTTTGGAAATGTATGGGTTTGGGAGTACATTTATTGGTTGGATTAAGTTACTTTATAAACACCCTGTAGCAGCGATACAAACAAATGGATTAATTTCAGATTATTTTACTCTGGATAGGGGAACTCGGCAGGGCTGCCCTCTTTCCCCTTTATTGTTCTGTCTTGCCCTGGAACCATTAGCAGCCGCGATAAGAAAGGAGGATTTTCCAGGGGTGGTGGCGGGAGGTGTGCCGCATAAGCTTCTGCTTTACGCAGATGATATTTTATTATTTGTCTCTGAATTTACTAGATCTATGCCTTGCCTCCACAGAATTATTCATTCCTTTTCCAAGTTCTCAGGATACAGAGTTAATTGGTCTAAATCTGAAGCTTTGGCTCTGACAGTGTACTGTCCAGTAACGGCTTTCCAGCCGGGCGCCTTCCAATGGCCCAAACAGGGCATTAAGTATTTGGGGATTTTATTCCCAGCAAATTTGTGTGATTTAGTTAGTGTCAATTTTGACCCTTTAATAAAAAGATTTTCGAGCGATGTGGGCAGGTGGGCTTCATTACATTAATCGATGATTGGAAAGGTTAATGTTATTAAAATGAATTGTATTCCAAAATTTAACTACCTGCTACAGTCCCTACCTGTAGATGTCCCCCTCTCTTATTTCAAGCAATTCGATAGCATAGCGAAGTCCTTCATTTGGAATGGTAAACGTCCCAGATTGCATTTTAATAAGTTACATAGGCCGATAGACAAAGGAGGGTTAGGCCTACTCAAGATTTTGTTTTATTACTATGCGTTCAGTCTCAGACATTTGGCTCATTGGTCACTTCCACCTGAGAGAGCCCCTCCCTGGTTTGTTATTGAACAGGCAGTTCTTGCCCCTATTTCGCCATTACAAAGCATCTCTATCAAACTAATTGGAAAAGTTAAGTTACATCCCGTTATTTTGCATTTACACTCGGTATGAACTAAAGTGTCCAGATTGTTTAAATTGGACACTTATTTAAATGTTGCCTCGAGCATATGGCAGAACCCAAGACTATGTATTGGGAAGTCCACTTTCTGTTGGCCAGAGTGGATTGTGAGGGGGGTTGCTACACTCAGTTGCTTACACCTATATGAAAGTGGAGTGTTGAGATTGTTTGAAAACTTGGTCCAACATTTTGGGATCCCCAGTCCTCAGTTTTATAGGTATTTACAATTGTGCCACCTGCTTTGTACTATTTTTGGGAGTAGCACACAACCCCCTGAGGAGGCAGATGCTTTGGGAGAGGTGATTGCGGCTTTTGGAAAAGGTCATGAGGCATCAGTGTACTACTCCCTGTTAATTCAAAGTCTGGGGGATGGAGCTTTAACTTCTATTAAGAAATTATGGGAGAAAGATTTGAATTTGGTATTGGAGGATGGAGTGTGGACTAAGATTCTGAAAAATGTCGAGATGCAAGGGTTCGCCTTACGCAATTTAAGATTTTACAAAGATTTTATTGGACCCCCTCTAGATTATATAGGCTTGGTCTTAAAGAAACACCCACACGCTGGCAATGCCAATCAGAAGTTGGAGACATAGCCCATGTTTTTTGGGGATGCGTTAAGATCCAATATTTTTGGTTAAAGATTCAGAATTGTTTGCATGACGTTCTGGGCACTTGGGTTTTGCTTTGCCTCAGACTTTGCATTTTGGGCGATGGGGAAGTTATAAATTCGGGCGACAAATATATAAAAAATTGGGTTCTGACTGGCGTGATGATCGGTAGACAAGTTATTTTAAGGGGATGGAAGTCAGATGGAGCGCCACCATTTCCGGAGTGGTGTGCGGAGATGGGGAGGGTGGTGGCTTATGAGAGGATGATAGATAGAAGGCTGGGGCGGGAGGACTTATTTTTCAGGAAGTGGGGTAGGTATTTGGCAGTTTTGGAGGACTCTAGGGGAAGGGAGAGTGTTTAGTTTAATTATGTATTTTTATTATATATTTTATTTATTTTTATTTTTTTATTTTATTGTTTGTGTGTGTGTGTTATTTTATGTGACCATAGGGGTGTTCTTTGGGGTAGGGTGGGGTTGGTGTTTGGGGAGGGATGTTAATGAGTGTTAAAAGTTAAATGTTGATTTGGTGTGTATATGTTGTGTTTTTCTCTGTTGTGCTTTCTCTTTGAATCAATAAAAAATATTAATTACAAAAATAAGGCTGGGGTCCCTCCTTCAGCGTAAGTCTATGGGATTTTTTCACCCACCAGGCGAAAATAAAGTCAGACAGCTTAGAAAAGTAATAGCACACTTCTCAACATCACACAATTTGAGACATCGCTGATTTTTGGCAGTTATCAGCATATTGGTGTGCCTGTAAATGCACTCATTGGCTGAGTTCTAGGCATTGACATGTCAGTTAATCTGTTATTTTCGAGGAATGGCGACACCTCCGGGCACTTTGCTGTAAGGGTCTCTGGTTGGGGTCCGCCTTGCCCTTCCACGTGGGGCTGTGGGTCGCGGTAGACCTTCGAGGAGACAACAGTCCCTCTCTAGCCTCTCTCTACGCTGTGCACTCTCGCACATCACACTGGCTGTGAAGTCTCGTTCATTTAGGAAGGCAATGGTATCGTCACGTTTGCGACTGACGTAGCCTTTAAGCACAGCGCTGTACGGGTTGTCTTGGACGTCTGGATCCTCAGACTGGCATTTAAACTCCATGCGTGTGATGACTGGAAGGAGGAACCCGGTTCCTTCACGCCTCACAACATCCTCCACACTGCCCAGAGCTTCCTGGACCAGCCTGGTAGGCAGAGGAACCAGGTCACAGCCTGATCGCTGGTCAACAAACTCCCTGAAACGGCGCCTTACTGATGCAACATCCTGCAGAGACTGTGCACGCTGCTTCTCAAGGTCAACAATGATCCGCTCTGGGTAGTTACCTCCTAAAACCACACCTGCAAACACAAAATAAGGAAAGAGGTTGAGGCTATTGGAAGTATTAATTTTTTGCGATTAAATTTTTAGTAAACTGATGTTATGGGTGAGTCTCAGGAAAACATGTTCAGGTCACATTTCACCTTAAAAGCAAAAAGTAAGAAATTATATATTGCATAAAAATAATTGAAGCCTATTTTTAGTTATATAAGCCTATTTTAGCCTATAATCAGTTCAGGCATCTTTTTTTTTTGTTTGTTTTTGCATTTTAGGATTTTTTTTTTTTTTTTAATTCTCATTACTGTAATACAGTATTTTTGAATACATAATGATTTGTTATATAATGATAAAAGTTATTTATGAAAATATTTACATTTTAAAATTTGAATAAGCATTAAATTACATGCAATACAACAACTGTATATGTAATGTAGAAATACACCACAGTTTAAATAATATATAATAATGTTTTTTTATTTTATTTATTTTTCTATTGGGTATTAAATTGTCATTTAAATGTGTTTCTTCATCTTTGGGCACTTTCATGTCCCAGAGGTGGATTTTTATTCAAACAAAAACAGATTTGAACCTTTTTTCTTTTTGTTATACTGTATGTCTCATTAAAACTGAATTGGACACTTTTTACCAGGCCTTCAACATTTATTTTTGGTTCTTTTCAAATGCCTTTTATGTATAGATTTTACTGTTTTAGCCAGACTTTCAATACTATTTATTTTTATTATTATTTTTATAATAATAATTAAAAAAAATTAGACTCACAGCAGTGTCATAATTTCCATAACACCAAATAAATTAGCCTCTAACAAAGTTTTTTCAAAAGTTAGTGTACTTGTTGACCAAGTCAACCAAAGTGTCAGTGAAGAGCATGCTTGATATGAAATATGTGACAAGTGATGTTTGAAGAAAACAAAGAAAAATCAAGGTAAATATCACTTGTGAGCAGAATATTTTTATCAATCAAGCTATAATTTTGACAAATTAAGCAAAAAGTGTGAAAATATTATTTTATTGTGTGTATTCAGGCTACATAAAATGTTATCAAATTAGCCTTACCAAGACGAAGTGGTCAGCTATTTTATTTCTATTGCCGTCAAAACTTTACTTTCTAGAAATCCAGTGCTAAAAGTGCCCAAAGTTGAAGAAACACCTATAAACAATGTCACATTGAAAACCATCTTAATGGGACTAAAATAAGCTTAATTGTTTTTATGAAAATTATACTGTATTACGGTAGTTCTTTCTTTTGACTTCGGAGTAAAATATGACCCAGTCATGTTCTTGACAAATTAACCCGGAATTAACTCTGTAGAGCCATAATGGAGAACTGAAGATGTTGGTGAAGTCACGAGAGGCTCTTAGATATTTTTTAGGGTTTTTATACTGGAACTAACATCCTGCTAGTTGGATAGTTAATGCAGGCTTCAGGCTTTAAATGAAAATTAAATGATTTGTTTAAATATGATTCAACACTACCAACATTACTTTTGCATGTGATATTATGTGATATACGGAGCATTTGCATGTGATATTAATTGTACATTTAATCTGAGTCGAAGTCTGAGATCACTGTAAGCAGATGAGGATAACAGACCTGCCCTGCGCAGAAGTGAAGCGGGACACTTCCAGGGCTTATGGATGAGGTCATCAGGAAGTGCCGACAGTTCAGAACACCACTGTCTCACATAAGCGCCATAGGGGTCACAGGTCAGCGCCGCATCAACGGGATGCATGACAAAGTTCCAATGGTCCAGTCCACACATCCCTCCATTCTGCCACATCATTGCATCTATGGCAACATCAGCATCTACCAGTGTGTCCTTTTCAGAAAGAGATTGCATTGTTAATGCTCATAACACATATAACTGCTGCCAAGGTTAAGGGATTTCTGCACAAATGAGGACTTAATGTCTCACCTGAAACCAGCGGTATCCTTCCTGCCAGGGAATATGTAGATAGGCAATAAGGAAGGAGGCCACCACATGTCTCATGTAGTTGTTCATCCAGCCAGTTAGCCACAGCTGTCTCATTGCTGCATCCACCAGTGGGTAACCTGTGCGTCCACGCTGCCATGCCTTCAGATAAGCACGGTCTGAACTCCAGCGCAGAGCCTGCACATGAGTAAACATTTGAATATTCATATAAAATCATGACAATAATCACAAACACTCACCGGCCACTTTATTAGGTACACCTGTACGTCTACTTATTCATGCGATTATCTAATCAGCCAATCGTGTGGCAGCAGTGTAATGTATAAAATCAGCAGATATAGGTCAGGAGCTTCAGTTAATGTTCACTTCAACCATCATAATGGGGAAAAATGTGATCTCAGTGATTTGGAGCGTGGCATGATTGTTGGTGCCAGACGGGCTGGTTTGAGTATTTCTGTAACTGCTGATCTCCTGGGATTTTCACGCACAACAGTCCCTAGAATTTACTCCGAATGGTGCCAAAAACAAAACAATATCCAGCGAGCGGCAGTTCTGTGGACGGAAACTGCTTGTTAATGACATAGGTCAGAGGAGAATGGCCAGGCTGGTCCAAGCTGACAGGAATGTGACAGTAACCCAAATAATCACACATTACAACAGTTCTATACAGAAAAGCATTTCTGAACACACAACACGTCGAACATCGAGGCGGATGGGCTACAGCAGCAGAAGATCCCTCCGGGTACCAATACTGTCAGCTTAGAATAGGAAACTGAGGCTGCAGTGGGCATAGGCTCACCAAAACTGGACAGTAGATGATTGGAAAAACATCGCCTGGTCTGAGAAATCTGTATTTCTGTTGAGGTACACAAATGGTAGGCCCATTGCAGCCTCAGTTTTCTGTTCTTGGCTGACAGAAGCGGAACCCAACATGATCTTCTGCTGTTGTAGCCCATCCGCCTCAACGTTCGACGTGTTGTGCATTCTGAGATGCCATTCTGCTCATTACAACTGTACAGAGAGGTTATCTGAGTTACCGTAGCCTTTCTGTCAGCTCGAACCAGTCTGGCCATTCTCTGTTGACCTTTCTCATCAACAAGGTGTTTTTGTCCACAGAACTGCCTCTCACTGGTTGTTTTTTTGTTTTTGGCACCATTTGGCAGTAAATTCTAGAGACTGTTGTGTGTGAAAATCCCAGGAGATCAGCAGTTACAGAAATACTCAAACCAGCCCGTCTGGCACCAACAATCATGCCAAGGTCTAAATCATTGAGATCACATTTTTCCCCCCTTCTGATGGTTGATGTGAACATTAACTGAAGCTCCTGACCCGTATCTGCATGATTTTATGCACTGCACTGCTTCCAAACAATTGGCTGATTAGATAATCGCATGAATAAGTAGATGTACAGGTGTACCTAATAAAGTGAGCGGTGAGTGTATACTTGGCAAATAGATGCGGAAGAACTTTTTATTAGTTTTCTTTAACTTTTGTCTTTGACTTTTCAATTCCATGACTGTAGACTGCTGTAGACTACTTGTAATTTTAATAATTTAATAATTTAATATGTATGTTAATATTGATAATATAAATGTTATACACAATAAGTAAATGTCTTCAACAGTATAATAATTTTGCTGTGTATTAAAACGTTTATCAACTACGGACGTAATTGTACCGTGACAGCCCTACAGCCACCTACAGTATACAGTACCACAAGCATACACACTGATCGACAATTTAGAGAAATACACATAATCTGATTGATCAGTTGACGCTGAAAACCCGTCACAGCTCCTTGGCCAATCCCACCCTGATTACATAATTACTGCAATAAATAATGCCAGCTAAACATGATCTTGACACACGGCAAAATCGTTTTGTAACTCAGTATTTTTGTCTTCTTTTTTTCCAGTAAATATATCTACACATTCTTAAAGGAATATTCCGGGTTCAATTCAAGTTAAGCTCAATCGATAGCATTTGTGACATAATGGTGATTACCACTAAAATTAATTTTGACTTGCCCATCCTTTTCTTTAATTAAAAAAAAAAAAAAGCAGAAATTGAGGTTCCAGTGAGACACTTACAATGGAAGTGAATAAAGACAATTTTTGAACTTTAAAATACTTTTTCAAAAGTATAGCCACAAGACATAAACAATATGTGTGTTAAGATTATTTTAGTGTGACAAAATCGTGTACTAACTTTTTCTGTGTAAAGTTACCACTTTGTTGTCATGACGATGTAATATCAATAAACCCTAAAACCCTCAAATGACAGTAAAAATTACAATTTTAACAACTTTACAGCTCAAATAATACATGAGTTTTAAAAGAAGAATGAATGTAAGTGCTTTTATAAAATTATAATCATCACATTTCTGTCTTTAAACCCTCCAAAAATTGGCCCCATTCACTTCCACTGTAAGTGTCACACTGTAACCTCAATTTTGCTTTTTTTAAAGAAAAGGACAGACGAGTCGAAATTCATTTTTGTGGTAATCAACATCATGCCACAAAGGCTGTCGATTGAGCTTAACTTGCATTGGACCCGGAATATTCCTTTAACACAAGATGCATATACTTGAGAAGCAAATTGGCATGAAGATATTAAGTCTTGTTTTCAGACAAAATCTAACAAAATTTAGTTAAGTTTATGCTTAAAACAAGAAAAAAAAATTTTTAATTTTTTTTTGCTTCTCAATTAAATGTTTTAAGGGTGTTTTAAAGATAGTTTTACTGTAAATCAAGTAATATAAAAAATATATATTATTATTATTTTCTATTTTTTTTAATAAAGCACAAACATCAAAGCACACATGAATAAGTGTGAATCTTGCCTTGTATGGGGGTCTGACTGACTCCCAGGGCAGGTCCGGGAAAAGGCACAGCTGCCAGTACGCCAGATCCCTCCATGCCAATTTACGCTGGAACTTGGGAGGTCTGCATCGAGCTCCACGGGCATCCCATAATAACCAGCGTGCACTCAGCTGCCCAAAGTGAAGATACGGAGACAGAGAGCTGGTGTTGGGATCATCTGCACGACTTGACTCTTTCTCATACCGGTACACACCTACAATGATGTCAATTAAACATTACAAAGTGATGAATGGGCTTGTAGAGTCTGTAATATTTTAGTGTGTGTGATGAGAGGCTTATACTAGAAATGTGTCTCACCATTTCGCAGGAAAGCCTCAAGACGGGCCTGAGCTCCTTCCTCACTGAAGTCCCATGATTTCCAAATGTTCGCAGCCCAGTCAATCTGTCATTACCACATCACCATAGTAAGTGCCAACATTATAGGGTATTGTCAGGAAGGAATACTAGCATACTAAATACTGCATACTGTTCAATATACACTAAATATTGCCTTCTACTGTCAAGATAAGAATAATAAAACCAGTGTTATTGGTGGTGTGGACGTCTTCTCACCTCAGTGCCATCTTTCCTGCGTGGCATGCGTGCCAGCTCCAGATCAACAAGAGGGCATCCCTGTGGCCATGTTGATGGAGCAGGCAGGACACTGGGGGCATCTAGTGGAGTGCCCAATCCACTGCCAGGGTTCTGCTGGCAACAGCTCATAAAGTGAGAGACAGAACCAATACCTGGAAATAAATGAAGACTCCCTGAGTAAAGAGCACTTTAAAATGACATTTTTACTTTTTCTGAAGAAAACGTGAGCAGAGCTTGTCCATGCAAAAAGCCACAATGCTAGGGAGTCGTTGGTTGTTGCCAGGACGTTGCTAAGTGGTTGCTTAGATGGTTTGGGGCTGGAGGATTCATGAAACATTCTTAGGAATTAAATTCTTCTTAAAGGAATATTCCAGGTTCAATACAAGTTAAGCTCAGTCAACAGTATTTTTGGTATAATGTTGATTACCACCAAAATGTATTTAGACTCATCTGAAAATCTGGGTTCCAGTGAGGCACTTACAATAGAAGTGAATGAATGAACGTTACATTTATATAGCGCTTTTCTGACACTACACCCAAAGCGCTTTACACAGCGGCAGCCGTAGTGCACCAGTACGCTCACCACACACCAGCTATTGGTGGAGAGGAAAGAGTAGAGTGATACAGCCAAGTAATGGATGGGGATTATTAGGAAGCCATGATTGATAAGGGCCAATGGGGGGAATTTAGCCAGGACACCGGGGTTACACCCCTACTCTTTTCGAGAAGTGTCCTGGGATTTTTAATGACCACAGAGAGTCAGGACCTTGGTTTAACGGGTTTAAGGAATAAATGGGTCCCATTTACCCAATCAGTAAACATTAAAATACTCAACAGTTTCAAAAGTATAGCCACAAGACATTAACAATATGCAAGTTAACATGATTTTAGTGTGATAAAATCGCTTACTAATCTTTTCTGTGTAAAGTTATAGCCAATTTAACAACTTTGCTGCCATGACAAATGTCAACAAACCCTAAAATGACTGTAAAAATTATGATTCAAACAACTTTACAGCTCAAATAATACATGAGTTTCAACTGAGAAATTAATTTAAAAGGGTCATGAAATGGAGAATAAAAATGTCCTTGATATTTAGACATATAAGAGGTAACTGTACTATAAAAACATACTGTGAAGTTCATTAACCCTCCAAAAATTTTCCCCATTCACTTCCATTGTGGAAGCTGGAATTATTTATTGTGATAATCAACATTTTGCCACAAATGCTGTTGATTGAATATTGCTTTAACTTAAGAAACAATTATATTTTACTTCTTATCATTTATCCTAAGAACTTTCTCAATTTTTTTCTTAAGATTTTTTTTAAATTCTTTTTTTATTTATTTTTTTGTACATGTTCCTTTGTGGTTGCAAGGGTTTTAAAGGTTGTTGCTAAGGTGTTCTGGGTGGTCACCTACCAGTCCAGTTCAAAAGATCCCACCCCCAAAAGTCTATATTTTTGTCCCTAGATATGGGTTAAATCTTAAATCTGACCACTGCAAAAAGTAATAGCACACCTCTCCTCAATTCAACACATGATTTGAGCCATCATTCATGTTCATAGCCAAACAGTGCTGGACGAGTCAAGTATTGAAGTTTATTACTTAGGCTTATGGGTGTGTTTAACCCCCTAACCCTTAGATATTAGCATTAGAAATGCAAAAAAGTAACCCTAGTTTCCACCCCTTTCAACCCAATCCACTTTACTGCATTACCCACCTCGCAGTCCAACACCCTTCGTGGTGACCATGTAGGGGTCTCTCAGGCAGTAGGAGTGGTAAATGTGGCACTTAATTTCTTGTTTCTCCAGTGTCTTCCATACACTATCATCTCTTTCCTTCAACCATGGCTCATACAGGGCTGTCGCCACAACCGATCTCGCCCCTGTCTCTGATATTAATCCCTGTAGGGCAGCCAAGGATGAGGGCTCTGCTTTCTGCATCACCAAGTGGCTTCCACGCTGCTCAAGAGAGAGATTCAGACTCACTAGTGCCTGGTGCAGCCAGTATTTAGATGCCCCACCTGCCGCGACAGTAACCCCTGGACCCTCCTCCTCCACTGCATTCCACAGGAAGACTGGTATGATTGGTGCACCAAGCTCCAGGCAGCCAATCAGAGCAGGGTTGTCCCACATGCGGAGGTCTCTTCGAAACCACAGCAGAACAGGTTGTGGGCCAGACAGGTTTTTCAACAAATGCTGCTTCTTGCGTTGTCGACGCCTTTGTGATCTTGTTGAATTTCTTGATTGGTCTTTATCATCAACGCGGGTTGCCAACGTCTTCAACCAATTGAAGGTTGGGACTCTGCTCCTTTTTAATGTCACATATGGTTTGATGTACTTCAGTGTCTGGGGTCCATTTTGTGATACGATGTGTCTCCAGTCCTCTGACTTCAGCTTGAACAACACCTGAACATCCTGAAGCCAGTCTGGCATAGCTTTTGGAAGGCAAGTAAGGTTGGCGATCTGAACCATGCAGTTTGACCTCTTGTTTGGTTTCATGGAGAGAGAGTGTTAAGGCCAACTCTAATTCATCTTCTTCATCCTAAAACAGCAACATACAAAATCTGTCATCACAAAACACAATAGTATTACAAATGATCAATGCCTGCACCATGCTTTGTTAGACCCTATTTAACCTTTGTGTTGTGTTTGTTGAACAAAAGAACTGTTGACTTTATTTAACCTTTGTGTGGTGTTTTTGTTTTGTGCTAACGCATTTTGTGCTCCCGGTCAAAAATGACCGGCCCACCAAGATTGTTTATAAATCTCTCATATTGCATATATTATCACAAGATATTGCATTAGATCTTTTTATCAACTTAATTTTTAGTAATTATAACAGGTTTTGTACTCCTTTTTTGAACATATTTTTAAAAATATATTTTTTTGGCAGAAGGATTTTATTGAACTGAGCTTATACCGGGCAAGTGGGGGGCACTTCCTGCAGAAAACAAAAAATATATAATAATTTCATAATAAATTAGTAACCACTTGCTTAATCTAAACATAATAGGTGTCATTTTTTAAAGATTCTTAGAATCTGGTCTTTACAATGCATATAGCTGATCCTACCAGTTTTTAAATAATGCTTTTTAATTTGCTGACAAATAAGAACTGTTTCATTCTCATCATTTGCAAATTTGTTATCAAAACATATTGATATTCAGAGTTGGTAAAACCATAAAAAAGATGAGATAGCCATGTGTTATATATCGTTGGACAGGCCTCAATTTGTAGAATGCAATGAGCAAATTTGTTTCATTCAGCGGCCAAACTGCAGTGAGTTTTAGTGTATGAAATTCCCACAGACACACATAAATATAATAAACAGGAGTGACTTCTTGTCATGTTTAACCTTATTAATTTGTTTATTACATAAAATGTAACATTCTTAATGAATATTAGCTGGTGTACTTGAATGATGTAAACAGTTTATAAAACAAAACAAAACACCATCTATGCAACAGTGTGGAATATAACAAATGTGGATCATCTTACACTGTGTCCTGACCAGAAGCGACACAATGCCGTGGCACGTGATAAAAGGTATCTTTTCCATGTTATTCAGAGTTTTTGTCCTAACCAGCCACGACGAGCGACAGGGCTTTCAATTTTTGAAATGGTTTCTATTTCTGCGACGTCGCGCCGGCCAGCGCAGTCAACAAATAGGTCTAAAATTATTGTTATTACAGTATATTAAAGCCGGCATCACACTAGCCGGTTCACAACAACTTGATTTAGGCAGAGGGTGTCACACACCTATCAAATGTTGTGCTTGATGTCTAGCTCTCTTCAGCCGGAGCTCTGTCACACACACGCACCGGTTCAGAATGGCAGTGGAGAGACATACCAGCTCATCCCTTCTTCCCTGTCACGTGGAGATCGGTGAAATAACAACACGAGTACTGCGTGAACATAAACAATCATAACAGACTAAGGATGCGATTCATAAATTAACTTTGCCCTGTGTATGTGCGTGATTGTATATTAATCCCCTCTGGGCTTGCCGTAGAAAGCGTATGCACATATGGAGCTTCAGTGAGAAAATGAGTTGCGTTCAATAAACAGACTGTTTTGTCTGTGATTGCTCCATTTTCTACATTTTACTGTCAATTATTCTCAATTTTGTGTATTAATATCGTGGTGTCGCATCATGCCTGGTGTGAACAGACAGATTACTTGTCGCTGGAATCTTATCGCATAGTGTCTGGTTAGGACATAATGTTATGTGTCATTGGGGGCTGACCCCCCTAAAATTAAAATCCTAGATTCGCCCCTGACCTGCACTATAGTGACATACACTGCCTGGCCAAAAAAAAGTTGCCTACTCTAATATTTCGTTGGACCGCCTTTAGCTTTGATTACGGCGTGCATTCGTCGAGGCATTGTTTTGACAATCTTATGCAACGTCACAACATTTCTATCAGTCCAGAGTTGCATACATTTTTGGCCGAGATCTTGTATTGATAACAGGAGAGTAGAACCACTCCGTAAAGTCTTCTCCAGCACATCCCAAAGACTTTCAATGGGGTTAATGTCAGGACTCTGTGGTGGCCAGTTCATGTGTGAAAATGATTCCTCATGCTCCCTGAACCACTCTTTCACAATATAAGCCTGATGAATCTTGGCATTGTCTTTCTTTTCCATGACCATGGGATACATCTTCTGATATGGTTGTTTAAGAAATGAGAAGCTACACACTGCATCAGTTAGGGTTAAAAGAACTTTTGCCAGCTGAAACATATTAATCACTGCAATAATGATCCAATCAAAGGCTCTTAAGTATCTGCTTATTTAAATCCAAACGGTGACTTCTTTTTGGCCAGGTAGTGTACATATGAAAGGGTACAATGGGTTTTTCATTTTATTTTCTACCAAACACACACTACATAGCATCAAAAACTACCACATCACTTTCATTCTTATGCACTGCAACATTTTCTTGATCCATGAGGTTATCGTATGCAATGTCTATAGGTTGATTTTGAGGTAATTTGGTTTACCATTTGAACTTTTAAAGGGGTCATGACTTGCCTTATTATTATTATTTGAATATGTTCCTAAAGGTTAACTTTTAATATTAGTAAAGTTTTCCATCCTCTGTCAGAAACGCTTGGTTTGGGTGCTTTTTCTCCTATAAGACTTGACAGTAAATGCCCACTGTTCTGACTGGCTCTCTGCTCTTGACTGATCTGCACTCTCTACTTGCAATATCCCTGCTCATCACTACTGGGTGGGCTACGGACATTATTAAAGGTAAAGTAGGTGTTGATGTGTTTTTCCCTATAACCATTACCCCTTTTTCTAAACTATAACCCCTGAAGCCTTTTACCTCAAGAGTGAAACAACCTTCTGTTATTATTGCTTTTCATGCAAATCATGTCACTCCATCAAAATGCAATAAAAATATATATATATTTTTTTTCAATCTTTATACAAAAAAATAAAATAAAGCTAATTTACCTTAAGGAGTACCTTAGTCCCATCATACCCTACAATGCAGCTAACACGCGTTTACTACAAAACTTGAAATCTATTCACAGCAAAGCTTGCTTGGTGTGTCCAAACTTTTATTTGTGGTGTAGTTTGGACACACTTAGTCATTTCTATTTTATATATATATATATATATATATATATATATATATACACAAACACAATGGCGGCCAAAAGTTTGGAATAATGTACAGATTTTGCTGTTTTGATAGGAAATTGGTATTTTAATTCACCAAAGTGGCATTCAACTGATCACAAAGTATAGTCAGGACATTACGGATGTAAAAAAACAGCACCATCACTATTTGAAAAAAGTCATTTTTAATCAAATCTAGACAGCAGCCATCACTCCAACACCTTATCCTTGAGTAATCATGCTAAATTGATCATTTGGTACCTAGAAAATCACTTGTCATTATATCAAACACAGTTGAAAGCTATTTGGTTCATTAAATGAAGCTTAACATTGTCTTTGTGTTTGTTTTTGAGTTGTCACAGTATGCAATAGACTGGCATGTCTTAAGGTCAATAATAGGTCAAAAATGTCAAAAAAGAAACAGTTTTCTCTAGAAACTCATCAGTCAATCATTGTTTTGAGGAATGAAGGCTATACAATGCTTGAAATTGCCAAAAAACTGAAGATTTCATACAAAGGTGTACACTACAGTCTTCAAAGACAAAGGACAACTGGCTCTAACAAGGACAGAAAGAGATGTGGAAGACCAGATGTACAACTAAACAAGAAGATAAGTACATCAGAGTCTCTAGTTTGAGAAATAGATGCCTCACATGTCCTCAGCTGACAGCTTCATTGAATTCTACCCGCTCAACACCAGTTTCATGTACAACAGTAAAGAGAAGACTCAGGGGTGCAGGCCTTATGGGAAGAATTGCAAAGAAAAAGCCACTTTTGAAACAGAAAAACAAAAAGAAAAGGTTAGAGTGGGCAAAGAAACACAAACATTGGACAACAGATAATTAGAAAAGAGTGTTATGGATCTTAACCCCATTGAGCTTTTGTGGGATCAGCTAGACTGTAAGGTGCGTGAGAAGTGCCCGACAAGACAGTCACATCTATGGCAAGTGCTACAGGAAGTGTGGGGTGAAATATCACCTGAGTATCTGGACAAACTGACAACTAGAATGTCAAGAATCTGCAAAGCTGTCATGCTGCACAAGGAGGATTTTTTGATGAGAACTCTCTGAAGTAGTTTAAGAAGTTCTGAACATTTTGTTCAAATTGTAATAGTAATTTTTCACGTTATTAATGTCCTGACTATACATTGTGATCAGTTGAATGCCACTTTGGTGAATAAAAGTACCAATTTCTTTCCATAAGAGCAAAATCTGAACATTATTCCAAACTTTCGGCCACCAGTGTATGTATGTGTGTGTTTGTTTGTTTGTTTGTTTGTTTTTTACATTTTAGAAAAATAGAAAAGTCAACAAAACTATTAAATAGCAGATGGAAGTATTGGAATTATAATGTGTTAGTATTTGTAATGTAAGAAGATCCCATGTATGCTTTTAAATTAAAATGTTGGTTTTGTAAAGAAATTCATACTTTATATTTGTCAACAAAACTATTTCGAATATTTAATTATAAGCATTTTGATTCAAAGGTTTTAAGAGTGAAGTCAAGTGTTTCCAACATTCTGACTGGTAGTGTATGAAATCCACATTACCTTTGAGAAATACTCCAGAAAGACTGTTGTCAGTTGACTGTGTAGATGCTCGTGTCCGGGTAAAAGGGGTTTGATTACATCCAGAAAGAGTGTTCTGGTGTCTGTGTCCCCCAGCAGAGACAAACAGAGCCCGAAAAAACCGTCCGGATCCTCACGGCCCAAAATCAGCTCTCTCAACAGCTCACGGACCTGAGAGATGTGCTTCATATCTCTGACTATAGACATTCACTTTGACTAAAACTGTCACTTTAAACGCGATAAACATGCACGATGTATGTATCATTAGTAACCACGAAGATAAAAGATACAATGTAGCAGCGCGAAAGATGAAGTTACAATGTAGCAGCGAGCAGCGTTACAAAACAATGAATGAATGTTTGACGAGTTGACAGGTTACACAAGCCGCTGCTGATGTGTTTCATAAGCGAAATTATAGGCGTTAATAACGCTTTGTTTTGCTTATATCACACTGATATTATTTACTATAAACAAATATAACAATAAATACACAACGTGAGCGGATTACCTTTATTAAATATGCACGCGAACTTTAGTATCAAAAGCATTGCGACTATATAACTGGCTGTGGAGACTGTGAAAGGGGCGGTCCTACTTGAACGATTTGACCAATCCTGGTCGAGGATTTTACAAGTGTCCCTCCCGTCAGAGAGGCACGTGTTAACCCAAACATATGAGAGCCAATCAGATCCATTGAACAGACAGACCGTTTCTGGAGTCACTGGTAATGTTCAATTTAGGAGTTAATGAACTTTTGTCAGTAAGTATATAATTAAACCTCACATATCATCCTGTATGTCAATAATGTCTTGATATATGTCAAACGTATAAATAGTACGTATAGCAACAGTAACAAGAATAATAATCCACACATATTAGACACCTGAAATCTCTAGGGCCATCTAATGCCACCCAAAGCCAAACTATTCTTGTTTTAAGATTAAAGTATTTTAAAACAATTGGTCAAATGAAATTTTATCGTGATAAAGCACCTTTTAAATCTGAATATTGAACCCTTGTGTGTTGTCTGTCATCTACATAAAAAATCCTTTTGAAACTTTCATGATTATTCCTTATAAAGTGTTAAAATGAACTGAACAGTATCATAACGAAAAACTAAAATATTTCCATAATGCTTAACTGTTTACACCCCTGTGCAATAATAAAGGTATTTACATCTGTGCTATTATCTATTGTTTCTATGAGGAATTATAATGTAAATGGATGCTAATATGATTATGAAGTAGAATTTAATACATACTATCCTTTGGATATAAAGCATTTACATAACCAAATGACTTATAAATAATACATATAATTGGGAAAAATGAATTCTGAAAATAATGTCAATTTCATAGCTACTTTTTAGCTGATATCTATATTTGTGAAAGTTTATATTTTATTTATTTTGTAGTGACAGGAAAGTGCAATTATGTGATTATACCACTTTTTTTTACTATCAATTGTCCTCCCTGCCCAGTAGGTGGCGATATGCACAAAGAATTCAAATCGCCAAAAATTAAAAGAAGAATGTGAAAGTGAAAGTGGAGATTTGTAGTTTAAAAAGGACTTAAATATTTATATGTTTCTCAGCCACACCTATCATATCGCTTCTGAAGACATGGATTAAGCCACTGGAGTCTTATGGATTACTTGTATGCTGCCTTTATGTGCTTTTTGGACCTTCAAACCATTCACTTGCATTGTATGGACTTACAGAGCTGAGATATTCTTCTAAAAATCTTTGTTTGTATTCAGCAGAAGAAAGAAAGTCATACACATCTGGGATGGCATGAGGGTGAGTAAATGATTCTTGAAAAATGAGAATTATTCAATATTCAGAAACCATTCAGATTTTTTTGTTATTAAATCCTCAATGTTTAGCTTTTTCACCAAAGTATTGGAATTATAACAAGAATAATTTATATTATTACTAATATTATTAATAATTAATTAATGATAATACAAATTAAATGGCTTAATGACTTAAATCCACCTTAAAAACGAATTCATTCTCTCTTGGAAGCATGGACCTCTAGATATACAAACCCAGACACACAAATAGGCAGTGCATGATGTAAAACAATGTGTTGCTATCTTTTTCTTTCATGTGTATTGACTTACAAGTGGACTAAAGCCTTTCTAAAGAGGAACAAATAGTTTTAAAATGAGAATTGAACAGGGAGCTTGTGCTTGAGGACAGTGTAATCAATAATGTTTAGACGACAGAACAAGTCTAACAGACAGCAGATCAATACCAGCAATACCAGCTCCCACCTCCCTCCCGCTCTGTCCCACTGACCTCATTGCATGATCTGATTAAGTCTTTATTTAAAGCTCAGTGACTGGTGAGTGAAGGACGAGAGAGAGAAAGAGCAGTTAAACAATTTAAGTGGAAAAAAACTCAAGTGGGAGAACTAAAGGGCTCCTCAAGACTGTCACATGAAAATTAACTAGATTTTTACATTTTCTGAAGAAATGTGAATGTTGCTTGCCTTTGCAAAACTCACTTGCCACAATGCTAGGGTGCTGTGGGTGGTTACCAGGGCATTGTTTTGTAGTTGCTAAAATGTTTAGAATGGTTTTTAGTGTGGTGCTACTGTATGTGATTGTTAGGGTGTTCTAGGTGGTTGCTAGGATGTTCTGGGTGGTTGCTAGGGTGTTCTGGGTGGCTGTTATGGTGTTCAGGGTGGTTGCTAGGATGTTCACAGTGGTTGTTAGGGTGTTCTGGGTGGTTGCTAGGATGTTCTGGATGGTTACTATGGTTATCTGGGTGGTTGCTAGGGTGTTCTGGGTGGTTGCTTAGGTTATCTGTGTGGTTGCTTAGGTTATCTGGGCGAGTTTTCTCGGAGGTTTCTAGAGTTTTCTGGGTGGTTGCTAGGGTGTTCTGTGTGGTTGCTAGGATGTTCTGTGTAGTTACTAGGGTTATCTGGGTGGTTGATTGAGTTTTCTGTGTGGTTACTAGAGTTTTCTGGGTGGTTGCTAGGGAGTTCTGGGTGGTTGCTAGAGTTTTCTTGGTGTTTGTTAGGGTTTTCTGGGTGGTTGCTATGGTGTTCTGATTGGTTACTAGGGTTTTCTGGGTGGTTACTAGGGTGTTCTGGGTGGTTACTATGGTTTCTGTGTGGTTGCTAGGGTGTTCTGGGTGAATGCTAGAGTTTTCTTGGTGGATTCTTTGGCATTATGGGTGGTTGTTAGGGTGTTCTGGGTTGTTACTATGATTTTCTGGGTGGTTGCTAGGGTGTTCTGGGAGGTTACTAGGTTTTCTGGGTGGTTGCTAGAGTTTTCTTGGTGTTTGTTAGGGTTTTCTGGGTGGTTGCTATGGTGTTCTGATTGGTTATTAGGGTTTTCTGGGTGGTTACTAGGGTGTTCTTGGTGGTTGCTAGAGTTTTCTTTGTGATTGCTATGGCATTATGGGTGGTTGTTAGGGTGTTTCTGGGTTGTTACTTGCTGACACAAGTCAAACAAGCTCAACTCAAGTCTCTGTGATGTTCTGTTCTCTCCTTCGATTCTGAGATTTTTCATCCACTAAGTGAAAATCGTGAGTCAGATCACTTACAGAAGTAATAGCATCTCTCCTCAAAAAGCCCCATCATTTGAGGTATCGTGTTATTTACACCAATAAAATACTTAAATTAAATACTTAAAATACCACATCTCAGTTCTGAAAGTTGTGTATTTATTCAAATGAAAATGCCCAGTTGTCAAACAACACTTGTTTCAAGAAAGGGAGAGAGGAAGAAAATAAAATGTTTCGTAAAGGAAATAAAGCTATCAAGGCGTATAAGTGGAATCTTTTATGGAGCATGTTGCCATGGAAATGCAGGAACTCATTTCAGTTGGCTCCTTGAGCCTGAACTTCAGTTTCACTGACTGCTCAGATACAGACACATGAAGTGACACATCTCACCACTTAACATCTGGGGTCAAATCTATTGGCACAGTGGTCTATGCCATATTTGCCATTCATTTGCCATTCTGTATTCTGGCTTTTTAATAAACATAAGCAAATATGAATATGTTTCTAAATCTGTCTCTCGTATGCCTCTTTTTCCATTTCTCTCTCTTTCATTAACGCTTCATTCAGACGCTGTATTGCAGGTGACAGGGAGAACTAATCGCTCCGAAGATTAAAAATAAATGAAGAGAAACGTGTTTTAGAAAAACGCTGGAGCGAGAATCATAAATCATCCAGCCTGGATCAGGATCCTCTTCACTGTCCTCACACTGACACACAAATTACATTCACATTACTGAAATCACATTACTGCTGCCTTTCAGGAAGGACGCACGAAGGGGAAAAAGAGAGAGAAGGTGACTCGTATTAGATGAGGTTTTAAAGTGATAGAGCTATAGGGGATAACCAAAATATGTCATTTTTGTAATGGATCTAAGATTTTAGGCTGAGTGCAATTTATTATTATTGAGAGGCTTGAGAGCATATTTATTATTATTCTTACGTTGTATTATGTAGGATTATTATTACATAGTTATAGTATAAGTGTATTACATTTCATTGCATTAAATCTATATAATTTTTGTAATTATATAAAATGTATATTTATTATGTATTATTAAATAAATGATATATATAAATGATATATATATATATATATTTATTTATTTATTTATTCATATATTTTTTTTCAAAGATTATGTTTATTGAATTAGGTAATTTATTACTTACTAAAATATTTATCAGCTGTTCATTTTAGATTTATCATAAGATTCTTCATTCTGTGTGTCAGGACATTATATATGAATCTTAAACTATTTACACTTGCATTGGAATAGAATAAGATATATGATCTTTTTATGCACATTTTTCTTAAAATGTCTTATTTATTTTCTCTGTATATAGATAACTTACTTATTTAATTCATAGTCATGCATGCATTGGGTAGACTTTCTGCCATGTACCATTGAATATGTGATGAATAAAACTTTGACTTTGAGGTTAATTTGATCCAAATTTATTCTATTACATGATGAAACTGTCACATGGTGTCATGATGTTAAAGTTGTTTTGTATATAAAACAATTGCAACTTTCCCCTTATGACTCCATTAGTATGTTTTGTTTGTTTGTTTGTTTGTTTGTTTTAAGTTCGTAAGCATAAAATTAATTCCTTGGATTTCAGTGGTGTTTAATACGTGATCCACTACAGATTACAGAGTGCATGCTGTAAAATGTAATTTGTAATGTATTCTATTAGATTACTCAAGTAACGTAATCTAAATACTTTGGATTACTTCTTCTGCACTAGCTACATTTTTAACTTGTTCATCTTTGCCCTAATATCAAAGGTCTTATAGTAGAGAAAAAAAAATATGCTCAAACGTGAATTTTCTTCATAGAATTTATTATAAAATATAATTGCGCCTAACAGGTGGATGTAAAGGCAAGAAACAGCATTTTAGCTTAGCATAACGCTTCAGTAATCAAAATACTTTTTGAATGTAACTGTATTCTAATTACCAATGATTTCAATTGTAACTGTGGTGGAATACAGTTACTTATATTTTGTATTTTAAATACGTAATCGCGTTACATGTATTCTGTTACTCCCCAGCCCTCGAAAAATATTTAGATTTTGTCCCTAGGTTGTTTTGTATGTACATTATATTGTATAATGTGTATATACTTTATATTGTGTGTTGTTATTGAAGCAAACCAACAATCAAATTTCATGTAAGTGTAACTTACGTGGCCAATAAGCATGCATTACAGTCAAATACAGTCTGCATACAAGCCCTCAGAGTCATAGAGCAGTCTGTGGCTCAGTAATGTATTTATTGCACAGTTAAGTGAAGACAACTAGCAGGAAAGCACAACAGGCTGCAGTTTTATAAACGTCCTCTGGAGGCCACTTCAGCATCAGCAGAACAGCAGCTGAATCAAACTGTGCTGATATCACAGACTGCAGAGAGAGAGAGAGAGAGAGAGAGAGAGAGAGAGAGAGAGAGAGAGAGAAATGCCAGACATTATTTGTGACATTCTGTTATGACAATGTCTTTGTGTATGTGTTCATTTTATGAGCTCATTTCTCTTTTGCGAGGTGTTTAAACACAGGAAAAACAGGACAAATTGACAAAGAAATAATAGCAAAAAATGAGTAGAATAACAACAGTAGGGAGTACAGAAGAGGAATCGGGGAGGAGTGCGTAATCCTTTGTTCTCCCCTATTCACTTTGGAGTGTGTGTCTGACTCCCTTTAAAATTTCATTTTGCAGCATCTCACACACACACAAGCATGCACACACACACACACACACACACACACACACACACACACACACACACACAGCATGTAATTTGCCCTGGAGGGACACCATCATTTTTGTATTTCTGGCTGTGTTTTTGATGTATACCAGTGTGTACCCTCTTAAGTTTATTTTTATTATTTCCTTCTGGTACAAGTAATCCTATTTTCATTTCTCCCCCTTTTCCTTGTGCCTGCATGAAGAATATTTATGTATGACACAATTCATTGATGTATTATTCTTGATCAGAAGTTTTTTTTTTTTTTTTTTGTTTTTTTTTTTTTTTTCAGGAGACTGTTCATCAAGATCAGACATAATATATATATATACACCATTTTTTGAAAACGTATTTATTGTTCCTGGTCTTGTCCAGATCTCAGTGTATATCTGCAATGCTCTCACAGATAAAAATGCCATATACTAATCTATGAGATCAAAGCATTTGCATAATATAATATAATATAATATAATATAATATAATATAATATAATATAAGAAAGCTAGTCCTAAACTGCATGTGATTATGGAGTATTTGGGAATCAAGAACAAACTAAAATACACTACAATTAGTACAAGATTCCAGTTTCCTTTTTCTTTTTTTTTTTTTTTTTTTTTTTTTATTATTATTTTAAAATGATGTATAGTTTGAACAGAAATTCAAAGAATGACTTTTAACTCTTTTTTTAGCTTACCAAAAATTTAAATAAATTAAACAAATTTAATTGGCTACATGCATGAATGAATGAATGAATGAATGAATGAATGATGTAAAAATACAAAATTAAATGTTTCGAACATTAAAAAAAACAATAATAATAAAACAAATTGGCATATAAGATAATTATTTAAATAAATAAAAAAATTAATTGAAAATTGAAAAATTTAAAATTTGAAACATGTAGAGCAAACCAATTGTTTAATAAATAAATAAATGTAACTAAATGTTGGGAAACTTTAGAACAAACCACTTGGCCTATAAGATAATTAATTAAATAAAAAATTACAATTAAATGTTTGGAAAATAAATAAATAAAATGACTGGAATATTTAGAGCAAACCACTTGGCATATAAGATAATTAATTAAATTTAAAAAATACAATTAAATGCTTGAAAAATTTAGAGCAAGCCAACTGGTAAATAAATAAAATGTTTGGAAAATTTAGAGCAAACCAATTGGTTAATAAACAAACAAATAAATAAATAACATATAATACATTTTTTGGAAAATTTAGAGCAAACCATTTGGAACGTAAGATAATTAATTAAATAACTAAAATTTAAAAAATAAAATACAATTAAATGTTTGGAAAGTTTAGAGCAAACCAATTTGTTAATAAATAAATAAACTTTAATCTTCAGTGCATATTACAGATGCACTGAACACTGAACGCACAAATTCGTCTTTGATTAGGAAGCTGCTTACAGTTTATATTACATTTTCTCTTTCTTTCTTTCTTTCTTTCTTTCTTTCTTTCTTTCTCTCTTTCTTTCTTTCTATATTCTATTCCAATTTAGACAAGTCTAAAGTACCATTTTGACAATCTATGACTCACTGTACATTTTGTGGTGGTGCTTTAGATGAGCTGTTATTATTGTATTTTTTTTCTCTCAGTTCCACCAGCAAACATCAGTTTAAATGAAGTAATGGCTGATGAATAAGCAATGTTTTTTCATTTTTCTTTGGGAATGTTTTTGTTGATGTTGTTTGTCAGAGAGCTACGACGGATTTAATGATATTTATTTGAGTCTAGGAGAGCTTCACAGACTATATAGCTCGGAGCAGAATACATTTTGAGAGAGAGAAGCTCCTAATCTTCAACCATTAGCCCTAATAAACAAAAGTGCCTGAAGTATTCCCACTGCAAATGGAAATAGTGTGAAATAAAAATCGAAACAAATCCGAAATTATACATTCATTTTTAAAGGAATATGAAGTAATAAATAAAACTCAGAGGTTTGCTTCCTGTTTGGAAAACCAGAAGGGAGTGAAAGCTCACATGCATATTTGTGCATAAGTGAGCAAGCATGCCAACACACATGTACGAGCATCTGACAAATGTGATGGCACCACATAATAAAGACACCCGCCGTTGATCGCCATGGCAACGCTACCTGACAGCCCCGTGACATGCATGGTAAGGTGTATTCCACGGTGATCTTACAGTAATATCACACCTCTCTGTTTCTTGGAAGGTTGTGTGTATGAGTGTTTGAGTGTGTGAGTGTGTGAGTTTGTGTCTGTGTGTAGGTGAGGAGATTTACTCTCTGTGGCCCTGCTAATGGACAGATGTGAGAATAATGTAGTGTAGAAGAGCAGAGATCCTGAAGCTATCGACCAAAAGCACACACACACACACACACACACACATTCACACATATCCTGAACACCATATCAGAGCAGAGGTCAGAGGTCAGAGCAGAGGCTAATGGGAAATGTGATTTATATTCCAACATTGCCAAGTGGCCTCCCATTACTGTTACTCACCTTAATGTGTGCACATAGTGCGCATGTGTGTGTTTTGTTGCATCTTTCTGTGCAATGCATTTTCCATCTTGAATGTGCATATGCGCTAGTGAGTAGTTTGTTAGCCATATTCAAAACACACACCTCACCCTTTTTAAAGGTGTTTGTTAACACGAAAATGAAATTCTGTCACCATTTACTCATCCTCATGTTGTTCCAAACCATGACTCGGCAGGAACACAAAAGGAGATGTTAGGCAGAATGTTAGCCTCAGTCACCATTCACTTTCATTACCTTTTTTTAACTCCATACAATGGCTGTGAATGGTGACTGAGGTTAACATTCTGTTTAAATTTTCCTTTTGCCTAATTATCCCTTTTAGGAAACACAGTAAGAAAGAAAGAAGTGGATGTTAGCGTATTGGTGCATTATGGGTAGGCTTACACAGAATTAGTGTCAATTTTTCATGTTTTGTGCTAATTGTGGGGAAAATCTGTGGAATGGGTTTAAATATTGGATAACACTTTATTTTAGGGATCAGAAATTAGACAGTAATTAATGACTAATAATTACAATTGTAAGTGACTAGTTATGGACTTGTTTGGCATTATATTTAATAAGCCTTTATTGGCTGATTTCTTATTCTTGCTTTATAGCCCCTTTACATTTGCTTTTGTCATAACAATGAAATTATTAGCTAAAAACAAAACATATCAGTAGCTAGTATGATGCAAATGACATCCTTTATAGGTTGTCAGTACTCTGTGTATATGTGTGACTTATACGTATAAAATACATGTAGAATGCATTTAGTATTTCAACAAAGCAGGGAAGGTTAGGGTTAGGGGTAGGGGTTGGGGTAGGGTGTCTGTCGGACTCTAAATAAACAAAGTAAACATGTTGATGCCCCTATACAGTATGGTAGCATTTAATTAGGGCTACAAATAGCATCTAACACTAATTACACTTAGTGCAAAAAATATGCTTTTTGTAGCTACGTAATGCCAACCTATAAAGGATGCGTTTTACACCTTAGTAACTATTGGTATCTTTTGTTTTTACCTAATAAATCATTGTTAGGACGAGAAAAAAAAAAGTTAAGAGGCTATTAGACAAGGGTAAGAGATCAGCAAACAAAGCCTTAATAAATTCCTTATAAATCTAAACAAGTCCGTAACAAGCCCCTTACAAGTCCAATTATTAGTCATTAATTACTGTCTAATTTCTGATTCCTAAAATAAAGTGTTATCCAAATATTGTGTAAAAAGAATGTTCTGGGTTTATTACAAGTTCTGTTGACAGCATTTGTGGCATAATGCCCATGGACAATTTAAACTCATCCCTCAGGATAAACAAACAAAAAACAACTATTGTGGTTGCAGCAACGTGTTTATAATGAAAGTACATAGGGTTTGGCATGGGTTCATCCACCTGGAAAAGTAGTACCACCCCAAAAAGGACGATTTAACCCTTAAATGCATGGGAATTTCACCAAACACTCTTACATATCCAGGTCTTTAGAGACCTGGCACTTATATCTATCAAAAGTGGATCTACAAAATGCCCAGATAGTGTAAAAATTTCAAAATATTCAATACAATTAGAAACTAATAAAATAAAAAATACTGTATTTTAATATAGGGGAGAGTGGGGTTTGTTGTCACACTTTTCACTCTTTCTTACATTGACTGGGCACAATACATCACAATGGTATAAATGTCATACCAAATGAAAGAAATAATTTTAATAATTAATAATTTTCTTTATTTGTCACATTATACATTTGCACATATACAGTGAAATTCTTCTTTTTTTCACATATCCCAGCTAGGCTGGGGTCAGAGTGCAGGGTCAGCCATGATACGGCGCCCCTGGAGCAGATAGGGTCAAGGGCCTTGCTCAAGGGCCCAACAGTGGCATCTTGGCAGTGCTGGGGCTTGAACCCCCGACCTTCTGATCAGTAACCCAGAGCCCTAACCGCTGAGCTACCACTGCCCTAAAAGAGGTCTTGGGTACATATTTTGTATTCATATCTTATTTCAGTACAGAGTTGTAGACAGTTAAATACAGTGTGCGCACTTGTGACAACTTGCCCCAAACTGACAAGTGTGCTAATGTAAGCTAAATCTCAAAGCTAGCTCAACATAGGACTGCAGCTAAAGTATCAAAATGTCACTTTAATATTTCCTCTACTCAGTACAAAAATATAATTTTGAACATTCATACCTGACAAAGTTTTATTACATCAAATGTAAAGTGTCATTTTTTTACTTTTGAAGGTGAAAAATAAGAAAATTGTGCTTTTTTTGTGAATTTTCTCAGACACTTATTGTTTACATGACAACGATGTACTAAAAACGGAAAAGTTTTTCCTTTGCGTTTTTGAAAAGTTTCGCGTACAGACAACTTTGTCAAAACAATCCCCATTCACACGGATCCGCGAAGACGACTAAAAACGCTGTATTATGCATGCCAGGCCAGTAGATGGCAATGTCACTTTGTAAAGAAACACTACGCGCCTGTGCACATAAGCATTCTTCCACAGAGCGGTGAATACAAACCATGAAGATGGCAATCGCTGGTCATAGTAGTGATGCAGTAAATCTACACTTTGCTGGAGAAGCGTCAATAAACTCAAAATCTTGAGCAGCACAAACACAGTCCTGTAGTCTGCCATTGTAGTTTTGAATGTCTCGCGTGTTGTTTTGAAGTACTCGCGCGCATGCCTATAGACTGAACACGTAATACGCATTTCACAAATTCACATTTTTGTGTTTACACGGAGACGATAACGGCATCATTTTCAAAAACTTGCACTTTGAAACTCGTTTTCAAAAGTTTGCATAATCAGGCCCCAAAACGACATTGTCGTGTAAACGAACAGCCAAAACGCATAAAAAGATTTCTGTTTTTAATTGAAAACGTTGTCATGTATACAGCCCCTAAAAAGATGCACAACTTACATAATTTCAGTTGTACACCCAAATGACAATAGTCATATCATACTGTTCATGTGTTGTACTTGCTATAGTTTACTTCCATGTTGTTTCTTCATCAAATTGCAATGTCAGATGTAAATCAAGTCAATCACTGAAACATCAGTACCAGCTTGAGAAACAAATAGTATGTATAAAATGTATGTGAACACGCATATGGAATACTGATAAATCACATTTGTTACACAGAAAATCAGCGATACATTATTTATTTGTATGAATATAGTACTAAATTCTCTTGTAATAAACAAAGAAATAGATATCCTGTGATAGTAAACCTATATAGATATGAAATATAATAAAACTATAATTTATGGAAGTGGGAAAAAAAGGGACACTCTTACACACCTCAGGTCTCTGATGACCCTATACACTTTTGGTACTTAAACCATTATACAAAATGAAAAACATTGTGCAATTGTGTTTGTGTGTGCATGTGTGTGTGTGTGTGTGTGTGTGTTACACTATTTATAAGAGATAGACTGAGGAATACTAAAGAGGTGAGGGAACAACTCCAAAAATTGGATGAGGTACAGAGGTGAAATGAGGTCATGGGTCTCTAAAGACCCGAGGCATTTGTTTAAGGTTTAGACAACTTTACTGCTCAAATAACAAATAGGTTATAATGAATAAATGTGTTTTATCAAAAATACAAGCTTCACATTTCTACTTTTGAATGCCGTGGAATGCTGGCCTCATTTACTTCCATTGTAAGTCCATTACCATACCTGAGATTTTAGGGGTTTTTTAAAACTGAGGGAAGAGTCACAATTATTTTCTGTGGTAATCGACATTATGCCAAAAATTGCTGTCGATAGTTCTTTAAATGGAGCTGAGAGTACCACACTCTTATTCATAGCTTATTCATATTTTTCATGAATAAACATGCAATGTAATTGCCTCATTAGACATTTGCAAAGACATTGTTTTGAATCACGGGATATAAATCATGAATCTGATGTCATTAAACTGGCACAATCAATCATGCCTGGAATTTTAAATTGTGTTTAAATATTCTCATTTATTCATAACATTTTGGATGACCCTCATTTTTCTAATTTTGTGACAAAATATTTTTTTCCGTTGAGCATCTATTTTGATAGTAAAAGTAATGTTTAAGATGAATGATGTTATGTCAATCTGATATATAGCCCTGTTCGATTGTTAGCCTGTTCGAGGAATATTCTGGGTTTAGTACAAGTTTAGCTTAATCGACAGCATTTCTGGCATAATGTTAATTACCAGAGAAAATAATTGAGACTCGTTCTTGGTAATTAAAAAAAAACAAACAAAAAAAACAGTGTGTACAGTGAGGCACTTACAATGTACGTGAATGGGGCCAGTCCATAAACATTACAATACTCACTGTTTCAAAAGTATAGCCACAAGACGTAAACAATATGCGTGTTAACATGATTTCAGTGTGATAAAATTGCAGGGTTTACCAATGTTACAACGTCAGGACAACGTCAGGACAACGAAGATATATTATTTGGATACAATTTTACCAGATAAGGTTAATAAGCGATTTAGTCACAATACATTGTGTTAACACATACAATGTTTACGTTGTGTGCCTATACTTTTGAAACAGTGTGTATTTTAATGTTTAGGAATTGGCCCCATTCACTTCCATTGTAAGTGCCTCACTGTAACCCAGATTTTTGCTGTGTTTTGCTGTGTTGCTGTGTTGCTGTATTTTTGTGGTAATCAATATTAAATGAAAATGGAGTATTTGTTCCACCAGCATGAGTGCCATGAATCCATGTGCTCTATGCTGTGCATTGGGAGTTGATGCCCTGCTGGGTAGACATGCCCACAGGGTGGACCATTTTACCCTAAAACAATGTCAATACTCCTTGGTAATCCCAACGCCACGGCATTTCCCCTTTCCAAACCCTGTGAGACAGAATGGTGAGAAGTCAATGAACCGAGAGGCAAAGGGAGAGAGAGATTAGAGAAATTAAAAGGTAACATACATAAGAGACTTTTCAAAGCCGAAAACTCAAAGAAAATTTGCACATGCATTCTGTTTAACAATATGCTAATCTAGATGATTTACATTGCAGTGACCTCCTGTTGCGAAACATTTCATTTTCTCTAAATAAAATAACAGAAAAAAGAACAGAAGGGAAAACAACTTGTTGGGGCCCACCGAACAGGCTCGCGTTTCTCAGGAAGCAGCACAGAAAACAAACTTGTGATCTTTGAATGACAAGAAATAAAAGTCAAAAACACGTCAAACCTGAAGAGAAGGAAGGAAATGCTGTTGAAAGTTAGTTACTGTGGCACGTTCGAGCGTGTACCTACTACATTTTTGTTTGCGATGAGCTTAAACACAATACGAACACACATATAAGGAATGTTTTCTACCACTCTGACATGAAAGAAATCTCATGGAGAGTCAGAATAAGGGATGAAAGGAGAAATAGGGTGAAGAGTTAGAAAGGGAGGGTGTGGGGGGAAGGGCACGGCGCAGCATGGCGAATGAACACGGTGGTTTTGTGAGGTTGGCACGGTGCCATCCACTCAGCGCCGGTGCCAAAGAGGGTGTGTAGGCAGGGTGGCATTACAGAGGAGAGAGGAGGAGAGACAGATATCCAGAGAAAAGAGAGGGATCGCCCTGCTGCCAATCCTCCAAATTAAATGTTTCCTGGGATTTTCAAGTATTGGATTCAAAAGTTGGAGAGTCCATCCGTCAGCTCGTTAGCATGGCAACTGTGTGAGTATGGATGCTTAGAATTGCAATTAACTGATTAACTGATGTCCTACATCTTAACGAACGTCTTTACCTTCTTATTGTTTCAGAAAAAAGCAGATCTCTTCGCAATGCGATTCCCATTCGCTTCGATCCCTATCTCCTTCCTGATTATGCCAGACTCTAAGTAGGCACCATTCTCCATGCCCCCCAGAGAGGAAATGACAAGAGGGATGCTTGCAGCAACATATGCCAAGTGTCGATGCCACCCAACACGGGTACGACCGCATCTGCTGTGTCATAATAGAGATATGTGTCTCGTCTTGTTGTTCTCGTTGGCATGCGCAAATGTTCGGCAGTGTGCCAGGATTTGCCGCTGGGAAGTTGGCGTTGGTTTGGGAATGGCAGAGTGCCAGCATGTTTCTGCAGCAACCAGCCCCCGACATGTGCCACTTGGCAAAGACAAAGAGCCCCAGGGACGATACACAAAATAAGATTGACAAACACAGTGATCCGACAGCTTAATTAACACTCACAGAGTTTGTTGGGTTAATTAGTGTGACAGATTTGGTGAAGAGGAATGCGTCGAGAACACTTGTGGGAACAAAAGTAATGGGCAACCTGGACTGAAGGAATGCTGATGGATGCCAGCGATCCACATGCCCACGGAAGCTCAGTCTACGCCCTGCGAAAGTTCGCTTGTTGTTCAAAAGGGTTTGTAAAAGGATGAATCAAAGGAAAAAGAAGAATTAAGAAGAAATAGTCCATATTTAATAAACCATATTTGCACCAAATACGTCCCATAAGAAAATGTTAAGATGGTGGACACAAGGGAAAATGAAGGATTGTGCCAACAACTGAGGATACACGTGAACAGGGAGGAGTTAAGATAAAAAAAAGAGGCCTTGACTTTTAATGCAGTGACTTAACAGATCAGTTAAATCGAAATTATAGTTGCATTATGGAATACGGTTTACATCTACAGCAAAAACCCAGAATGGACTCTGCTGGGGTAAATTGGAGGTCAGAACTTTTTGAGCAACTTTCAGAATCTCTTCTATAGCATCTATATGGACCTACCAAAGTGCCAAGAGAGGAAGTAATTCAATAACATGAGTGAAAGTACCTGACTTTGAACATGGATACTTGTTCTGGAGCCCTTGAGACTTCCTGTTGAATCTGACATGAGATCTGGCAGATGTGAGAGTGAGTGAGAAAATTCAGTCGCACTCTGGATACGTTTGACATTGTAGAGGAGTATAAATAATGCAGGTTTTCTCTCCTCCTCGTCCTTTTTCTCTCAGAAGGAATGGATCTACATACCCTTGTTCTTTTGAGACAATGCACTGGCATACACGGTTCACACTGGCACCTGTAATTGACCGAGGATTTGTTGTGACCGAGAAACAGGCATTGTTTTCGGTGTACCCTTTATAAAACATCTTCAAATTAGATGTTAATAACCTCGCAAAATTGGGCGTTTAATTTGCAGTTCTTTTTTTCTGTACCGTTTCCGGACAATTGTGCATGGATATGCTAATCACGCTGTATTAATGAGGTTTGTATCGTCGAGATGGTCATCTTTACTTCTGTGGGATCTTAATTTTACCTCATCTTTATTATGTAAATGGATTATGCCAAAAAAGCAAAACACAAAAGGGGCGCAGTCAAAGAGAGAGGGAAGAAGGCAACAGTGAGGAGGTGAGGAAAAGAAAATGGAGGATACACTCCCTCAAAACAATCCTTCGCTGTCTTGAGCACCAAAGAGCAGGAAACCGCCGCAAATCTGAAAGGATCTTTCTCCTGCATGCGCTAAGTACCAAATGGCGGACTAATTCATTGAATTAGTCCGCCATTTGAATTAGTCACCACCCCCCACCCCCTTTTCTTCTGGATATTTCCACTGCACCAGTTCTGTAATGAAGTGACAGAGTCAAGGATGGGATTTACTAGATGAAAAGAGAGAGTGAGAGAGAAAGAGAGAGAGAGAGAGAGAGAGTGGTTAATATTCTGCGCTTAATCATGGCACATGAGATTGGTTGTATGCATATCTCATTTGCATCTCATTAAATTGCTCATGCACCTGCAGAGAGTGGGGAGGGGTTAGGAGAGGATGGCTCGCAAAGAAATTAGTGTGTTGTTTCAAAATGCTTGTATCTTGAGCAGTTAATTCACTTTATATTATATTATGAATTATAAATGAATAATTATTTAATTACGCATTATACATAACAGGGTTTACGTTATGTTTTTTTGTGTGTGATGATGAATTGCACATGAAACAATTTGCCTATTTTTATGCTTTGTATTGAAATGCTATGTACTGTATATTACAAAATGTACCTATACCTTTACTATAAAGAGTATGAAAAAGAGCGAATATTCTATCCATGGCCTTTATATTTAATGTCTTAATCGCATTATACATTAACATGTCTAATGCCAATGCTCTATGCATTAAATTCTTAAAAACAATTCCTGGGAGGATAAAATATTTTTCTATAATATAGATATTGGTATATTAGAGGCATAAAGCAGTTTTATGTGTTTAAGAGTATGTAAAGTCCACCACCGGCCACCAGTTTAATATATGCATGATTAGTATGCAGCTCTTTGCGTTTTTGTAATAGAACTCAGGGTGAAGACTATTGTCTCTGATTCCAGGATGTGCCATCTGCCCGGCTGCAGAGACTGGCCTTCCTCTTTGTGTTCCACACAATGGGCTATTCTACACTGGACATCCACACATAACACAAATAAATCTTGCCCCAGCCAAAAGGCCACCAGAGGACCACCACAATATTTTCCATAAAAGAGAAGGAGAGGACTGCATGTGGAGTTGAGAAGAGATTAGGAAAATTAAAAATTTTCCATTACAGACCGAAATCATGACCGGTAGTCAGAGTGGGAAGGAGAGGAGAAGAATGAGAAGGAAATGACAAGAAAATGGAAAATGAAATGGAAAAAGAAAGCACTGGAATAGTGAAAGAAAAAGGAAAGGAAAGGACTGGACTAGAATGAGAAGGAAATAGAAAAGGCTGAAGAAAAGGAAAGGAAACAATAAAAGAAAAAGGGAAAGGGAAGGACAGCAAAAGGGAAAAAGAAAGGAAATGGAAAAGGAAAGCACTGGGGAAAGGGGAAAGAAAAAGGGGAAACATGAAAAGGAAAGGAAATAGAAAAGGAAATGACTAAAAAAGAGGAAGGAAAAGAAAGAAAAAAGAAAAGGGACAGGAAAAGAAAAGGACTGGAAAAGGGAAGGGAAGGGAAGAGGAAAAGGAAAGAAAAAAATTAAAGAAAATGGGGAAATGAAAGGACTAAAAAATGAAAAAGAAAAGAACTACAAAAGGAAAAAAGAAAAGGAATGGAGAAGGAAAGCACTGAAAAGGGGAAGGGAAAACAAAAAAGGCAGATGAAAATAAAATGGAGAAGGGAAGGACTAGAAAAAGTCAAGAAAAAAGGGAAAGGAAAGGACTGGAAAATAGAAAGAAAAAGGAAGAGAAAAAGGAAAGGAAACAAAAGGAAAGAAAATTAAAGGAAACAAAAGGAAACGAAACGAAAGAAAACAAAAGGAAATAAAACGAAAGGAAACGAAAGTAAAGGAAACAAAAGGAAAGGAAACAAAAGAAAAAAGGGAAAGAAAACGAAAGGAAAGGAAACGAAAGAAAATGAAAGGAAACAAAAGGAAACGAAACTAAAGAAAAGAAAACGAAAGGAAAGCAAACAAAAGGAAAGGAAACAAAAGGAAAGGAAATGAAAGAAAACAAAGGGAAAGAAAATGAAAGGAAACGAAAGAAAACAAAAGTAAGGAAAATGAAAGGAAAGGAAAGGAAACGAAACAAAAGGAAAGGAAATGAAAGGAAAGGAAACAAAGGAAAGGAAACGAAAGAAAACAAAAGGAAGGAAAATGAAAGGAAAGGAAAGGAAACTAAAGAAAATGAAAGGAAGGAAAATGAAAGGAAACAAAAGTAAAGGAAACAAAAGGAAAGGAAACGAAAGAAAAAAGGGAAAGAAAATGAAAGGAAAGGAAATGAAAGGAAAGGAAACAAAAGGAAAGGAAACGAAAGAAAATAAAACGAAAGGAAAGCAAACAAAAGGAAAGGAAATGAAAGAAAACAAAGGGAAAGAAAACGAATGGAAACAAAAGAAAATGAAAGGAAAGGAAACAAAGGAAAGGAAACGAAAGAAAATGAAAGGAAGGAAAATGAAAGGAAACGAAAGTAAAGGAAACAAAAGGAAAGGAAACGAATGAAAACAAAAGGAAAGAAAATGAAAGAAAACGAAAGGAAGGAAAACAAAAGGAAACGAAAGTAAACAAAAGGAAAGGAAACAAAAGAAAACAAAAGGAAAGAAAACGAAAGGAAAGGAAATGAAAGGAAAGGAAACTAAACGAAAGATACAAAAGGAAAGAAATCAAAAGGAAAGGATGAAAAGGAAAGGAGAGAAAACAAAAGGAAACGAAAGGAAAGGAAAAGAAAAGAAAAGAAGAGGAAAGGAAAGGAAAGAAATCGAAAGGAAAGGAAAGAAAAGGAAAGAAAGTAAAAGGAAAGGAAAGGAATGGAGGGGTTGAAGATAACATTGCAGTTCAAATACTTGCAAAATATTCCTTACACTGACCTTCTCGTGTATAGTGTAATATCATATTTCTGCAATATTTCATAAGTAAACTGCAAGTGAAAAGAATGCCCTTTCTCCAAACCCAAGAATGGCCATCCTCCGATGTGACTTTAATGTAATTACTATGTGACGGATATATTTAAATCTGGATGTAAACACTGGAGCAGCAAGGTCTATGTATGATAGTAATGTCTGCATCGATTACCCGCTATGAATGTGAAATGTTTAATCTCGTTAAAAATCTCATGCCTAAATTAGACTCCCTCAGCAGCTTTTTAAATTGGGCTATCCATCATATATAATGAAGAAGTGACAGTGTGTATGCAGGGGGTTCTAATATAAAATTGTTTTAAAATATTCTCATATTAGATCTGCTGGGGCAAATGGCACCGGCTATGTGTACAGCCACTGGTTTTCCTTGACGTGGTAAACAATAAGATAGAAAACACAAACTGAAGCCAAAATAAGCCCTAATCCAAGCTTTTGTGTGGACCAAGTCACAAAGCATTGCAGAAGGACAAACGTTGCTTCAAGGATTTATTCTCTTTTAAGAACAGAGAAGAAAGGATAAAAACTAGAAAGAGGGAAAGACATGTGGCGATGGCCACCACCTGGTGAGATGTCATGTACGATTAAGTGTGTGTTTGTCTGGCACGCTTCTTGTTGTTATCAAGTGTGGACAGCTCAGCGTAACCACTACACTGCATACTTTTCTTATGCTAATGACTTCGCAAGAGCTCCCTTGGATAGACCCCTCCTCCGCGTCACCATGCCTCTCCACTATTTCTGGACCATGCCCACCTGTGCCAATACTCACTACCTCTCTACATCCATCAGTAACTTGCTAAACCCAAAACACGGACAGTTTCCTGCACCCCACTGCACCACCTGTCCCACACCACACACTTTACTCAGGGTGTGGGTTCCCAAAAACCATATAACCAACCTTCATACGGCAGACTCCCTGAGGTCATAGGGTCAAAGATTTAGCATAATTTATCATATCAGTGCGAGATATTCACGGCAGCCACGCGTAGCCTGTTCATGCCCCCGCTGCCTCTGATTAGCATCTCATTTTACAGGCTTGATTCTTAAAAAGACCCCCCCACCAACATGATGGCTCAGTTCCTGCCCTGTACAAACAGATGCTCACCTAACATATTATACAGCGACCCTGTCAAACTAACAGCACAAACCACAAAGGAACAAAACACTGTCTTACTCAGCAAATATTTGGATGTTGAATTTGGCGACTCGTGGTTTAACAATCACAATTACAGACACACTACACACAAACATCCGAACAAAAGTTTTTATGACATTTCACAACGTAGCATTTGGTTGAAGTTAGGTTATGCATGTTAGCGGTTTAAAAAGTGTATGTATATTTGGAATCTGAAAAAGTATCTGAGAAAAAGACGACTTGAGGAAAGTTACATTTCAGTCTTAATTTCATAAAATATAAAACGTCTGGGACACGTTGTTAAAATAACAACCTGGAAGCTATTCTTAAAGTAGCTTCAAAATATCGATATAAAGTATTTTTTCTACGATAACAAAACTAGAACAAACTGTATTACACATAGCTATGTTGCAATGAAATGTCTGTTATGATTTATACTCAACCTCATGTCGTTCAAACGGAAATTATTTCCTGTCTTCTGTGGAACACAAAAGGTGCTTTTGCAGAATGTCCGTGCTTCTCTTTTCCCAACAAAGAAAGTGGACACTCATTTTCATTGTAAGCCTTCAAAAATGACAAAAGCACCATAAAAGTAGTCCATACAACTCGTGCACAGATATTGTGATTTTACATTCCTGATTTTACATTTTTATAAGGGGCTCCAAAATATATATGGGTGTTTCTTCAACTTTTATGCACTTTTAATTCCCAGGGGTTGATTTTATATCAAAACAAAATGACCTTTTTTTTATTTTAGTTACATGAAGATGAAACCAATTTGACAACTTTTTTCCAGGCTTTTATCAATTAATTTTTGTACTTTTTTAAAAAATGTCATTTATGTATAGATTTAACTGTTTAGCCTTGTCCCAGACCCAGACGTTCAACATTAAACTATTAAAATACAGTCTAAAAATATGTTTAAAACTATGATAATTTAAACGAAGAGACAACTAAACATAAACCATTTCAATATTTATTGTGTGAAAATGAATCTCTTATTCTATATTCTATACATTTTTCAAAAAATAATGACTGTCCCACAGTTGTGGCATCATTTAGACAAACTAAACAATTTTGCCCCTAAAGATTTTTCAAAAGTTAGTGTACTTGATAGTCAGTGTCAATGAAAATCATGCTTGAGATGAAATATGAGACAAGTGATGTTTGAAGAAAACAAAGAAATATCAGGGTAAATATCACTTGTGAGCAGAATATTTTTATTGGGTATCATTTTCAATCAAGCTGAGATTTTGCCAAATTACGCAAAAAGTGTGAAAATATTATTAAATTGTGTGTATTTAGGATACAATAAATGTTAACTATGGAATTTGCATTAGCAAGACAAAAGAGATTATATATATATATATATATATATATATATATATATATATATAATATAGTATATCTATTATCTGTAATATAAATATTATAAAACATTGTGGTTGAAACCACTTCTGTATTTTATGTCATTTGAACACATAATAATATACAAAAGCCTTTGACAGAATATTATGAACTTGAGTGAGAACGTTCCCAGAGCGATAATTTGGTGATACACGTATAAAAGTCGCTTTTTAACCTTACTCTGTTGAGCAAACGCTTCTGTAATAGAAAAACCCACACAGATGAATTTTCCTGCCATTTCCTGTAAAGAACTGCATATGGAACAGTGCGATGGCGGCCGTATGAACATTAATAACCGATTCTATTTGAGTTTATCTGGAAATCAAGGGCGCCGCAGACCTGTGATAGATGAGCAAATCTAGTGAGCCATTAAAAAGTCATTTCAGAGACAGATAGCTTGCAGGTTCCCCTCTAAACGTCTACTGTGGAAAGCATACTTTAATGGCGGCGTGAGAGAAAACAGAAACAATATAGCCTATTTCCAGAAATGGAAAGATAACAGGTGACATACTGCGGTTTTGGACATAATGGGGTTCTTAAATGAAAAGCAGATAGAGGATGGCATGTATCCGAGGCAGAATTTGCTCTTCCAATCTCTCAGCGCTCCCCTGCTAAGGGTGTGCATTGTATTAGTTAAGTAACATAGTGGTGGTTTTAATGAGTTGGAAGCAGGGCACTAGCCGGTACTATCTCAGATTCTAGGAGATCATTAGAGCTGCCTCGACCTGCTTCACTGGAGAGAGACAACATGACATACAGTCCGTGAATCTCTTAATGAGTCAACTGAAAAATAATGATAATGCCGCTATAGGTTAATCTTCTGTGAAAAGCCTTCATCAGAGATGAAGCAAACAATATTAATTTAACAAGAATCATTAAGAGGAAAATGCATTATTTTCTTTACTCTTAGGCTTTGTAAAGACAGGCAGCAAAATCAGATTTTTGGGCATATCCTACTCAAACCTGTTTAGTTATTAGTAGTCTAAAATGTTTTACAAATCTGATCCAAGCTACATCCATACATGATTTGAAATATGACTAAAAATCAGAATTTAAAAAAAAAGTGTGAATTGTCAGATTTCACATAGTTTTTATTCATATTTGGGACAGATGCATGTGTATGTAATATTTTAACATTTGCATTACATAACCAACTACTTTTACTTTTACAAGGAAGTGATATCACGTTGCACCGGGGTACAAGTCCTGAAGAGCATGCGAGTCAATAAATAAGCCGAAAGTGTCATAGAAGCACCACAAAATGACATGGTTGCTTCAGCAATTTTATTTTTCATCTCACATTTTTTTTATGACACTATCGGTTAGGTTTAGGTTTAAGGTTTAGGGTTGGAAGGAAGGTTTTGTTGATTTTAAACTCAATAGAGCATTAACGTTAAAAACCTCAACTGTTTGGGAGAACATTTAACTCGCTTTTGGCACCTCACAGTGGACATTTCACCTCAGAACTGCCGCGATACATGTAAGGTACCATTATATAATTTTGGACTAGGTTTTAGACACAGTATATGCATTAATATGTAAATATAGTAATGGCTCTGTTGTTTATGTTCTCTCATGTGCCTTGTGAGTTTAGCGGTATGATGTCATGAAAGACATGAACAGAGACAAAATCGGCATCAAACTGCAACATTGAGAAAAGCTATATTTTACTCGCAACTACGTTGTAGTTTCAAAAATTCTAAATAAACAGTTTCTGACCTTTTCCAATATTTTTCAGCCTATGTAAGGCACATTTGAATTATCACAGAAGCACGCCAAATCTTAATTATCACCAAAACGCAGAATGAGATGTTTTTGTCTGCAAGCGCTTTTCATGTGGAGTTCAAAAGTGCCGCTTGATGCTGACACCCTGATGAGAATCATCGCAGCTTCACGATTGCTGTAACAAAGTGGATAGCCATAGTCTACCGGCAGTTTAATATTGTGGAGGATGAGAGATTTCATGCCCATTTGCAATGAATATGCAACCAATAGGGAAAATAGTTATTTCAATTAGTCAAATTCCCATTCAGACTTTGGCAAACGTTTAATGTTACTTGAACTGGTAATATTTTAGATAATTTCTATCTTTATACTGTGGAAGGCTTTGTTTGGAAAATGTTGATAAAGAATTATATTGGGGCCTGGGTAGCTCAGTGGTAAAGACGCTAGTTACCACCCCTGGAGTTCATGAGTTCGAATCCAGGGTGTGCTGAGTGACTCTAGCCAGGTCTCCTAAGCAACCAAATTGGCCTGATTGCTAGGGAGGGTAGAGTCACATGGGGTAACCTCCTCATGGTCACTATAATGTGGTTCGCTCTCGGTGGGGCACGTGGTGAGTTGTGCGTGGATGCCGCAGTGGATGGCATGAAGCCTCCACACGCGCTATGTCTCCATGGTAACGCGCTCAACGAGCCATGTGATAAGATGCGCAAGTTGAAGAGGAGGCAACTGAGATTCGTCCTCCACCACCCAGATTAAGGCACTACGTCACCACGAGGACTTAGAGCGAATTGGGCATTCCAAATTGGGGAGAATAAATAAAAAATAAAATAGAGCATTATATTGTTACATATTGTTTTGCTTTGGAATGATGGAAATAAATGCATTTTGACAGGAAAAAAAAGTGTTTATTCTGCCAAACTTCTGCGATTAATCGTGATTAACTACAAAAAGATATGCAATTAATCACAATTAAAAAAAAAATATCAACTGGCAGCACTAATTAACATACATAAAATACAAGGTACTTATTGTTTAATTACATGTTGTTCTGCAAAATGCTCACAAGATTCACATTTGCTGCTACTGAGGTTGACATAGAGGTAGGTTTAGGAGTAGGGTTAAGGTTGGGGTTAGGTTAGGGGGTTAGGTTTAGGGTTAGAGGTTAGGTTCACAGTTTAACTACAGATGCAATTAAATGCAGGTACTATAAACGTAAGCAACAACTTGATTTACATGACACCATGTATAAAGTGGGCCCCATTTGGGAAACATAAAAACTTTCTGGTAGCTTTTCATAAAATAGCTTCAAAATATCAGTGTATTTTTACTACGAAAACAAAACCAGACCAAACTGTACTACACATAAACAGTGTTAGAAAAAAGAGTTCAGTATTGCAGTGTGATGTCATGATGTACATGAATGGAATGGGTCATGATGGAATGAGACAGCATTTTCATTTTTCATCCTCTCTTTCTACAATGACAGCTACTCTCGGTTGTTGAAGAATGTATCTTGGAATCGCGCTGACGATTAAGGTATTAATATGGCAATGGATGTAGATAAACCGGTTGTTGACTACACTGTCTGAACTAACGGATCAGATTTCAGAACTTACTAAATGACTGTGCAAACAGTCAGTCTCAAAGATCAGATTTATTTTGGTAAATGTACTAGTAGGCCATCCGGGTATTCGATGCATATGGAAAATTTGTATTTTGTGCTAAGTACACATACTTTAAACCACAGAAACAGTAAGAGACCTATGCTATTCCGAACAAGGTTGTGCTAAAAATAATGACAAAAGGTTGATTTTTCATTTCGCCATATGTTGTATTTTAGAGCCATTTCTTTGATTTAAAAGAGGGACTTTATGTTTGCTGAATGTGAAATTATGTTTGTTATTTTCTAGTATTTAGTTGGACGGCCACATGTTGTTCTCTCAGGGTATTTGTACATAAAAGAATCCATTATCTCACCAAAACGATTCTTGGTATTCTAAAATCATGACAACATCAGTGATGTGTCGGCAGCATTGAACGGCAGGAGTCGTTTGTGCGGCAAATCTTGAGCTCTGTCTTTTTAAGAGGAAATCACAGCTCTGAGCTCATGAATAAAGATGAGATGGCTTTTCTCTGTATACATCATAGATCATGTATCAGCAGGGCCCATCTATCAGAGCACAAGAGGAGCTGAAATGCGCACCGTGGCTCTACACTTCCCAGTATTAAAACCATTGAGATGGGGGAAGGGTTTCGAAATGAAGGTACAACGGCACCATCATCCACTTTGTTTATGAAACACTGGTGGACTTCCCTTTTAATACAATTTTAACAGATGATCTCCACGCTAATGTGTCGACACTGTTGCATATTCTATCAATTCAGTCTAGCAAGTTACTTAAATGATTCCTACTGTGCATAGCCTCTTTAGATTCACACAAACACAAATTGTCTACTGTATTATGCAGTTTCAAAATACATCATTACAATATGCAACACAAGTAAACATGCTGTAGTTAGCACAGCAAAAAGAAAATCCCATAAACTGAACATTTCAGTCATCAGTAACTCACCCTCATGCTGTTCCAAACCTGTATGACTTTTGTATTTCGTGGAAGAAAGAAAGGCATATGGGTTTGAAACTACATGATGGTGAGTAAATGATGACAGAATTTTCATTTAAGGTTGAACTATCCCTTTAAACGCATCTACCAAATAACAAGCTTTCACATGGGCAAAATGCCTGACGCATCACATTTAGCTTTGACACCGACTATGCATGAGGCAGTATCTTCATATCCCACCCTGCTTTTTCATTTTAAAACCTGCTGCTCAAGAAAGATTCAATCTCTCTGATGCCATAAAAAACACGGTTGGTTACAGCTTCTATTCACACAGGGCCGTTAATATTAATAATATCATCCTCACTCAGAGGAAACTCATCTGGCTCAATGTCACAAGTGTAATTAATGACTGGTCCGGGTTGACCTCGGCTGGGGGGGGGGGGGGTCTTACGGCCCCTAATACCATGCAGGCAAACTGGAATAATTTAGCATGTTAAACGCAAAGTCAATTAACCTTCCCGGGCAGCCAATGACGTGCAGCCCCCACTCGAACCAGCGCGCCATTCTACAGAATCATCTATACCTCTCTGGCAGATGCATGAGTCATTAGTGGAAAATGGTTTCTGTTTTCCGCAAAGCCGTAGACTAATTGTAAAATAAAAAACAGTTAGTTTGTATTGATTCATTTATGCAGTGATTTACCTCAGCTCAAGACAGGATTATGATGCGTTGTACAAGTTATACGATCTGTGGCTGTGAAGCTCTCAAATCTCTAAATCTCAAGCTTTACCACTATTCCTTCTCTTAAATCTATGGGAAAGCCTAATCAAAAATCAAAGCAATTTAATGTCAAAGGCTTTTTTAAAGGGATAGTCCACTCAAAAGTGAAAATTCTGTCATCATTTACTCACCCTCATATCGTTCCAAACCAGTATGACTTGCTTTCTTGTGAAGGAGAAGGAGAAGTTGCTCTCTTCTATCCAGTGAACGTGGATATGGAAAAGTGGAAAAACACCATAAAACAGACTTAAATTTAAGCAGTTATTCACTGAAAATCTTGCCTTGAAGACTCACTTTCATTTGGAAAAGAGCAGCACGGACATTCTGCTATAAATAACTAATTTTGTGAAAAAGGATTAAAAAAAAGCTTCAAATAGATAGTCCATCCGACTTGTGCATTATATTATAAGTCTTTTGAAGCCTAATAATAGCTTTCGTGTGAGGAACAGACTGAAATTTAAGGCATTATTCACTAAAAATCTTGAAAATATTGTTGGACAGCCATGGTCACCACTCACTTTCATTTGGAAAAGAGCAGCATGGACATTCTGCTATAAATAACTAATTTTGTGAAAAAGGATTAAGAAAAAAAGTTTCATATAAGTAGTTCATACAACCTGTGCACTATTTCAAGTCTTTCGAAGCCTAATAATAGCTTTCATTTGAGGAACAGACTGAAATTCAAGCAGTTATTCACTGAAAATCTTGATAATATTGTTGGACAGCCGTGTTCACCATTCACTTTCATTTGGAAAAGAGCAGCACGGACATTCTGCTGTAAATAACTAATTTTGTGAAAAATTACTTAAAAAAGGATCATAAAAGAAGTATTTCATGATAAAAGAAAGAAAGTCAAGTGGGTTTGGATCAACATAAGTGTCAATGATGACAGAATTTTAGGGTGAACTATCTCTTTAAGACAATAAAGCAGTGGCCATAACCGTCTAAATGAATCCTAACCTGGAAAATACAATCAAACGCAACTTCTTCCACACGTCATGCTAAGAAATACAGCTCTTGTATCCCTCTTGATGAGATGTGCAGAAATCATTCAGAGACGTGATGTAATTTGGTCCTCATCTCCCAGTACGATACACCACTGACAATCACACTCTCAATTCCTCTACACTGCAAGCGAAAAGCAACGATGCGACAAAACTGTATAATTGACGAATTGACATGATCGCGTGCAGTACGCTTTCCAAACATTGCATTTTAGTTGTGGAAACAGTCAAATGTCCAGATTTCTTAATGTGAGTACAACGCTATTTAGCATAACTTTACAGAAAACTCTCTTAACATTTGCAGCAACGATTTCACATTCTAGAAACATTGATTTGTAATGTACTGTTGCATTCCATTCAACTCAAAAACCCCGTTTCCACCTGGTATTAAGATCCGATCACATGTGGTCAGCACAATATACAGGTCTAAATGAGGTCTAAAACGTTTTGTGATTGGATCACAAAAATCACATCAAATATGGTCAAAAACGCATGTGACCACATCACATTTGAGGTGTAAACACTAATCCGTCCTGAATGCTTCCTCCAGCAGTGAAACTCCACCCCTCACCTGTCAATCAATAACTGCTCTAAAACAGGAGTTTAAACTTTGCCATGTACGAGCGGCTTTAAAAGGAAATAACCGTCCGATCTGAACATTTTAAAAAGCGGATACATACACAATCACAAGAACTTCACAGATCTTCTTCAGGGTGTCTGATATCAATACAGATGACAGCACGAACACTCAAAGCTCCTTTAATACAGGTAATCCACTAATATAATGGATAATTTTGCTTGACATGTTGAGCTTGTGCTTAGATTAAATTTCAACTGCATCTGGGAGAAACATTGCACCATTTTTATTGCACATTCTTTGTCTTTTCTGACTTTGTTGCGCTTTATTATCATGCAGTAACACACTGACATAGTGATTGATGTATGTCATCATGAAACAGAGACCCTTCCCTCAAAATTAGAACACAAGTGGTCACAGGAGATGCATTGAAGCGACCAGGTGTAAACAGTGATGCGTCTCACCTGACCACATATGACTGGATCACCCGATTACGCATCGTAATACCAGGTGGAAATCGGGTCGAAAAGTCTGAATTTCCAACTTCCAACTATTAGGAAAATGCATTGGACGTCACTTGAAGTCAAGACTTCCAACTTGGAAACTCGTGTCGAAATCAGCAACTCCCGATTTCGCCGAGATGCATGTGCGTGACATCAAACAAACATGTCGGTGCCAAGGGAGATGTACAAGGTTAATGATAAACATTTACTTTTAAGCAAATAAAAAGCATCAGTTAGTCAACGTTCCAACACCACATGATAATAAACTATCTTTAGCAAACGTTTGCAGAGTCAAGTGCGTAAAACACAGTAACTTATACTCTCTTTTGATAATCCTACACCGTAGAACAAATGATAGCATTGCATAGCATCGTTTATATCAGGGACTATTTAGCAGAGATGGGCCACTTCTATTAAAATGAATGGGAGAAATCGGAACGCCCAACGGCAGTCAACAGTCAGCGGATGTAGAAAGGAAGTCCCGCCTTACAGGTAAAAGAACCAATCACCTTTAAGATACAGACATTGCCTGTCGATCAACTTGAGAATGCGCATGCGCATTAGCTATACAAGCCGGGAAAATTGCATTTTTTTAGCATAATCTGAGGTAAAGAAGCACAATTTATGATTCCAGTGTTGTCAGATTTAACTGCTGATTTGAAATGTTCTTTGATTGTAATCTTGACCAACCATTTTGAAGATTTTGGTCTTTCCCCATTCAAATAGATAGGAGCTGCACTATCATGACTGTGGACTGACTTGCTAGACAGACTTTGTTTATACTCCATAATTTGGTTGTTAGGAGACATCTATATTGTCAGTCGAACACCTGCTAAACGAATGGGAAAATTGGAGTTTTCATTCCTTATACGTCATCAGGCTTCGGGCAATGAAATACCTTTATAGTCAGATATTGGAAATATCAAGTTGGAAAGTTGGAACTATGAATGGAATGCAGCATTCTTCCCATGGACCGCCCGAACATCCTGTTTCAATTGTAAATATGTCGACTTAGTAAAAAGAATTGCACTAGTCAAGCAATTTCATAGGGTCCTTAAAAACAGCAGTTTGGAGAGATTCCACAGTCGTTACGAGGACCAAATAGAGACATGCCAATTCTTTAAAAGGAAACAGATTTTATTCACTTTAAATGCTTGTTTATAAGAGGACAGGAGACATTAGCCCAGTGAGTCACATGAATAAACACAAGTGCATCATGAACATGTACATTATTTGGCGATCGCTACAGTAATAACATTTCCAGGAACACTCAGAGTAAACTGTCTCTCACAGAAGGTCCACACTCTGAAGTGAGAGCATCCATTACAGTCCCCTTAAAAGCAGAAAACAACAACAACAACAACAACAAAAAAGAACAATCAAATGAAATGACAATGTGATATTTGGAATGCAAACTTTGTATAAATATAACATCATTGGTTTTCGACATTGGATGGCTAAGAGAAGAACACCATGTAGTTCATGGAGAGTCACAGTCTTCGCAGTCATGTGTGGACAGAGCTGCATTGGAATGGGGACAGGGGTTTTGTGGCTACTGACGGTCATCATTAAAGCTTCAGCAAAATCAAGCATGCATCTTAGTACAAATCTACATTAGCAGCACACTCTATTTCCTCGACAATTAGACCCAGTACATTTAGTAGAACAAACAATAAGAAAAGAAATCCAAAGAGATAACCAGACAAAAAGAAAGGCCAGACACAGAGAAGCACACTGCGTGATCTCCACCTCTATATATTACAAACTACAATGGCTGCACAACAGTGCTGTCCCATATCTTCAGAGTAAGCTTTCTGTTTCGTTTTTATTTTTGGTTCTCTGGTTGTTTTATATATGAGGTCACAAATGTTCAAAGTTAGCTAAAACAGTATTCTCGTAGCTGGCTCCATCATCTAAAAAGATTTCCATTCCTTAAAATTCACAATATGTTCTCAAGTATAATGTTTGTTTTTTTTCATCCTTTGTATGCACCAATGGTAAGACTACTTCATCTTTGGATTTTCTTTTAAAGCAATACTGTAAGTTATTATTGTTTCATAATATCGTCACTGTTATTATTGTTATTCATGGCAAGTGCAGAAATGTTAAGAAATAATATACCATGTAGTGAAGGAGAATGAAATACTACTGCCTATCAAGTGAAAATACACTATTGAAGGCAAAGAAGAAAATAAAATTAAGTGCACAATTTAAATGTTCTGTTTAAAAGACAACAAAAATAGAAAATATCTCATACATGTGCATCGGTCTTAGTCATACACAGATAGGGTCTTTCAACTTGGCTCAGTGCAGGAGAGGAAGTTGGTTGTACAGTGACAATTTTCAACAGCATTAAAAGGTAAATGCTATGTTTTAACATGAGCATGGCTGAACAGCCTTTAAGTGTCTTTGACTGGGACATTACAAAAGTTAAATATACAAGTAATTTGTTTTAAATCTACCATACAATTAAGTCATTTGAATTCAACAATCTACGCAACACCAAAATGTTCATACATGTATCTATCATTAACACAGAATGTTTTTTTGTCGTTTTTCGAGAAAAGAAACAAAAAAGCTAAAACATACTTTTTCACAATTTACAACAGCCTGCAATATGCTTTGTGTCTGGACAACTATGTGTCCACAAAAAAAGAGAATGTCAATAAGCTTAATTGCAATTTCAGGACTTTGAAAGCAAATCAAGATTTGACATTTTAATTAATTACGCATTTCTTTTGGGCTTCATATATTTTCTATTGGTATGTCTTGTAACAGAACAAAATCAAGAGCTGTTGACCTGAGAGAAGACAACATCAAAATACATTACATCACTTCATTAAGCCAATAATATAATTTCTTAAAACTTGACAGGGCAAAAAATAGTGTGGGTGTTTTGTGAGTGTCTGTTAAAATGCATATGTTAAAAACAGACTTTTGGTTAGTTAGGTCATAATGAAACCATCTTAGGTTTATCAACAGTCTTTAGCTGTGCACCCTTTAGATCCCCCACAGTTTTACATATACTCAAGTTTTAGTTAAAAACCAGCATATTTAAATGGAAAAAAACATTCGACTGACACTTGTTTTTGGTTACAAGCACTGGAAATGCAAGTTGGATCCTATAGGATTCAGTCCATTTAAAACAGTCTGTCAAACTAGCTCTGGGTCATGTCTTTCCCCAAGTTTAATCTACAGTGGAGACGTTTAAAATACTTTCCTCCTGTTTTTTTTCATGAAGTTTCTTATCAGACTGGCCAAGCCATAAAAACAATTGCTCCGATATATTATGTTGGGTCTTGTCCCTCGTCTAACTAGTTGCTCTCACAACACCCATCCGCAGAGTCTGTTGGTTTTACATAACAAGCCTTTGCAAGGCTTATCAGGCTTGAGGTAACGTTTGAAGGTGAAAGAAAATTATGTGAAGACGGTGAGCTTTGGGAAGCTTCAGGTGAAGCTGAAGTCAGGGAAGAGCTTTGGAGACATCATCTATCTGATGTGCTCTGGTCGGAATTTGTTGGTGTAGGGATAAAGGCTGCAGAAGGAGACTGGACAGCTGAAGAGGAACTCTGTTCACCTGGTGGGTTTGGCTGAGAGGTAGATGAGGGACTGATGTGAGGTAATAGTGGAGAAGCATGCTCTTTGGCATTCAGTCTCTCTACCACACTTTGTCTATGCTGAGGGTACTCCAGGTGCTTCATGAGCTCTGCATGCCCAGTGAGAGACACCTCACAGGCAAGGCAGTCATAAACACAAACATTCTTGCCTTTCCCGCTATCCACTGCTTTGGAGACAATACCGTGGCTTAGAAGAATGTTATCATCCAGTTCTGGCTGCTTAGAGTTCATGGAGGGGGGATCTGTGCCATTGGGTGGCCCTTGCTTCTTGTCATGTTTGGATGAATCCAAGACAGATCCTCTTGTGTGGACTGTGTCTTGGCTTGGTTTTGGTTTTCCTGGTAGCGGCACTAGCTGTTTTTGCTGCAGCTGCAGTCTTTGTTGCATCAGTGCTCCCTGAAGATTTTGTTGATATTGCTGGAGAAGGGAGCCCGGGGAGAGTCCCATTAGAGCCTGAGGCAAGACTGGACCATATGGGAACATGCCATCCATGCCAAACATGGGCTGCAGTAGGCCACCGGGCATAGGGATATGGGGAGAAAAGAGTGGAGGAAAGCCAGGCATAAGACAGGGCAGGAGGTGGTTAGGTAGCAAAGCAGCTGGGTCTGTTTTCATTGCTGCATGAAGAGCTTGTAGTTGAGCTGGATCTATGGCATATTCTCTTCCAGTATTGGGAGTAGATACTGCTGGTCTGGAGGAGTCTGGCTTCTCTTTAGTGTTACAAGAAGAGTTTCCCAAGGGAGTAGTGTCAAGTTTGTTCAAGGGAATCCTGTTACTCTCAGTGTCATTTTCTTTTGGAAACTGGAGTTGAAGTTGTTGTTGTGTGGTCTTTGGGGTCAAGACAGAGTTGTTTGTGCTAACTGCATCTTTGTCATCCATAGCTGATATGGCAGAAGAGGATATCACAGGTGGCTTTGCAGGAGGGTCACTGGCACCTTCCAAAACAATGCAAAAACAAAAGAATTCAAGATTAGAAGAAATCAGAATTTTGATATGAATCAATAACACCAGTACTAACTAACTTTAAAATAAATCATTGTATAATTTTGTGATATAGAAATAAAGAAATAAATCAGTTTAAAACAAAGTATAGGTTATCTATATACCTGTTTTCGTGGAGGAAAAACTTGCCGTCATTGTGTTGCTAACACCTGGTATGCTTGCAGAGGGGTTTGTCTGCAGACTTGGGTACATAGAGGAATGGTTCAAATACTGTAGGGCAGTTTGGTTAAGCCCCAGAACATCACTTGTCTTCTTCAGATGATCCACCTCTTGCTTAGCCATCAGTTGGCGAGCAGATACTGAGCCCAAATATTCCTTGTCCCTCTCCATCTGGCCACCCAGGGCCTCCTTCACTTTAGCGAGATGTTGCTGGGAGAAGACGTGGTCACGAATAGACAAGCAGCCAGAGTATTTGACTGAGCACAGAGTACACTCTGTCTTGGGTCTATCAATAGACGTACTCTCTGTACCAAATTGCTTAGCAAGGCTAAGCTTGGCCTTTTTCTCCTTGGCGCGAGCATTCTGAAACCACACCTGAACCACCCTCTTGGCAAGTCCAATGTCATTGCCCAAGGCTTCACACTCAAGCATTGTTGGGGTTTTATAGTCACTAAAGCAGGCTTTGAGCACTTTTACTTGCAAGTTGGTCATTTGAGTGCGGTAGCGTTTATGACTGTGTCTGTCATTGTCGAAGCCTTGGCTGTTGGAGCTACCAGGGCTTGGTGAAGCTGGATCAGCCAGGCTGGAATTTTCACTGTAATCCAAGACTAAATCATTATCAAAATCTTTAGCATTAAAGCTCATTGTTGGGCTAACCAATCCAGAAGACATCTTCTCATCACATTCTGAAGATGCCTCTTTTTCGGTGCTGGGAGATGTGTGGTCAGTACTGCCATGTTTACCCTCTAGCGAGTCATTTCCTTCATCGGTTGAATGGTCATGGGTCATATTTGTGGTAGACTCACAGTTATTCAGTTTGCTCTGTTCAAAAGTCTGATGGAAGACTGACATGGAAGGCATCTCGAAATCATCCATACACTCTCCCTTCATAGTCTTTGGGCTCAGACGCTGCTGATGTGAGGACAGATCCATGCTTTCACTTGCTGGAGAATCTGGATCATCGGTTAAGTTAAAAAACTGATGATAATTGTCAAAATCAAAGGAATCAGGTTTGATTTGAGAACCCTCCTGATCCTGAGTCATACTAGACATTGCCATACTGTAGCCTGTATTTCTAGCCTCATGCCAGTGACGTGAACGTATGTGAGCAGCAAGAGCAGTCTGTGCCTTAAAGAGAGCTCGACAGAATGGGCAACGGCGATGGATTTGAGTTGGACCCAATGCCCGAAACTGACCTTTCCTCTCACGAGCTCGGGTGTTCTGGAACCAGACTTGAACCACTCTTTTCTTAAGACCCACCTCGTTGGAGATATGGTCAAGCATCTTGCGTGTTGGATTGGAGTCTAGAAGATATTTCTGGTATAATACCTCAAGCTGCTCTGGTGTTATGGTGGTCCTCATTCGTTTGTCTCGTTGGGGTTCCTCCCCATTATTTTCCCAGTCATTTTCCACAGAACTAGATCCTGCCTTCTCTTCAAGTTTTCTTTTCAGAGAGTTAATGGTTGAATCAAGAATGGTGGTCACTGCGGGTGGATTCGCTGCTATTTGGGAAATTGTTCCTGAGAGCAGATGCCTTGCCAGTAGGGGATTAGAAGGGTCAAACAGCATAAGAGGCATGTCTACAGGATGGTCCAGGAACTGGGGTGTGTGGAAGAAGCTTTGAGTAAGGAAATGCATTTGCTGGTGCTCTTGCCAATGTTCAAAAGAAGGGAAGCTTAATTTGCACTGGATACAGTGGAAAGGGCTCATATCCTGGGCTGGCTTCTGCTGCTCAGATGAAGCAATCTCTAAAGGACTAAAAAATTTTGGGGAACTCTGTGATGGAGCTGGGCTTGTTTGCGATGTGCAGGAAAGCTGTTGTTTAGGAGTTGAGTGAGAGGGAATCTCTGTGCTTGCATTTTGGTTCTCATCACAAAGTGGCTTTGGCAGCTGCATTATGTTTTCTAGTTCTTCAAACTCAGAGTTGGTACTAACAGTCTGTTTTTGGTCAGAGGATGATTCATTTGTATGTTGAAGATCTCCAGTGAGAGTTTTTGTGTGTAATTGCTCAGAATCAGATTTAAAATGTGTGCTAGACACAGATGAACTAGAAGGACTTGAGCAGGAGGGTGCTTGCGTAAAACATGAAGGTCCAGATATTGGACTATGACACTCAGGCTTAGAATCCATTTCAGTTTCATTCAGGTCATGCATCATTTCATCATCATCTTTGTAACACTGCTTTTTCTGATGATTTATGAGATCAAAAATGGGCTGAAAGACCAAGTTGCATTTGTTACACTGGAAATTGTTGTTGGCAGTACGAGAGTAGTGGTCATTAGATAGGTCTCTGCATTCAGCATCCTTCCCTCCCTCTCCTTGGTTCTCGTAGGTCTTCCGAGCTTTTTGTCTGGCATTTTGAAACCACACTACAATCACACGGGTGGAGAGATTGAGGAGGTTGGAGAGTTGCTCAAACTCATCATCTTTAGGGTATGCATTGGCATCAAAGAAATCCTGGAGCACTCTCAGCTGGTAGTCAGTAAACCTGGTTCTTGAGGATCTCTTCCCACCATAAAACTCTTGTCTTGGTGGCTCAGGAGAGGGTGGTTTGGAATCCATCTTTACATCTTCCAGTGTTGTGATGGGAGGGTTACTGAAGTTGTATGGAGAATCCTTGTTGCGCTGGCGTTCTTTGAATAGATTGTTCCGAAACCAGTGCTTTATGACCTTATGTGGCAAGCTAGATTTGTTGGCCATCTCATGGATTTGGTCCTCATTCGGGGAATTGTTGATATCAAAATACTGCCGCAGGATTCCCAGCTGGTCATCCGTGATTCTGGTTCGTGGTCTTTTGTTTTGTTGCTGTAACATGGCTGGAGTTAACTGCTGTTGATAGAGTTGAGTCAAATCAGGTGTTAGACCGGCCTCCACTGGGGAAAGATGGACAGGTGCCTGAGGATTCAAAGCCTGAAAAGGTATGGGAGACATCAGGAGTGAGGGGAAAAGTGGCAGTTCCATCGATAAGGGAACTGGAGTTAATGGAGCTTTAACTTGGGGAATGGAGACAGTAGCAGGAGTAACACTGAGTGTAGAAGTAGGAATAATTGGTTGCACTGGTTGTTGTTGTTGTGGCTGCTGCACTGGAGGGGGAAGAGGTGCAGGTGGTGATGGAGAAGGGGATAAGACAGGAGGAGAAGCCTCAGGAGTTACAGTTCTCAAGGGGAATATTTTGTCGTATTGTTCCCTGTAGTCTTTGGCAAACTTCTCCAATGACTTGATAGGGAATATGGAATGATGAATCTGCTCTTTATGGCTCTTTAGTATCAGTGCATTTGAAAAAAGCTTCCTGCAAGACTCGCACTCCAGCTTCTCCATGTCCTCAGAATGATCCCCCTCTTCGGTTTCAGCCACATCCCGAACATTTGGTAATGTCTCTGCAAAAGTTTTCTGATATCGCTGCTTATTTTCATTGAACTGCATGACTAACTCAAACCCAATGTTTTCAAGCAAAGCCTTTGAAGCATTCCCGGGTGCATCATGGGCTATTCTGGGTGGAAGAAACGCATCCAAAATCTTTCTACTGACTGACACCTCTTTGTTTAAGTCTTCCTGTTCTTGAGCTTTTGGATAATCTATTTGTTCATTGGTGACCAGATCATCCCTCTCCTTGGATTCTTCATTACTGTTCTGGCCATCTGTGCCCTTCTCACACTGTAGATCACTGGTCAGATTCTGTTCATTAATGGCACAATTCTCTGCAATGTCCTTATAGGGAGTCTGATTATCAGTATGGGTTTGGTCTCCATTTTGTTTCTGTTTAGGAAAATATGTCCGGACATCCTTTTTGGAAGACTCAGTGGTCTCAACATTTACAGTAGGCTTTGATGTGCTTATGTTTAGCCCAGAGCCTTTAAGGTTCAACTCTGGATTTATACAGAACTCTCCGCCTGGAATGAGAAAAGGAAGAAGCAATTGCTGTTGCTGATGCATTGGAAGAAGAGCCTCTGTTGCCATAGAAAAGGGGTGTAGAAGTGCAGGATTGAATAAGTGGGACTGAAGAAGAGCAGCTTTTTTCTGGAGCTCTTGCTGGAGATGGGCTTGAGCCTGGACTAACTGCTGTTGTTGCTGTAGTGGTTGTTGTTGTAATGACACCTGTTGTTGTTTGGTTGCTGAATCAATCATGTCAACCAACTTCTTCCTCACTTCAGATGATGAAGGATAGCTAGTGTCTGGGTTTGTGCTACTGTGCTCAATGTTTTGTAGGTGGTTCAGGACAGCGTTGTTCATGGAAGTTGTGGGTTTCAGAGCTGCAAGAGTGCTGGACACTCCTTTGCCTGGGAGAGTAGATTCTGAGCTGGAGTTTGATGAATCAAGTTTGGATGCACGAGCTTTGGTCTGGTGCAGAACTGAACGCATATGAATCTCTAAGGTAGAACTTTGGCTATATGCTACATTGCAAATGCTGCATTTGAATGGTTTGTGGTCTGTACTGTTGATGGGCTCTTGTAAGCCGGTTGGTGTTTCCTGCAGTGACCGTTTAAGTTTGTGCAAGTGTGACACTGAATTATAATGAACCAAGAGAATATTCTTCTGGGTGAAAGACTCCTTGCAAACAGTACACTTGAAAGGCCTTGATGGATCCAAGAATTTCTCCATTGTGATATTTGGGCCTTTTCTAAGAGGCAAAACAGGCTGTTTGAGGTCACATTCAGCACTGTCTTTATCCAAACCTGAATCATTGTCAGAAGGACTTAGTTTCTGCTCCAAATCACATTCTTCATCATCTCTCATCCCATTTTCCTCTGGTGATCCCTCCTCTTCAAAACCTTGGTCTATAGAGACCACAGATTCACCATTCATCATTAAACTACCATAAAGCTGCTGTATCTGGGTCTCACTTAGCTCCAGGTGGCTTGTCTCAAGGTGTTTCCGAAGGGCCTGCATTGTACGAAAACTGCGTTGGCAGAGGCAGCACATTGTTGCAGCTCTGATAGCGTGGTATTGAGAATGCATTTGTAACTTTTCTGGGGTTTTGAAAGCTAGGCTGCACTGATTGCACCGGTACTTGTAAATGTGTCGGTCAGATATTGGTGTTTGAGATTTTTGGCTATGGAACTGGTTGAAGTGTGCCTGGAGTGCACTTGAAGATGTAAAGACTTTATTACAGCCTTTCTGCCAGCAAGGAAAAGCAACAATGTTCTCCTTGGTCGATTCTACATCTTCTGAGGGCTGCTTATGGATTTTTGCAGTTTCCTGAGGTGTAGAACCTCTCTCAGGTTCAGCATCTATTGACATTTCTATAGAACAAACAAAAAAAGGATTGCTGTGAATATATAATGAAGCAGTAGGGATAGTTCACCAAAAATTACAATGTCTATCTTCCATGGAACACAAATGGAGATATAAGAGCGTCAGTCACCATTAATTTTCATTGTATGGAGAAAGATGCAATAAATGTGAATCGTGACTGAGGCTAACATTTTGCCTAACATCTCCTTTTGTGTTTCATGTTTGAAACAACATGATCATGAGTAAATGATGACAAGGTTTTCTTGAATTTTGGTGAAAATTCCCTTTAACTACAATTTTTTTATAAATGTATAAATTATACATTTTATCTGAACTAATTATTTTGCCAGAAATATTAGTAGTCACCCTATTTAAAATTATAACAAATAAAGCACTATACACAATCTTTACCAATATTAAAATTAGAAAAAATTAGGTGATATTTATACTTACCGTCTAGTCTCTTTTTTTCATTGCCGTTTTGACCAGTCATTGTCTGCTGGGTATCTGAGTTTTGCACTGGTAAAAACATCTTCTCTGGCAGCACGTCAGAAGCAATCACCTGATCACAAGGGAAAAAAGAAATCATAATAGGTTTGATTAATCCATTTTGTGAATTAATTAATCCACAAAATCTCATTATTAAGTCATTTGATTGTTATCTGTATAATGATTGGTCTTTATGCCGTGCTCTCGCTACATGTGTGCATTAATGATAGACCCTTAACTTCAGATGGCAAAATGGAACCATGCTCATGAACCAACACTTAAAGGAGTTCAAAGGTTAAGTATGAATGCAAAGGCCTCTTTGGTCCGTTACAACACAATTAGCCAACTTTAAATGTAAAAAAGCCACTTTATTAATCTTCCTCAGCTTCTCTCCTTCTGTAACCACTCAACTTTAAAATGTGTAAATCAATGCAACTATAAGAGGGAATGGGAGGGAGCGCAACCAAACAAAATGGCAGCTATTTACATCACAAAGCACACCATTTCAGGAAAGTGCTGCATTAAAGGGACAGGAGGCAAGCACATGAGTCCTCTCAAGGTCACATTTAATTTAGAACATAATTACCAGGCACGCTTCATAACGAAAATCACCTAGCGCTAGCTCAAAACTAATGAAGCACAATTATTTTCATTACTGTATTTCAGTTCAGCTGGGGAGAGGGGAGAGGAAGTCAAAGAAAGATGGTATGATAGAGGGCAAGGAAAACCAAGACTGATAGAAGAGGGGAGAACGCATGAATGGAAAGATATACAGAAAAGCCTTTTTGCACAAACAAAAGTGCTGAGCACAAGCCGACTGAATTGGCAAAAATGTCCAACCTTTCAGAGACAGTGAGGCATGTCTGCTTTGGGTTCAAACAAGCTCAGGGTGCATTAGTATCAATTTATATTCTGCACATAAAAAAGCTAATTTTAATATTCATTGGATCTGCCGCAGCTACCTCCCCATCCCCCCACTCAATGTCTTTACTCGTCTCCGAGAACAAGACAGCCAATCTGGGCTTGCTGGAGTCACCGAGGAGCAAACACCCCTCCGTATACACACACATGAGCTGAACACAATTCTAGCATAAAGATAATTTTTACATCAAAGACCGCTGGTAGTATCAAGAAAGCATGGTGGTCAATATAATGCTGACAAATACATAATAAAATGATAGCAAATAAGTTATTGGGTAACATTACTTAATTTAAATGTGTAACACTTGTTTTACACTATACACTGGGAAAATAATTTTGCTACTCTTAAATTTTACTAAATTTATATTGTTTTAAAAATATTAGGGAAATTCTAAGTAAATCAGCATTTTTGTTTTCCAGTAAAAACATCTTAATATTTTAAAACAAGATAAATTAATTGAAATTTATGACAAGCAAAATTGCACAAGAATATGTCCAGATCAAAAAAAGGATTAAATAAAAAATAAAAAAAAACTAATTACCAATAGGTTATAAAAATACCCCCCAAAAGACATCATTCAAGATACAGTCTCTGAAAACAAGTCATATTATCTGACACTATTTTGCTTCTCAAATAAATTAATGTTTAATTTTGTACTGGAAAACAAGACAAAAATATTTAAGATTTTTTTTTTTTTTGCAGTGTATTTACTCAAAATCACTAAATAATATTTGTAAACAGAATCTGTGCACTATCTATTGACAAGGCTATTGGTACATTTTATACCTGACACTGAGGTGAAACTATTTCAGTTAATCGGCCAAGTGGGCAAAGTTATCGGCTACTGCAGATCATCTCAATATAGCCAAATATCAGCCATTTATCTGCCTGGCTGATAAATCTACCAATAGTATAATTGTACAATAGTGACTGAAATGGATGTTTGCAGATTGCCTACATTACCTGGTTCAATTCATTCATTATAAAAGCACCAATAAAACATTTCACACTATATCCATATGCACTGAAATCTCCCTGACACACACATAGCATATGTGTCTCTGTTTGTGCTCACCGTGTTGATGAGTTTCTGAGTGCAGTCTGCAGTTACACTGTGCAGATTTGTGAGGTGGGTACGCAAGAGGGCAACACTGTGTAATGTGTCCTGGCACAGTGGGCAGCGGAGAGCAGGCTGAACTGCATGCTGATTCATCACGTGATTCCTTAAACGCTCAATATCAGAATGACGGAACCGACAGAATGGACACTGCCGCATCTGAAAGAGAGATAAATAGAGATACTTACTAACAGAGGTTACATAAAGAACTGCTTCATTTCACGGTTTAGTTTTAGTTTACTTGGTATTAGATGATTCTTTGATAAATGCCATGATATTTTTATTTATTTATTTTATCCCCTTTTTCTCCCAATTTGGAATGCCCATTTCCCACTACTTAGTAGGTCCTCGTGGTGGCGCGGTTACTCACCTCAATCCGGGTGGCGGAGGACAAGTCTTTGTTGCCTCCGCTTCTGAGACAGTCAATCTGCGCATCTTATCACGTGGTTCGTTGTGAATGACACCGCAGAGACTCACAGCATGTGGAGACTCATGCTACTCTCTGCGATCCACGCACAACTTACCACACACCCCACTGAGAGTGAGAACCACTAATCGCGACCACGAGGAGGTTACCCCATGTGACTCTACCCTCCCTAGCAACCGGGCCAATTTGGTTGCTTAGGAGACCTGGCTGGAGTCACTCAGCACACCCTGGATTCGAACTCGCGACTCCAGGGGTGGCAGTCATCATCAATACTCGCTGAGCTACCCAGACCCCCTATGCACATGATATTGAATGATTATCATATTCATGTACGTTAGTATTACATGGTAGTTCAAAGAGTGGCATCCAAAAGACTGAGATCAGTAGAAATGCTTCTATTCACATGTTTTTACTGTTACAAATTACATTATTAGCATCATGATTTGAGTGAAAAGTTACATAAAATAAAACATACCGTACATTTCAGAATTTCCTTGTATTTAGTTTGTCCTATTTAGATTCAACGACAGCATACACTCAAGCTGGCATGCTCGTCAACTCCACAAATTTGTGCAAAACCTCATGACATATTATCCAGCATGATTAAAGAATGTTACAAAAAGCATCTTTATGTGTTTCAATGAAAGCAAGAAGATCTGACATTTAAGAGTTAAAGGAATATTCCAGGTTTAAAACATGTTAAGCTCAATCGACAGCAGTTGTGGCATAAAATTGATTACCACAAAAATGTATTTTCTTTAAAAAATGCAAAAATCTGGGTTACAGTGAGGCACTTACAATGGAAGTGAATGGGGGCCAGTCCGTAAACATTAAAATACTCACTGTTTCAAAAGTATAGCCACAAAACATAAACAATATGTGTGATAACATGTTTTTAGTATGATAAAAACACTTACTAACCTTTTCTTTTAAATGTATAGCCAATTTTACAACTTGATGTAATGTCAGCAAACCATAAAACCCTAAAATGACTGTAAAATGACGATTTAAACAACTTTACAGCTCAAATAACAGATGAGTTTTAACAGGAGAATAAATATAAGTGCTTTTATAAAATTATAATCATCACATTTCTGTCTTTAAACCCTCCAAAAATAGGCCCCATTCACTTCCATTGTAAGTGTCTCACTGTAATCTCAATTTTTGCTTTTTTTCAAAGAAAATTTGGGTCTAAATTTTTTTTTGTGGTAATCAACATTATTCCACAAATGCTGTCGATTAAGATGAACTTGTATTGAACCCGGAATATTCCTTTAACATAATAATTGTCAAAACTATGCTTATTTGAATACTGACCTAGAAAGAATGCATCTTTCAGCCATTTTTGTTTACTTCCAGATTTAAATATGTGGGTTTTTTTGAGGACCCCACTTTATTTATATGACATACTGTATGTCCAAAACAGCATGGTATAATGGCACCATATCCAAACAAACATGGTAATACCATGGCACATTTTGGTACTTTTTTGTTAGTGGAAAATGTTTCAGCCTACCTCATCCTGTACTCGAGTCCGTTTGCAGGGAGACGGCTCATCTGGCTCGCTATATCCAGACGAGGGATGCTTGGGACTGGAGGAAGACTCGTTTTGCTCCACCTCCATCTGAATGAATGCTTCTGTGAGTAAAAGATGCAAACGCAGAGATAATTCAAAGGCACACATTATTTCCTGGAACACTTGCTTATTGTAGTAGAAATGTTTTCTTTTTTAAAATGTTTTATGTGTCAAACCAGGACCTGTTTTATTCTCCGTTCTATCTTCGTGTTTATTTCTGTCTTCCAGGTTAGCCGTAATCTCCGTGGATGACTCCATACCATTATGATCTTCTTGAAAAGAAGAAAAACATCTAAATCAGATATTTGTTATTTCAGAACAGGGCTGTAGCCACCACAGACATTGAGGGGGACGTACAGTATACTTCCCAATATTCAGTTTAGTGGTCAATCGAAATGGGTTAGATCTTGAATATTTGGTTACATTATTAAGGCCATTGCTCACTGCAAAAAATATCTTGTGTGCATGAGCCTTTATGCACCAGGTTAAGTGCAGGACTATTTTCTAACCTATAGGGGTCAGTCTGCACCAGCTTGGAAAGACCAAACCAGGCTGCTCAATCACAAGAACACAAAAACACTGCAAAACAATACAGTGGCTAGTTTTATATAAACCTCCTAAATCTCCTATAAATTCACAAAAATGTAAAATATATTACTCCTCTACAGTAAAACACTGAAAAGAGACATGAGATAGAGGGAAATGAGATGGAAAGATATAAAGGAGGATGAGCTTGAGTTAGCATCATCAGAAGAGCTTCATTTGACCTGTGGGGATTTGAAAAGTCACAGGAGAGATAATGCAGCAGAGGTCAGGGGGGTCATGCACAAAGAGTCCATTTCAAAGCACAAATTGAGGAACAATGCTGCCATGACAGGCTTTAAAAATGATCTTTATACAATAGGCCTCCGCATTGTGCTCAGTTTGTGTCTGTTGTACGGCATTTTTTTAAAGCGATTCCTTAAAATTGCATTGACAGTGCATAGCCAAAACACACACTGGCTTTCAAAAGTACACTTGCGAAAATGCTTCTGTTTTGCATTTTAATAATTTAATACAGTCTTTCATTATAAATTATATTATCAGCATAACAATGAGTGAAAGTTGCATTTTAAAATGTAATTTGCATTTCAAAATTTCTGACACAAATTGGCATACTTGATTAGTGACCAAAAAAAAAAAAAAGAGCGGAATCTTAAATATTACTTGTTCATTTTATGCAATAATTATAAAATAAAATAAAATAAAGTTTTCTAAGTGCAACAAGTTTTTGTTTATTTCCATTTCAGTTTAAATATCAGATTTTTTCAATGTGTTCTTTTGGGACCTCACTGTATATATTAAAGCATATGTTCAAAACTACACATGATTACCATTGCACCATGTCCAAAAACATGGTTATACCATGGTACATTTTAGTATTTTTGTTAGAGGAGAGTGTTTCAGCAGACCTCTTTCTGAACTTGTGGCCATTTCCGGACAGACAAGGGATGCTTGGTACCTCTATTTATTTATTTCCAGTTTAGTTTTGATTCTATTAGCGATATTGAATTTCAGATTTTCAGTGTGGACTCAAGACTCTTGAAAGCCCCTGTATATGATGAGATTTATTGACAATATTTGACAGTCATTTTCACTTTGTTTTTTTTTTTGTTTTTTTTGGCTACTATTTATCTAATTTTCCCTATGAACCCCGAAGTCCTCTAAAAATCAAAGATATTTAACATTCAAAGGTGGCGCAATGATGCTCTTATTGTTCTTTTGCAGCATCTAAAAGCTTTGGTTGAGCTTCGTAGGTACAAAACACACAGCCTCGGGACACACTAAACCAGATACCCCATTCAACCCCTCCCTCTCCCTCTTTTCATCCTCTTCTCTCTCTGCCTTTCTGCTTTCTTAGCAGAGTAATTGTTCTTCTACGTGGGGGAAGGGTAAAGAGGAACGGAGTTGATTTGGGTGTTTGGGGGGGGGGGTTGTATTAGTGAAAGGGGGAAACAAAAAAAAATGCATGAGGGTTGTCATAACAGACCAATCAAAGGCAGGCTGAGGTATCTTCTGCTGGTTCTTTGAGAAGGTGATTATGACAGAGGGTGAGAGAGAGAGGAAGAGGGGCCATCTGAACACCAATTATCCTGACAGACACGCTATTGATTTCCTATCAAACCAACACACCCATAAACACAGAACACATAACCTGAAACTGTCAAATCCGCTCTAGTTACGACCGCCCCGTTGAGTCTTCTTGCGCCGTCATTCTCTCAAAAGTCACACACACTGCCCTGAACCTCACCAAAAAATGAATCTATTGTTAAGCATCTCTCGAGGGGAAAATCAAAGCTTAGGGATGGAAAGTAAAAAACAGACAATAAAAGTACATAACAACAAATAAATCCATAGCATTCGAGGGAAACGGTTAATATGTGAAAATTCTGTACATTCATTCTCCATTTCCAGTTGTATTTGTATAGCACGTTTCATAATATAAGGGCTCAACATTAAAAAAATGGCCCGATCGGGTCAGTATTAGAGTCTTTTGAGCCAGCTGAAAGAATTATCACTTACTAAATCTTTATGCAGTTTTATGCATTGCAAGTGTATTCGGTTTTGAGTGTGATGTATTTAGCATTGTTGCAAATTTAAATATATCAGTCTATATTAATATAAGGTAATATTAGCCAGCTGGGTTATAAGTATGATAAAAAAAACTGTAAGAATAATTGCCGATAATCTTGAAAGAATCAAACATATCATGTTTTGCACAGATTGTATTTTTTCTACATATTGTTGCAAATTAAAAAACATTATTTATTTTTGTACTTTTTTTTGTACTTTTTTTTTTTAAGAAAACAAAAAAATATATATATTTTTTTTAAAATATGTTTATAAATATGTTGCATATTTTCACATTGTGAATAAAAAAAAATAACACACTGTTAATGCACTAATTTGCACTAATAATTGTATAAAACAAACAAACAAACAAACAAACAAACAAACAAACACATAACTTGACCACCAAGAGTGAAACATGAACTAATTTCTATGAATTTGTAATCATTTACATGAGCCATTTAAAATATCTTCCATTAATGTAAATGATTCTTTCAGCGCGGACCTTTCAGACAAAACAGATGGCCATGACTCAGCGTGGTGAGGTCATTTCGGCCAGTAATGAAGTGATCAGATGCACACACACACATGCTAACACACTCCAGGCACACACTCAACACACACTTCATCAGCACTTCCTACTTGTCCCGGAGATCAATATACAAATGCTCAGCAGCATTGATCCAGTATTGCTTATAAATTAGGGAATGCCCTGGTGTTCCTAAAGAGATCAATAACCAGCCATTCAAACTGAGACGCTCCAGCAGGTCGGAAGAAGCACTGATCCAATGTTCCTACAGGTTCAAATTCACACTGAAACAGCGACTCACTCTCACTAACAGACTTCAACATTGATTGTACAAGACACATTGATTACTTACATTATCTAGTGAGTGTGTGAGCGTGTATGAAAAGGTATAAGGAATTTTCAACATAGCATTATGAGACTATTAACATAGTCTTCTACATTATTTTTTATTATTTATTTAGTAATTAGAATCATTACTAAATAACATAAAATCATATTAACATATTATTAAGAATGTTATTAGAACTCCATAAAATATTATTGTATTGTACTGTTTTGTTGTCGTATTTTTCCATATTTATTAAAAAAGAATCTGTATCAAAGTGATTTTTGCTGTCTTTTCCTTTTAAATTGAAGAATGTTAATTGAAGAATGTTAATTAACTCATGCCTAGTTAGTGGGTGGCGCCTTTATTGGCTGCATTGACTGGCTAACCCTCTAGTTTAGCCTCTTTCTGGCCAGTGAAGATGTTACAAACGAGATTATTGGCAAGTCAATTAACAAAATCAATTCCCACCATTCTGTACAAAAAGCACATTCTCACTCTCTTTCCTTTTCTATTTCTCTTTCTCTAGAACATTATATATATATATATAATGTATATTAATATAATATATATATACATATATATGTATATTATATTATTTTCACGCACACAAATATATAACCTTCATATATACTGGATATATATATATATCAACACAGTTGTGCTCAAAAGTTTGCATACCCAGGCAAAAATTGTGAAATTTTGGTATTGATTTTGAAAATATGACTGATCATGCAAAAAAACTGTCTTTTATTTAAGGATAGTGATCATATGAAGCCATTTATTATAGCATAGTTGTTTGGCTCCTTTTTAAATCATAATGATAACAGAAATCACCCAAATGGCCCTGATCAAAAGTGTACATACCCTTGAATGTTTGGCCTTGTTACAGACACACAAGGTGACTCACACAGATTTAAATGGCAATTAAAGGTTAATTTCCCACACCTGTGGCAATTAGTGTCTGTGTATAAATAGTCAATGAGTTTGTTAGCTCTCACATGCACTGAGCAGGCTAGATACTGAGCCATGGGGAGCAGAAAAGAACTGTCAAAAGACCTGCGTAATAAGGTAATGGAACTTTATAAAGATGGAAAAGGATATAAAAAGATATCCAAAGCCTTGAAAATACCAGTCAGTACTGTTCAATCACTTATTAAGAAGTGGAAAATTCGGGGATCTCTTGATACCAAGCCAAGGTCAGGTAGACCAAGAAAGATTTCTGCCACAACTGCCAGAAGAATTGTTCGGGATACAAAGAAAAACCCACAGGTAACCTCAGGAGAAAGACGGTGTGGTTGTTTCAAGGAGCACAATACGACAATACTTGAACAAAAATGAGCTGCATGGTCGAGTTGCCAGAAAGAAGCCTTTACTGCGCCAATGCCACAAAAAAGCCCGTTTACAATATGCCCGACAACACCTTGACACGCCTCACAGCTTCTGGCACACTGTAATTTGGAGTGACGAGACCAAAATAGAGCTTTATGGTCACAACCATAAGCGCTATGTTTGGAGAGGGGTCAACAAGGCCTATAGTGAAAAGAATACCATCCCCACTGTGAAGCATGGTGGCAGCTCACTGATGTTTTGGGGGTGTGTGAGCTCTAAAGGCATGGGGAATCTTGTGAAAATGTATGGCAAGATGAATGCAGCATGTTATCAGAAAATACTGGCAGACAATTTGCATTCTTCTGCATGAAAGCTGCACATGAGACGCTCTTGGACTTTCCAGCACGACAATGACCCTAAGCACAAGGCCAAGTTGACCCTCCAGTGGTTACAGCAGATAAAGGTGAAGGTTCTGGAGTGGCCACCACAGTCTCCTGACCTTAATATCATCGAGCCACTCTGGGGAGATCTCAAACGTGCGGTTCATGCAAGTCAACCAAAGACTTTGCATGACCTGGAGGCATTTTGCCAAGACGAATGGGCAGCTATACCACCTGCAAGAATTTGGGGCCTCATAGACAACTATTACAAAAGACTGCACACTGTCATTGATGCTAAAGGGGGCAATACACAGTATTAAGAACTAAGGGTATGCAGACTTTTGAACAGGGGTCATTTCATTTTTTTCTTTGTTGCCATGTTTTGTTTGATGATTGTGTCATTCTGTTATAACCTACAGTTGAATATGAATCCCATAAGAAATAAAAGAAATGTGTTTTGCCTGCTCACTCATGTTTTCTTTAAAAATGGTACATATATTACCAATTCTCCAAGGGTATGCAAACTTTTGAGCAGAACTGTATATATATATATATATATATATATATATATATATATATATATATATATATATATATATATATATATATATACACACACACAAACTGGGTGCCAAGGTTGGGCTATTGTTCAACTCATTAGTTGAGCTTATTCTCGGATTTAACTAAATGCTAATTGCCTTTACCACCCGCTTTTCTCAATTACCCCAGTGCAAATATCTGCACTCTTCCCTTCTCCATTCTTTCTATTTTTCTGTGTGTCTGCCAGCCCCTCCCCTTCTGTTGTTCTGTTATGTGTTATAAAGCCTTGAACACAACACACAAGGTACTGTTAGTCCTTTGATTTGGGTTTTTAAAGAATCATCCTCACTTTCTCTCACACACATCTAACATCTAAAGCTGGCATGAACATATCCTGTTTTGAAAGCATGCATGTAACTGTGCATGTGTTGCACTCTGCAAAATCTCAGATGTGATTTTTTTCTGAAATTTCACGTTAGTTGAAACTTACATTTTTTTTAATGCTTTGCATATGCAAACTTGTCTACACACAGAGCCATTTAAAATTTAAAAAGTGACCAAGCACATGTGCCTCATACCATTTTCTTGTGCAGGGTTTTTTCGGATTGTAAAGATGGCACCGAGCTCCTCCTCGTCCTGCAGACCCTTCTGGATTCGCTGAATTCTGAGCAGCCCCTCCCCTCTCTGGTGGCTTAATGAATGAGAGTGCTGCACTAAAGAAAGGCTGTTCTGAGTGGAGAAATCACACAGCACGCAGTGCAGCCACACACCTTCAGACTCCACTCCATCCAGCTGCTGCAAATACTGCAAGAGAAAGTGAGGAAAAACATTAGTCAGTATGCATGTATGTGTTTTATATGTAATCTGGTGAATATTTTATACAAACTGTGGTCATACATAATTATAGCAATGAGAAGGAAAGGAAAGGGAAAGGAAAAGGAAAGGAAAGAAAGAAGAACAACAAGAGGAAGTGGAAAGGAAAAAGAAGAGGAAAATGAAGAGGATGAACAGAAGAGGAAATACATACTGTAGGATGACAAATGAAAAGTAAGAAAAGAAAGAGGAAGAACTGAACATGAAAGACAGAGGAGAAACATGAAGGAAAGGAAAGAAAAGGAACCATAAACAAAAGTGGAAAGGAAAATTAAGAGGAAAAAGAAGAGGACCAACAGAAGGGTAAAGGCAAAGGGAGATAAAAGAAGAGGAAAATGATGATGAAGAACCGAAGAGGAAAGGAAAAGAAAAAGGAGAAGAAAAAAGAGGAAGCAAAGGAAGAGAAAAATGAAGGAAAGGAACAATAAGAGGAAGTGGAAAAAATGGAAGAAATGAAGAAAAGAAACGCGGAAGGAGAACAGAAGAGGAAAACAAAAGGAAGCATAGGAAGAGGAAATTGAGGAAAGGGAGAGGCGAGGAGGATCAGTCAATGAGTAAAAACATATACTCCTACTCTCTTCATCCAGCTCACATTTCAATACCAGTAAATAACATGCCTAAGTACATTAGTGGAGGCATATATTGACCAGTCATAAATGATCAGCATGTGGCTTCCTTTAATGTGGACACCACAATTTAGATCAATATAGGATCAATACAACACTGTAGAAACACCTATGTAGATGTTACTAAACATGCTTTGCTCAAATAAACTCCTTAGAAGGATATCACTAGTAAATCCCTCCCTCTGTTTGAGATATGGTGAAAGCTGAGCAGACAAAAACAGAGTATACTAAAAACTACACACATTTAGACAGGAACGCATAAACACAAATTCAGTGAGAAACACCAGTCCACTTGTTTTACAGAAATCTAAACTGATTAGAGATGTGCTGAGCTAATGGACCACATTAGTATGAGGGAAAAAATAACATACAATTTATCTCAATTACCAAAGAGGCCTCACAGGCCATGCAGATAGTGCACTCGACCAAGGCACCTTGCATTTAACTGCCAAGAAGGCCAGATCCCAGACTCTATTATAATATAGCTAAAATAAACCTGATTTGGAAAGTTTGACTTCATTTTATATGTGACATCCAGTTTCATCAAGATTTATGCAATTCCGGGGTTTATAATTTTGAATGGTGTGATTTACCTTGTATAGTCTAAGACTGGTCTCGTGTCTGGAGTTCATGGTGTGTAGTTTCAGTTTCTCCATGCTGGTCGCCTCATAGTCACATGCATTACACCTGAGCTGCACCTGGTTTCCTGCAGCAACACACCTGAGACGCCACTCTTCTTCCTCCTCCTCGATATTTCCATGGCGACTACTGGCTTCTCGAAGGTGTGCGGCTATCTGGTAGCGCTGTACATGTTTGTCTGTCTGGCAGTGTAGCTGGAAGTTGGCTCGCAGAGGCGTGGCGTAATGACAAAGCCTACAATGATGGGTGTCACCAGTAGTGCTCCTCCAATAGGCATTGGGCAATGAGCGCTGCATGGTCAGGTGCTGACTGAGCTCCTCTAGAGTGTCACAGGAAAAGCGACTACACAGAGTGCATTCAAACAGTTTCTGCAAAGACTCGTGCAGGATCTCACTGCTTGGAAAAAGAGCATTGGAGTCAGACAGGTTGGTCTGGGGTTGGCAGTGGCGGTAAATCTCTGTAGCGTTGCGCTTGCGCTGCCGTTGCATGTGGGCCAGGTTCTGCTGCAACAGAAGCACATTGTGCGTGTGCTTCTCACTGGTCATGTGAATGCGTAGGTTCCGTGCCACATTGGTTTCGTAGTCGCAGACTTCGCACCGCCATGACGCACGTCCCCGGAGCTTGGATGGAGACGGGGAGTTGGCCTGGGTGGGGTGTGTGATGGTGGGATGTGAATGAGATAAAGGACTGGGCTGGGCTGCTGGGGTGTGAGAATGTGACTGCGTCTGCAGGCTCTGTATGTTGTTGAGGTGCTTGTCTGACTGCATGTGGATGCTCAGATTGCCCTTGGTGGTGGTGGAATACTGGCACACCTGGCAGCGGAAAGGCTTGTATCCACAGGAGTAAGTCTCGCCTCTTGCTAGGCGTGGGTGACTCTGCCCGCTGCTACAGTATGGGCACTGTTCTGACTCTGACTCTGGGTGCTTTTCCTTCATATGGGCCTCCAGAGTTTGCTGGTACTTGTAGTGCCAGTTGCATTTTGGACACTTTAACGTCTTGCAGGAGTTTCTAGTGTGTGCCATAGAGGCCTGAATGCCATAGGTATAAGATGATCCTTGGACATCATCTCCAACAGCAACAAAACCTCCATCACCGGCCACTACCAACCTTCCTCTAGAGGCCGTGTCCGAATGTCCTTCTTCGAGAAGAGACTGACTGGTCTGGGCATGGGTGGGACTGAGTCTATGGGATGTGGAATCACTATTATTATTGGGCAGGTCGGAATGAGTGAAAGCAGGCCTGTCATCATCAGACAACCTGCAAGTTGGTTCCATTGCTATGGTGCTACCATTCTCTAACTGGACATTTGGTTCTGCTGCTGTGGCACTCTCTTGTTTGGCAAGTTGTTCTGTAGAAGTGACAGTGGGTGGGTTTACCACAACAAGGGAAGCAGGTGCAGGCTCATTGTGGCAGTTAAAGCTTGTTCCACACTCTGACTCAGAGTCTGTAAGGGTTTTGGTGTTGTTCATAAAGCTGGTTGCTATTGTTGCAGAGTTTGGAGGTTTGGAAATGCTTTGGTTTGACAGAGCAGCTTCAGTACTGTGCTCCTGTCTGCTACTGCTGCTAATAGTATGTGCACTGTTGTCCGCAGTGCTACCTTCCTCTGAACACATTCTCCTCTCTCCATCTTTCCATCTCTCGTCCTCCTTGCCTCTCTGTGTTCCCTCTCTGCCCAAGGTTGAGGGGTCTTTGGCAGGGCTTGGTACTGAGGTAGCAGGGGAAGTTCTGGATGGAGAGGGCAGGAGAGGGAGTACTGGCTTAGAGGTCTGAGCCTCTTCGTTCTCTTTCTGTCTTGCGGTGTCCTCTGTGCTGTTCCCAGAGGTTGGTGGTGCCAGGTGAAGAGGTACCACAGACTCACAATTCCTTTTTGGTTCTAGGAAACAGAGGACCGGGAGGCCTCCTGGGCTGGCAGGCTGCAGTATGGCAGAGGTGTGTTCAAACGAGAGCAGATGCTGTTCTTCATCGCTGAAATTGATGTTGTGTTTCTGTGAAGCATGAGCCCTAAACATGTGTGAACGGCCGAACAACAGCCGACACAGAAAGCACATCAGGATGGGTTTGGTTAGACCGGACCATGTCACCCCTGTCTCTGACAAACCTGCCACATCAGGAGCACTATCTTTGGATTGGTGGGTCACCAGAGCTAGAGTATCGCTGTTGTCAAAAGGATGCAAGTGGAAGACACGAAAAACCTGTGGTGCAGGGCTTCGAGAAGAGGAAATGTAACAGGTGCTTATGACAGAAGATGGGGCACCTAACGAAGAGGAGGGAACACTTTGCGTAAGCTGACTCTCTCTCTCCGTAATGTAGGCAGAGCCATCATGCAGGTACAAGATCTCTCCAATAGGCTGCTCCTCACCTTCATCCTCTTTCGCCTTTCTCTCATCTTCATCTTTGAACATCTCTCTGGTAGAACATTCATTGACCTGTTTTTCCCTATTTCTGTCTTCACACCTCTCTTCTAGTCCCTCCTCCTCAGTTCGCCCCACTAGTCCACCCTGTTTGGACAGAGTTACTGTGCTCCGATAAATGGCTTGATCTTTGGCCAGTAGGAGTGGACTGGGGGCCAGTGGTCTGCACTGCCCAGGAGGCTGTTGTGTGTGGGGGCCAGAGGCTCCATCATTGGAGACAGAGTCACAACACTCCATCCTCTGATCTACTGAGAACATTCATCCCACCCTGGCCTAGAAAAAGAACGAGAGGGAGAAGAGGGAAAATAGTCAATGAAAACCACTTTACAAAATACATTTCGATTTTCAAAATACTTTTAACGCACTACACATAAAGTGTTTTTGTATCAGCGTAGAGTAAAAGTCTTTAAACACTTTATCCTGTGAAAAACAGAAACACATGGCACTTTCAATTTTAGCAACATAGCAAACATTACTGTCCATGTTCAGAGAGAAGCGATGCAGGGGACAAAGAAAAGCAGAGAGGTCTAGACTGTGATCAATAGCTCTTTGCCAAGCTGTATTACCTAGAGCTGAATTTTACATGAGAAACAATTCCAGGAATTAAGTCAAGTCATTTTTATTTGTATAGTGCTTTTCACAGCACACATCGTTTCAAAGCAGCTTTACAGGAAATCATGCATTAACAAAAAACATTTTTTAACTGTAATATCTATAAAGTCTTAAGAGTGATCATTGGGTAGTTTGATTAAATATCACCAAGATCTGCTCAATTAAATGTCTCTGTCTGTCTCTGCCTCCCCCATCCCCCTCCATCTGCATGTATTTCCCTTTAGGCAACTGAGCAGAACATAGGGCCGTGTCTACGGGGGATTGCACTGTGACAGAGCCTCCGGAATAAGTTCCCTATTGACTCTAGTCACAGGTTTCTCAAGAGACATGGCCCCCACAGGCCTTGATCAGTAAAGCAGCTGAAGTGAATTGAATTGAATTATATTAAAGAAGCCTTTCACAACAGGGTTCAGATTCTATTAGGTGCATACAATAACTGCACATTTGCATTAATGTCAAGTAAAAAAGCGTTTGCTTTTGTACAGGCACGTGTTTTTATAAGATACTTTCAGCATACCTCTGATAGCCAGCATGTACATACACATTTTACAAATGCAAATATAAGATGTTGCAACTCACATCTGCCTTGTGGTTACACCGTGGCTACAGTTAAATAATTAAAATGTGCGTATAGTCATTGCTGGGTTTATCTACAGTTAACCCACTTAAACAGTGTAAAAACAAGCATGTGAACAGAAGTTGTCTGAGGGGGGTATAGGGTTTATGGATGGCAGTTGGGGGGGCTAATTGCTCCATTTCTAGCTTAAAGAGTGCAGATTCTTGAACTCTGATTCAAGCTGTTATATTGAGCTCCCTCTGATCCTCTCTACTGGAGAAGGCTAAAGTGCTAATGGGAAAATCAATGGCGTGAATGCTTAGCATCTTACTGGAAGCCAGATCAGGATGCTAGCACACCAGGCTAAGGGATGTGTTCACTCATTTATGCTCAAACGGGTCCTGAGGCCAAGAACAACATGCTTTGAGGGTACTAAGCAAAATGCATGAGACTTCATAACAACAAAATTGGAGTTTTGTGGCCTTTAGTCCATAAGTATTAGTTTTGAAGTCATCTATATGCTATGCTAGTGTACGTGTTAACATTGACAAAATCAACTTTTAGCAGATATATTTAAAATATAGGCTACAGTCTTTCTTTTGTGGGAAAACTAAGAAAAAATATTGATTATTCAGACTGCACTTAACAAACTTTTTGCGAATCAAATACTTTCGAGAATGTCCTTCCCCTAATACCACATGTTTTTAACTAGCAAGTAGTAAATCATGGTTCATGGCAGTGATGTTACTGAAGCCTATTGGCAAGTCATTCGCTATTTCCCACCCCCAAATTCCAGTTTCAATCGGAAATACGTCAGCACAGATAATAAAACTGCACTTGTCATATAATTCAGGGGTTTTCAAATGACCACAAATGCTTATATGTTTGGAATATTATATTCAAGATACACAATCATAAACAAACCATCATGCTGACACAAACTAGACTTTCTGTACAGTTCGATGAACATCCAGTCTTATTTGCGATGTTTAAGTGTGTGCATGCGTGTGTGTGTGGTGTAATTAGTGATGTATCTCATTAGCAGCCAGGTTAATTACCCATCTCTCTGGGATACCTGATAGGCGGCACAAAGCTGGAATCAAGACACATCTTAAACCAATTACTGAGTGTGTGTGTGTGGATTAGAACCAAGATGTAGGCTAAGAACTAGACAAAATAACACTAACCCTAAAATTAGCTAACCCTAACGCTAACAACACTAGCTGTAACCCTTACACTAACCATGTTAACTAATGAGAAAAGATAACAGTATTTACATTACAACTCTCGATATCTTTTGAAAATATTTTCTAGGGCTGTCAATCGATTAAAATTTTTTATTGAATTAATTACATGGTATACCAATTAATTAATTGAATTAATCGCAATTAATCGCATACATAAATATTTGCTGAGAAATCCCCTCAAATAACAATAATTCAACATATAATGAATAAATAATTATAAATAGTTATATTTAAATAATTATAAATTATATATATATATATATACACGGGCAGCCAAAAGTTATATATGATGTACAGGAATAATGTACAGATTTTGCTCTTATGGAAAGAATTTGGTACGTTTATTCACCAATATCAATCAGTAGCATTCAGCTGAGCACAATGTATAGTCAGGACATTAATAACGTGAGAAATTAAACTACTTCAAAGAGTTCTCATCAAAAAATCCTCCACGTGCAGCAATGACAGCTTTGCAGATCCTTCGCATTCTAGCTGTCAGTTTGTCTAGATGCTCAGGTAACATTTCACCCCCCGCTTCCTGTAGCACTTGTCATAGATGTGTCTGTCTTGTCGGGCACTTCTCACGCACCTTACAGTCGAGCTGATCCCACAAAAGCTCAATGGGGTTAAGATCCATAACACTCTTTTCCAATTATCTGTTGTCCAATGTCTGTGTTTCTTTGCCCACTCTAACCTTTTCTTTTTGTTTTTCTGTTTCAAAAGTGGCTTTTTCTTTGCATTTCTTCCCATAAGGCCTGCACCCCTGAGTCTTCTCTTTACTGTTGTACATGAAACTGGTGTTGAGCGGGTAGAATTCAATGAAGCTGTCAGCTGAGGACATGTGAGGCATCTATTTCTCAAACTAGAGACTCTGATGTACTTATCCTCTTGTTTAGTTGTACATCTGGCCTTCCACATCTCTTTCTGTCCTTGTTAGAGCCAGTTGTCCTTTGTCTTTGAAGACTGTAGTGTACACCTTTGTATGAAATATTCAGTTTTTTGGCAATTTCAAGCATTGTATAGCCTTCATTCCTCAAAACATTGACTGACTGACGAGTTTCTAGAGAAAGCTGTTTCTTTTTTGCCATTTGTGACCTAATATTGACCTTAAGACATGGCAGTCTATTGCATACTGTGACAACTCAAAAACAAACACAAAAACAATGTTAAGCTTCATTTAACAAACCAAATAGCTTTCAACTGTGTTTGATATAATGGCAAGTGATTTTCAAGTTCCAAATTAGCAATTTAGCATTTGGCAGCAATTTAGCCTTTTTGTCAAATAGTGATGGTGCTGTTTTTTACATCAGTAATGTCCTGACTATACTTTGTGATCAGTTGAATGCCACTTTGGTGAATTAAAGTACCAATTTCCTTCTGAAACAGCTACATTTGTACATTATTCCAGTGTGTTTATATATATATATATATATATATATATATATATATATATATATATATATATATATATATACACACACACACACACACACTACCGGTCAAAAGTTTTTAAACACTTACTCATTCTTTATTATGATTTTTTTCACATTTTAGAATAATAGTAGAGTCATCAAAACTATGGAATAACATAAATGGAACTATGGGAATTATGTTGTGATTAAACAAAATCCAAATTAAATTAAAACTGTGTTATATTTGAGCATCTTCAAAGTAGTCACCCTTTTGCCTAGAATTTGCAGACATGAACTCTTGACATTTTCTCAACCAACTTCTTGAGGTATCACCCTGAGATGCTTTTTAAACAGTATTGAAGGAGTTCTCATCTATGTTGGGCACTTATTGGCTGCTTTTCTTTATTATTTGGTCCAAGTCATCAATTTCAAAAACTCTTTTTTTTAAATTACATTACATTTTGAAATAAATTAATATGGTGGCACAATTATATTTTTGCCTACAAAACTCATTTCAAACATTTAATCAAATGCCTTCAGATCAAAAGATTTTTAAGATCATGAGAAACATTTCAGTCAAGTGTTTCAAAACTTTTGACCGGTAGTGTATATATATATATTATCTGTATTATTATTATTTTTTATTATATACTGTATCTATCGATCTATATATATATACAGTAAATAATAAAAAATAATAATACAGATAATTAAAATTTATTACATTATTTTGGCACACAAGTGAAGCTTTAAAAAAGACAATAGAAAAAGAAGCTTTAGAATGCAATATATTGTTTATTTCCATATTATTGAACATAAGTCTGTCAGTGGCTTACAGTTCACAGCAATCCAATTTGCAACTGAATTTGTCAATCAGTATGAGATTTATTACAAGGGCTTGTCTAAGGATGTGTCAATGTACACCTGCACCAGATAGACGCTTTTGGAGTGTCTCGGTTGCGTTGTGTCATAAACATACCTTTTTAGGGGCCTGGGTAGCTCAGCGAGTAAATACACTGACTACCACCCCTGGAGTCGTGAGTTCGAATCCCAGGGCGTGCTGAGTGACTCCAGCCAGGTCTCCTAAGCAACCAAATTGGCCCAGTTGCTAGGGAGGGTAGAGTCACATGGGGTAACCTCCTCGTGGTCGCTATAACGTGTGGTTCTCGCTCTCGGTGGGGTGCGTGGTGAGTTGAGCACGGATGCCGTGGAGAATAGCGTGAAGCCTCCACATGTGCTATGTCTCCACGGTAACGCTCTCAACAAGCCACGTGATAAGATGCGCGGATTGATGATCTCAGACCTGGAGGCAACTGAGATTCATCCTCAGCCACCCGGATTGAGGAGAGTCACTATGCCACCACGAGGACTTAGAGCGCATTGGGAATTGGGCATTCCAAATTAGGGAAAAAAGGGGAGGAAAAAAAAAAACATACCGTTTTTAGGTTGCAGTGTCAAGTTAAACAAAGTTTGAAACTTAGAAAAACACATCTTGAGATCCCTGCCTTCAGATTTGTGCTCCATCAAGCTGTGTTTGTACGCAAGAACGTATTTTCATGTTGTGTTGTCTGCTCTTGGTGAGTGTGGTTTGTTCTCTGTCTGTATAAGCTGTGTGTTGCCTATACAGCGAGTTTCACTTACTGCCCCCTGGAGAAAACAGGTGTTCCTCCATCCTTGAATTGCTCATACAGAGGGAATATTCCTTATTACGGTCCGAGGACATGATTAGTTGCGTACATTTTTTTAACGTGTTATTTTTTTATATAATTAATCGCACTGAATTAATGTATTAAATCGACAGCCCTAATATTTTCACAGCACTAAATTGAGGTCTTTTATGGAAACAATTTCCTAACATCTGCCACAGCAGGAATGCTGCCTTGACTGTATTGGTAACTTTGAGTTAAAGGAATAGTTCACCCAAAAATTTGAATTCTGTCATCATTTATTCACCCTCACTTTGTTCCAAACCCTGGTATTTTTCGACCATGGAACACAAAAAGAGATGTCAGGCAGAATGTTAGGGACTGACAGCCTCGGTTACCATTTTACACTTTAATTTTAAGTAAAAAGTTGAAAGTGCAGAGAAAGTGAATGGTGTCTCCCTTAGTGTCCACAGAAGTAAATGACGACAGAAAACGTTTTTGATGATAGCAGTTTGGGGTGAATTATGCCTTTAATGTCAGAGTGAAGTCAATTTTGATTTCATATTGACTTTAAACAGTACAAAAATGTGGTTTCATGCATATACATATAGACTGTGGCGAGATTTCATATAGCTTTTCAAGCAATGTTGTTGTGTTGGAGAGAGTAATTTCACATTCACATTATACAGAATGCTGATTCAGGATCTCAGCTTCCTGTTTAAAACTATCATAGAAAATATACTATTGCACACATAAGACAGTACAGCACAACTAGCCCTTATGAAACAACATGCTTTACATGTCAACTACAAAATGTACCCAAGACAACATCTAAAATTAATTTTGGAAACTTTTAGAAATACACTAGCAAATATATGACCTCAAAGCTAACAGACATGGACAAAAAGCCTCAAAACTCCCAGTTTGATTTCATGGGGTCTTTAAAATGTTTTGCTTCACTTTTATCCTTTAAACAAAAAGCATTTAAAATACGCATGAATGCATGAACACACTTCAATGAAAACATGGGTTGTTACAAGGGTTGAGCAGTAAACTGACAGTATCGAATCAAACCAAACTTAAACTAGCAAACCCCACACCCTCTCTCTCTCTCTCTCTCTCTCTCTCTCTCTCGCAGTCACGCAAACACATACACATTTACTCCAACTGTATTTAGACAGCTGTCCTCTCTGCTGTGTGCTTGTCTTTGATCTTTGATTTAATGCCCCATTTCCATTAGAGACACTAGGCCATTCAAGAGCGAAACTTCAAAAGGAAGAGAGAGAGAGAGAGAGAGAGAGAGAAGATGGAGAGAAAGAAAGAAAGAGTGGATGAGAGTGGTGGGGGCGAGTTTACGATTTGTATAATTTAGAATCATTTTCTTAGAAAATTAAGATCTGTTTAAAGCAACTTTCTTAGAAAACAAAGGTCTTAAAATGTGTCTAGGGTTAGTAAACCAGCAAAGAACAAAACATGATAACAGTGCTCATGCGCTTTCTGTATGACATCCAAAAAAGGAAGTGGCACACAAAAATGTAGGGTCAAAGGTCAAAAGGTAATGTGGACATTATGAAAGGGCAATTACAGTGTTGTGACAGCTGCCACCTTCGAAGTTAACCGTGTATTAAAATGATTCTGTAAAAATCTACATTTGTTTACATATGCCCCACAATATTCCACACACGGACACTGATATTGTACATTCTGTCACAACATGAGGTCAGCATGCTTACAATAGTTACAGTACTCTCACACACTTTTCGGTTTCTAGTATGAAAGTCTGAGCGTGATGTAAATGTATTGATTTAAGCTACAGCAAGATCCAGCATCAATGCTACACTGAAGGAGTTCTTACTCATTTTACTTGATCTTATGCCTCTGAAAATGCATTTGAAATACTTCAAAACACACACACACACACACTGTCAATTTTAGCCCCTTGTTAAAGTCAACATTAAATCAAAATGAACATGTTCATTGTCTCACAGGCCATGATTCAAACACCTGTCACAAAGAGACCACTTTTCAACATCCAATCAGTTCATGATGGATAAAATCATGTCCCGCCTGAAATATGTCACATTATGGAAGCAAAATGACTTGTGAATGCTGTTACACATTGACTTTATCACAAATGTAATCTGGCACTGTACACTTAAGCTTTTATCTGCAAGGATTGTTCATGTAAATATTCTGTTTTCATTACACAAGTATATGCACTGTGAAATGAGAAGTAAATGGAAGAGAAAATAATTGTGCAAGAACTCCTTTTAACACTTTAAAATTATAATCCATAATCCAGATCAAAATCCAAAATAGATTAGTAAAACGCAGAACTGGCTGGTTGGATACAATATAGAAAAATCTTAAAATTATTGTTTTAATCATTAATAAACTGTGCTTTATGTAAGCTAAGACTTCACAAACTTATATAACAAGACATACCATTGAAGGATAATTACTAACTAAAAAACTGGTGAAGGAAAATTTATATTTTTGGCGCTTTTCACCATTTGTAATCACCTTTTAGCAGTCCACTAAAATAGTCCCACAGTGTGACAAATAATTTTTTTAAAGTACAAACATTCCATTTAGTCTCTCAGTTAATATGAGGTCATAAAACAGTGTGCATATAAAATTAGAAAAATATTTAAAATAGTTTAAGTCTGCAGGAAACTGCTGTCACTGCTTGACATTATCAACTCCCACATATTAAGGAGCGGTCACACTAGGCTTTGAGCACGCACATTTTTTTTGTACATGCAACGGACTAGGATAGGATGTCAGGTGGTAGGACGTCTGGTGTAAGTAAATAATGCATCACAAATAACAAATAACATTATATTAAAATTTTTCAAATATATTATCTTTCCTGCAACAATAAAACACTCAGCTTTAAAATATGTATTCTTTGTATTGAGACAAATGGTCAGCGGGTGACGTTTCGATCTTCTATTAGTCAGGCATCCTCTCGTCGTTTGAATTCATGGTTCAGAGTTCACCAAGCTTGAACTTTGGTACGCAGCGTAGTACGAAATTTCTTCACACGAGGTTGCGTTTCCGGTCTGCTGCATTCGGATGCGTTTGAATGGGAGTGAATGGGGTCGTGTGACCACACTCTATAGGTGCTACAACAACTGTGCATTTAATTCACTTTCACACAAATCACGACTACAATGGCTGATTATGACTTTATTAACACTTATTTTTCGCTCACACTGCTATGTTATAATATCAAAACACTTTTACTATAACGCATCCTTTGAAAAACTATCAATTTTATTGCTTGCATTACAGACCCATCTTCATTTATGCACTTATTCCAACGTGATTAGCTTCCACGGTAGCTCACCTGATAGATTGCTGGACTTGGACTCGGAGACCGAGCCTCGAGCCCAACCAAGGATGCTAGGAGTGACAGAGAAGTGATCCGAAATTACGTGATTAGGACATTATCGTTTAGGCGTAGGTTAAGGATGTCTGTTCTGTTCACCACTCATTTATCTTTTAGGACACTATGGTTAAGGTTTAGGTTAAAGTTTTAGGTTGGGGAGGTACGATTTACTCATTAAAACCTCCATCTAATTAGGGCTGCAACTAACGATTATTTTGATAATCGATTAATCTAACAATTATTAGAACGATTATTCGACTATTGCAACGATTAATCATTAGCTCTTAACCGATTATTCAGCTTGTGCCTTGACTTAAAAATTTGTATTAAACACGCTTACTAACAATAAAAACAAAATCATCTTTTAAAAATACCTCTAAATGACATTCACTGAATTAAAGGGAAAAAATACTTTAAGTTTATTAAGTTAATTCAGTAAAGAAATTCACTACAAAACATCCTATTGTAATCAAGTGTTTTTGTCTTGTTTTCCATTTAAAATGGTCTAAAAATCCTTAAAACATGATACATTTACTTGAGAAGCAACATATGAGATATTTAGACATGCTTTAAGAGAATGTGTCTTAAATATAAGTGTATTTTGTATATAAGTGTATTTTTCACTTGGTTATATTTCTGCGAGAGCAGTGAAGACAAAATATACTTATATTCAAGATCTATTCTCTAAAAGCAAGTCTAAATATCTTATATGCTGCTTCTCATGTGAATGCATCCTTTTTTAAAGGATTTTTAGATATTTTAAAATATTTGTATTTTTTATATTATATTCAACATTCTCAGATAACAATTTTTTTTCTGCAGTACAGCTGCTAAAGTAAATGTACGTTGTTTTAAAGGAGTTTTAGATATTTATATTGGAAAACAAGCCAAAATAAAAACAAATCAAAAATGTATTTTGTTGCAGTGTATAATGGGGCAAAGACTACCCTCTCTCACCTTTCTGTTCACTTCAATCCATCTTTAACTCACAAAAAAACAAACTGTCTCTTATTAATAAAGCTGCGATAAGAAATGCACAGTGGCATACATATTATGATTCATTAAGTCGTGAGCCATCACGTTATAATCTAGCTGCTTTAAGTGCGTGCTCAAGGGATGAGCATGAGTGTGCATCAGCCGGGTGCCGTTTCAATCTCTCCCCCTTAGATCAGGACATTCATTCAACTCACAGAAGAGGTGCTGACCACACAGAGAAATGCCAGTTTCGGAGTTTGTAGTTATTTACATGATCTGTTTCTGTATTATTTGAACTTTAATAAAGCTATAACGCATTAAATATAATTGCATTTAAGGTGTTTCCTTTAAAGAGCTCCAGCTCTTTATTCCACAACGAGAGTGCTTCTGTATTTACTTATTTTGTATTTTTGCATTATAATTCCCTCATACTTTGCGATCTACATCACCTGAAGCTGTGAAAGTTTAGAGAGCATCTGGACTGTGAGCTGTGTAATTCTTCCTCTCCTCATTCAGGCGTGAACTGCAGTGCTGCTCTCGCACATCATCATTAGAGTTTAATGTGATCTCATGTTACGTTAAATGAGATCAAACGACTATTAGACCATTTTTATTGTCGACGTTGTCGATAACATTGACTAATTGTTTCAGCCCAACATCTAATATTCACCTAAAAGCCTCGTCTGATTACAACATCATTTCACCCTCTTTTGGAGCCCCCCGCTGGCCATTTCACTGGGAAACCAACACACCCTCACAACGAAATCATTAGGATTCGAACAACTTTTCTAAATTTGGCTAATTCGTATGAATTCGTACGACTTTCACTACAGCCAGTGATATTTCTGGACATCGCTTTCATCTAATACGTGACAATTGCTTCTGTCACACACAACAGCTTCCTATTATGTTTACACACTCTACTGATCGGTTAGGTTTAGATAAGGGGTTTGGGTAAGGGCATAATATTAATAAGCATGTCCTCGGCACCTTGAGCGCAGAACTCACGCTTACTTCCGCATAACACATCTGGATATTTGCACGTGATGAAATTGTATGAATTCATACGAACAAAATCATATAAAATCATCTGAAATCATCAACTTGTAAAAAATTTATGAATTTTCATGAGATCGGGTTGGGGAAACTGCAGCCAAACGTGTAATGAAGCACGTAATTTTGGTTTGCAAAAATGTTGCCATTGTCAAAATTTCATGAGATCAGGCTGACACTTTAACATCAGACAAAATCACACAGATCAGCCTTAAAATTGACAGTGGAAGTGCAATTCCTCAAAAAGTTAATAACATAACAATAGCATTTAAGGAAGTGTGCAAAGAGGCCAAACTCTACCCCTCTTTTCTCTCAATGAATTCCATCCATTAATTTCATAAATAAAAGAAAAATAGTTAATAGCTAATAGTATATGGTACCATTCACTACTGAAAAAGATTTCAGCAATAATGGAAAGCACTCTGGAAAATCGCTCAAGCTCGCTACACTCTCTCCATTTCTAGTCCATTTCCAAGAAAAGGTGTTCAACAATCACACTGACCTTTGCAAGACTGCGGTTTATGCACCTTTTATAAACTATGCCTTCAATATGTATTCAACAGCCAAAGCAAACAACACACCTCTTTCTGCCTGAGCTGGGGCAGACAGTGTAATATAGTTCAATATTTGCAGTGAACTCTGGCGAGAGTTGACGGCAGCATGGAGGTCTTTTCTCCCGTACACACACACACAAACACACACGGTGTGGATGGAAGGTGTGGATGGAAGCAGAATTTGAACTGACAGGCTGGGCCCCCATGTATTGTTCTCTCAGCAAGCATGTGTGTGTGTGTGTGTGTGTGTGTGTGTGTGTGTGTGTGTGTGTGTGTGTGTGTGTGTGTGTGTGTGTGTGTAGAAAAGCATTGGTGACTTTTCGGCCGGTGTGCTTCTGCACAACCCCAGCTATTATTATGATAAACAGAGAAAGTCAAACCCTGAAGGCAAAGTGTGCACACACAGACACACAAATGACTGCACACCATTTAATATTCAGATGTTACAACACCTTTTTTCCAGACATGGCCTACACAATCTTTAAAGAAAATTGCGAGGTTGGGGAGCACTAATCTATCAGTTAAACAAAAATATTTACATACACACCATAAAATGGGACTACATTTTATTTTATTGTTATTCTCATTATACATGAATGATGAAAAGCAACATCTCTAACATATATTTAGATGTTGTACAGCCACCAAATTTTGGAAATAACTCAAGTATCAAACTTTTCATTAAAAAACATCCACAATTGCTTGACACCACTACCCTGCGGAGTCAAGTTCTCTCTTCTCTCTTGCTGTGTCCTTTTATCCCATCTTCTTCATTTCACCCTTTTCCCTAACTCCATGAACTCTGACCTGTGAGCCAACCCTCTTTCACCCCACACATCTCCGGTTTGTGTGTGTGTGTGAGCTTTCTAAAAAGAAAAGGCCAGTGCTTGCTTATACTGCTCAACAAGCGCAGTGTTTATTTTCTCACAGTGGTGCAGGTTACTCTAGCAAAAGCACTATTTACCAAGGACAGATACTGAAATTATGCCTAGAAAAGTTATAGGTATTTTATATATAAAGTTGATCGTTCTGGCATTAAATGAGCTTAAGAACCTGACTGCTTTAACAAAACTGAAAAAAAAGAAAAGAATCATGGTTACAATTTAACCATGTTTTTTATGGGCATAAGTGTGAGTTGTCTACTAAAACTACTTTATATTAAATAACAATTTAATTATATCAAAAATATTTGTAATAGAGTGACTAAATGAGTCACAAAAGGGAAAACAAAAGGACAGAAACAATGCCCAAATACACAGATACACGCAAGCGCATCCACACACACACACACACACACACACACACACACACACACACACACACCATAGACTTCTATTGTTTTTATAAAAAGCTAATAATAATAATAACATTAGAATAACACTAACAGAAAACTTAATGCATTAAATCATTATTTAATTAATGTTTTCCAAATGAGGAAATCCCAAAAATGTACCCAAAAGGTGGTTTTGTCCAATTCAGCTCACTTCTGGGTACAAATTTGTCCCCCAAAAATAGCAAATATCACACTCACACACATAGTATGTTTATCTATGAGGGAGACAAACCACACACTTCTACTTGTAATTACTATACATACTAAGCCCCCTAAATATTTTTTGCATTTTTACAATTTATATATATATATATATATATATATATATATATATATATATATATATATATATATATATATATATATATATATATGGTGCAGTAATTACAAGTATATATTGTGCCCACACACACCCAAACTCACACATACACACACATAATAAATCCAAACAGGCTTCACCAAACATACCCAGCACATTAGGACCACCTCAATTCTTTAACACATTTATTTTTAACAGTCTAACAATCACGTCATCTACAACTCTCCACTATTCCAAGACGCAAATACAAAAAGTGGCATCCTGTTGACCACATAGGCTAAGTTTATAAAAATAAAAACGCACCACGCACAACTGTGGTGACGCGACGCAGAAGACGCAGAGAGGTTTCAGTGGCACCAGCGGTCGGATACTTTGTAACGTTGCACGGGTATTAACGGGCGCCTCCCGTAGTAGTGCATTTCAATACTGATGCATTCGGGAATATCGGAAGCCTGATGCGTTTGAACGTCGCGTAATGCACCAGTGTTGACATGCACAACAACAACAGCACTGGTCAAACCAAAAGCATGCATTCTACGGACACGTTCTTTGTGCTTTTCTTCATTTTACTATCTTTTTAGACAAGAGGGCGACAACTCTTGGTGAAAACAGGTAGGAGAACGTCAGAAGAGCTTTTCTAACTTCAATCAGAACTCCGCAAAGCCAGTGACATCAAAGAAAGTACAAATTATACACTTTACTTTAGTTACTGTGTTATACCCATGTCATGACAATGTAATTAATTAGTAATAACAATGAAAAAAACAAACGGGTCTATAAAATAAGCATGCATTATGTAGTTCGTTGAATATTACGCTGTGTTTATGTAAACACACTATGAAACGTAAAATGTAGGCAGCGAATAGGCTACACCATGCATGCAAGGAACAGTCATCAGATACAAACTTACATTTGGACGCGTCGCTTTGTATTCCAGTAAACACGCTTATAGATCCCATTCGCACAGATGCATGCGTTCACATCGCGTTATGCATCGTGGTGGTGAAGTTAAAGGAGGTAGTCTGTTTGACTGTTTCTTAAAGCATTTACAAAGGGTTTTCGGTTGTAACAGAGACGGCGGACGTGCCGTAGCTCGGTTCGAGGGAGGAGAGAGTGAAAAAGAATCAGTCCGCTCTTTATTCCTGCTAATTACTTTCCTGCAAAAAAATGGCTGGAATTAACAGACTGCGCATGTGCTGATTACACAGTCACGAGGAGAAGAGATAATTAGCTCCTCCTGGATCAATAAGATTCCACGATGGGAGAGGAGGAGGAGGGAGATGAAGGGAGGGGAGATAGAGGGGTGGAAAGTGATGGAATTAGACTATTGTGCATTTGCACATAAACAACCTAAATAAAGAGGATACAGTTTCAGTGTGATGTAATGCTAGTTTATAAAAAAAATAAAAAAAACATTTATAGAATATTTTATATTTATTTGATGAAGACACCAATGCCAAAATCATTGTATGTCTACAAGATACCCCATTGTAAAATGAATAATAATTCTAATAATCTAATAATCCTAAAATCATATTCATAAATACAAAAATCAGGTTACAGTGGAGATCATGAATAGTTTGAATCACTACTGTAAGAAGCACTTTTCTCTTTTAAATAAAATATCGATTCATTCGTTGTATGTTGGATATAAATGTAACGTTTTAAAATATTTGTATAAAATATTTTTTAATAAATCTTTTATAAAATAATATTTTTTAAATATTTAATCATTTATATATATATATATATATATATATATATATATATATATATATATATATATATATTTTTATATATTTATATATTAATACACTGTAAACCCGAATAAGTTAGCAGAACTCAAAAAATTGCGGTGATCAGTTATATCCAATTTTTTAAGTTAATAAATTCCAAATTTATGTAAGTGGAACTGTCAGGTTTTGATTTTGTACAACTTATGCATGCTAATTGCTCTTAACTTGAAAAATGTAGCAAGCTAACTCATACATTTCAATAGCTGGTCACTTAAAATTTTGAGTAAACCACCAATTATTTGTATTATTATTAAAAAATTTTTTTAACACGAATCAGGTATCTCCATCAAGTCCAGTCTGATAGTGACTTACTTAACTATGGATAAAACCGAAATTAAGATACAGATCCGGGATCAGTCCTCAACCTAACCTCAAGCGCCACTCTTCACCGTAATGGTAACCCATTATACCCATAATAACAGAAACTCTTTTAAATGGCAAAATAACAAAACATTAATCACTAACACGTTTCCCCCTTTGCATTCATGTTGCAAAAACACATAAAATAACACTTAATTTTAACATTTACTTTCCCTATCGAGTCCCATGCAAAGCATGCTGGGAACAAGAAATCCCCTGCCCAATTTGAGTTTACTAAACAAACAAATAGTACATAAAACTCAAAACAATAAAAGAGTTCAGGTTACTTAAAAGGTGTCAGTTTCGTGAATTCAAAAGAAAGAGAAAGTTCTAAATACTCAGAATACTCATCATATATTTGATCTGATTTAAATGATTTCATTTTTCCCTGCTCATTACAATTAATTACTTTGAGCAGTGGGGTTCACAGTGTACTTTTTCGAGTGTGTACACAAACATTGGATATAACCTAATAAATGCATTAAATGTGGAATGTGTAAACTTTTAACGATTATTCCTGAGTATCATGTTAAAGAGGTTTATTCAGAGCAGTGCGCAGTCGTCCTTATTTTAAGATGTTTAAAAAAATACAGAAAAGTATGTTTAAATTCTATAAATGTAATAATAGCTTTTAATCTGTTGTTTTTATTGTGTACTCTCACCGTCTCAAAGCGTTGCCACTATAAACCTTTATCTACTGAACCTAAACTAATGTCAAATGTATTTTCGATAATGTTATTATTATTATTGGGCTTAACATTATTGTTGTTGTTACATAAATAAGGGTGCAAAAATGACCAAAAAGCAACTATGGATTGCTTGTAACTAAGGGTGCGTTACATAGTGCAAAAATATATCATTTACAGTGTTTTCCAAATGCCTGCACAACATATTTTAAAGAAATAGCAACTTCTAGAGCCTAAGCTGTGAAAAACATAAACTCAAAATCTTTAAGGTCGAGCAAACGGAGCATGGCGTATACAACACAACATCTCAGTAATAATTGCATCAATATTTTACCAGTAGCACATGGCATATGTTAAAACATTTCATCTGTGCACGAGCAGGAAATAAAATGTTTCCATTAAAACTTCTACACGAAAGGAGTGAGTGTTGAAGTGTTTTTCACTCTACTTGTGTCTTTTGTCATGATAATTCTTTTGTGCTCTTTGTGAATGTGTGTGTGTGTGTGTGTGTGTGTGTGCACGCGCGTGCTCGAATGGCTCTCGCGCTGCAATGGTCAACGTTTCCGTTTTGCCATAAAGCTGACGCTGCATTGCATACAGAATAGATTATTATTATTTTTATTATTATTATTATTATTATTATTATTATTATTATTTATTTATTTATTTATTTTTGCTACTTAAAATGCACACTATTTTTTTAAATTGTGAAATATGAAAGTGAGGAATTTTCCCAAACTTGTGCTATGTTAAAAAAAAAAAAAAATAAATAAATAAATCTTATGCTATTGAGCGAATACATTTATTTTTTTATAGCATAACTGTCTATAATTTTTGTCAGAAAAACAAACAAAAAAAATCATATATTTGTCTTTTTTATTATCTCTTGTTTATTGATTTATTTACTAATTCTCACCCTCGTTATCATGTTAAATAGCCTAGTAAGTTTGTTATTGACAAATTAATCCAAACTATGACACATGAATATCACATTTATATTAAAAATATAGCTACGTCTGCAAACAGCTATTTATGCCGTGACATAAGCTATGTAAACTATTTTTTTGTATTAAAGTTAAAGTCTTTGACATTAGCCTACCTGCGCAAGAGACTCTTGTCATTTGCATGTCGTTATAGAATAGAAGACGCAGTTGAGTTTTTATTCGTCATGCATCAATTTAACAGAGCAGCAAACATAATTCAGTCATTTTGAAGCCGAAATAATGTCGTTTCATTGAACAGCCTTTATGAACAATGGAGTTGATTCAGCAAGCACAGATGGACAACTGAATAGCTGAATACAAGTTCTGACTCAGACACCCAGCTGCAGTAAGACACGACTATTATATTCCCAGAATCTGAGGTTTTACGGTTCTTTCCTATTCAAATACGCACATGTACTTCGTAGGCTACATAATATTGTATTGAAATGCAGCTATTCCTTTTAACCCTATTTTTCATGTTGTCACACACCACGCCAAAACACATCTTTAGGACTCTTGCCAACTATATAAATGCGTTCTACAACCATCATCACTAACTTCAACGGGGCAAATAACGAGTGTAAGGTGATGATGGAGGGGCAGGTGCTTCTGAGGCGCCCCCTTACGGCTGCTTGACTACCTGACGATTTTAAAACCGCTTTTGAAATACGTCTGTTTCCCTTCATGTTACAATGTATGTTAGTGTCAGTACTTATCTGATATATACTACCCTAATTTTTCAAATACAGCCGACAGAATTTCGTTGTTTTATTTGTCAACAAAAGGTGGCTTTGCTTCATCTAAACCATTCATCCAAAGAAAAAAATGTCAAACTTATGTAGAATGTGAATGGTGGACCACATGATCCATGTGATTTTCTAATGTGTATTCTAATTATATGCAATTGACCAAAAAAAAAAATAAATAAAAAAAGTTCTAAATCAATAAGGGGTCTTAATAGAGAAGGCTGTTTGAATTTCTCAAATAATAATAATAATAATAATAATAATAATAATAATCTCAAAAACTAAGTTAACAAAATAGATTTTAAGTCCTACCTGCAAAAGGAAGAAGCACTATAAACTGTATATGTTTAGCATTTATCACCAGTCTTCTGGTATCAGTCTAACTGTCTATGTAAATCAAGGATTTGCTTAAATCTTTAATATGGAACAGGTAAATCAAAAATTCACCTAAATGATTAATGTGGACAAGACTGCAAAATGTTACACCAGGGTTGGTTCATATAAATGCAACTGCAGCTTACTGTTAAAAATCGGCAATTTCATGACTCATAGAGGACATTGTTATTTGTCAAACAGCATCTTCTGCTCACCCCAGAAGCGGCCGACGAATTGCAGACAGTTTCAGGGAGGTATTTTTCACCAGAAATGTGGGACGCTATGTGAGCCACTTTGCATAAACACTATTTCTCAGCTGGAAAAAAAAAAAGGAATGATATTCCGGGCAGAAGTGGAATAATATATGTCTGCTGGGAGATCCTATTTATGTTCCCAATGTGATTACTACCTGTGTTCAGGATCTTCAGAGGTTGTGAGTATAAGACAACACAAGAGCCCTAAATCCAGCTTCTGTTGATCCAGGGTAAAGTTTGAACAGCTGGTAAATCCTTCTCTGGATTTAAATCTTTTGGAAAGAAATTATTAGGACAATCCAAGTGGAAATGTTTAGCCTGGATTTGCCAGAATCTGTATTACTATGATGTATTATCAACACAAAATCACATTTCAGATTAGAGAAAAAAACAAGAGAATAAAATATACATTTTAAACTGTGTGTGTGTGTGTGTGTGTGTGTGTGTGGATATTTAGTCGAGTGTAAATGTACAATATTCACATTCTGTAATGGCTAGCTTTGATTTAATAAAACCTTGCTTGGACTGGGCTTGTAAGTTTATGTGTATGCATATGTGTTTGTTTATGTGAGTCTCTGGCCTGGAGCCAGACCTCTATATGTCTATATGCCCCCGGCAATGATGTTTTCATTGTGATACAAATGCCACTCTCACAGATTAATCTAGGGGTTAATTACCCCAACATGCTAAACACACACACCCATGCAGAGCATGCACTTGTTATATTATGTTAATTCTTTATAGGGCTTTTTAGCAGCATTTCGTATGCATTATTTGTGTCTATTTTCTATTAATGAATAAGGTTTGAAGTCTAAAATTCAAACTGAATAAAAAAATAAAGAAATATTATAACCATCAGTTTTTCGTATGTTTTGTTTTTATGCTTATGGTTTTAATTTGGTAAATAATTGGCCAATACATCGGTGCATTCCTACTTCCAATGAAAGTCTTCAATTTTAAGTACATAACTGTTAACACATATTTGCTTCATTTTGTTTTTATAATTGATGAGTGGTGAATCAGTGCTGTTACTGAGAACTCGTATTTAACTCAGAATATTCCATTAATACCAAAGTTTATGCTGCTGATGATAGACCATCATTTCTGAAGATGTACTGCCAATTTTTGAGCTCTCAATATAAATGTTTAGGGTTCCCACTCTTTTCAAGGACATTTCATATGCCCAATGGGTGTAGTATTTAAGCAAAAACAAACGAGAGGTCATGATGTATATTGTGGTTATTAGATGGTTATTTTTTTCTTCTGAATTTCTGTATTAGACCGCTTAAATTTTATCACCAAAATGGTGTCTGATCAAATTCATTCATTCAAAATGTATTCAAATAAAATAGAATTATCAACATTAATTTATTTTTTACATAATGTTGCATTATGTTTATAAAAATAAAGTGCTTTTACAAAATCCTCACAACAAAATTTTAAACAACATTGGAGATATTTTTGTCAAACGAAGTGTCGCACAACAGAACATCACAGATGTGAGATATTTCTTTAATGCATTGTTGTTATTATTATTATTATTATATTACAGTAGTAAGACATTTTTTTCGCCATTTCACGTTCATTTAAATCAAGCTTTTATTTTGACTTGTCTGTGTGTTTTTGATGGTAGTTTCTCACCTCTGGATAAGCACGTGCCTTGTGTGATTATTAAACCCCCAAAAGATGAGATTTATTTAGATAAATATAGTCTTTATGTGCTGTAATCTTCAGAGTGCTCAGCTGTCGGTCATCTACTAGTGATGATTATGATGCAGTGTTTTCAGTGTTTGAGGGGCTGGCTTCACACTTTCATTTTGAAGCGTGCAGCACACACAGATTATATATTTATTTAATTAAACAGTAGCGTTTTGTAGCTTAATGGACCCATTGTACAGAATGTGATGATGCGTTTCCACCTTATTTAGCAGCGTTCCGACCATCGTCATTATCTGAAGTTTACAACTCAAATAAAAAATATATATTTTCAAAATTACATTAATTACAAAATCATATACTTAAACTATTTTGTCAGAGCAAACCGGATGACAACAGATGAGCAGAGAAGTACGTGAAAGGGCTTTATGACAGAAAACCAATGATGTTGCTTCACAATGCGCAACCGCCAACATTGACAAAATTATATGTATTTCTGTATTTGACACCTATCCTGAGTTCCGATTGTTACCATCAGAGATAGACCGATATATCGGTTTTACAGATTAATCAGTGCTGATAGTTGCTTTTTGGAACTATCTGTTATCAGCAAAAATCTGCTGTTTGTTTTTTCATCATTTAGTAATTTCAAAATAAGAGGCTCCAGTGTGTTTCGGGATTGTTTATACTTAAAAGTCCCGCATTATGTACCAATTATTAGGATTTTGGTTGAACAAAAAACTGCATCTGGGTTTTTATTTATTTTGGATTCTTTATCTTTGCCCGGCATATTAAAGAAAGTATAAGAATTTATAATATGGGCCAATTAATTGGTTATCGCCTTTCCCACCACTATCGGTAGACCTCTAGTTACCATGTTTTTGTACATGTAACAAAAACCTTTTTAGCGACACAGTCAAACAGTTATATTACACTCAAATATTTTCCAGGACAAATAATTATTTTCCAGGACATTTAGGTATTTTTTTTAGTTTTCCATGACTGGAAAACTACATTGCAAAATTCCAGGTATTCCAGGATGTGTGGCAACCGTGATGTTGTATAAATGCCAGCAACACAGTGATCTAATTATGTATTTGGCTGTTCAGCAATGCTATATGCTTGGATAAAAACATCTGCCAATTGCATAGATGTAAATATACATACATCAGTCTCTATTTGTGTTGCTGTGGTTCCTGGAAGTCTATCAGACAGACACTTCTACCCCTGTTATTAATGTCACACTAGTGATGCTTGAGTACACTTCACCATTTCCCCTTTCTTAGGACACAAATGTCTCACCTCTCTACATCAGTGGGACTCTCACTGTCTTAAGATGATGTACTTGAGATCAATAAGTGGGTCAGTAGTTTTAAGGTTTTAATGTCCTATTGTTAAAAGCCATGGCATTTGAAACTGTTTTTATGAGTCCTCCCTAGCTCATTTGTTTGTTCTTTCATTTTTGGTTTGATTATTCTTTAATCTAGATGTACCCCCCTGTACAATCCCCTCCCAGCCCACCTTCACCCTATCACCACCCCTTCATCTCACCCATAGATGGGACATCTAATAAGCGGTTTCTGTCTAATACTGCTGTTGCCACAGTAACATGTCAGGTGGCCGGTTGATATGGCAACCACAGTCCTCTATTTTAGTTTTCGGGGAGAAAGCCTGGGGTTCAAGATATATCCTTTAATTATGAAAAGATGTACAAACTTAAACACATATAGACATTTTAATTGATAATCCAACTGATAAACATTTTATATTATGTGGACTCTAGCCAAAGGTGTCTCTGGACAGTCAGCTTATCCAGATGATATTATGCAGACAATAACTCAGCTTTTGCCAATATAGGTTATAACCACCATACCTAATAGCATCACATTCATCTACATTATATGGTTGATTAATATACTAATATACTTTACATAATTTTTCACTTGCATTACAAATTATAATTAGTATTTATAGCTGACTGATTTAAATTTAGTTGTCAGATTTTAATCAAAAATATGCTGTATTATTTTCTGCATTGTTAGTTGTAAACACATTTACAGCATCATAAGCTTTGAGAAAGTCATGATAATGACAATATTTGATAAAACTCATCTAGCTGTTGAGAATGACGGAGCATATAAATAAGCTCTAAAAATATCTGAATCAATGTAGCAGGAAAAAAGAAAGAAAAGAAAAGAAAAATTCATACTGGAGCACAGGGACACATTTATGTAAAAAAAAAAAAAAAAAAGATCTATTCAATATGGCAATATTAATGGAAAATTCGCATTTACTCACTAAATAAATCTGTTTAGCGTGCACATTCAAACGTTCTTGATGCCATTTACGGATATGAATTGATATTCTTAATCTTTATTTAAACCACCCAATTTCTGCCCTCCATATGACATCAGATGTGCTGTGCACTGCAAAGCCCTGACTGCTGTCTGTCTGCTGACCCCATGACCTTAACCTGGAACAGCAGACTGAAACCCTGTCTCACAGCCTCTGCTCCTCAAATCTCTAAAAAATCATCAGGCAGGACAACAACAAACCCTCTTCTCTTTAGAGAGCCTTTTCCTTTAAGGTAAGTCCTCATTGTAAATATATTTCTCAAGGAGTCTATACAGGTACTAGGCTGAATTTGTTTCCTTTTTTATTCATTTATATTGTGGATTCCTATAGTATTGTTTTTTGTTACATAATTAATAACTTTGATCTATTTTTTATTGTAGATTGTTTTCTGTTCCATAATTTATAATAATAATAATAATAATAATAATGCACAATATTTGGTGCCTTTATTTATATATGTGAAATTAACCTGAAATTAAACTTTGTTGCCTAATCATAGCAAGAATTTTGTCTTTTCTTTTCTATCTTTATAAATGACACTCCTGTACATGAACTTGAGAGGTTGACCGGAAATCGTTGCCCTGTAAAGTCATGTTGCTGTAATTTAACAGGTTCAGAAAGGTAATTTAATTACTGAAGTATTTTAATCAGGTCTTCCGTTAAATAGGCATCACTCTCTGTATTTTTTCTATATTCATTTGTCTTTAGAAATATAGTCCGCTTATGCTAATGAGACTATTTCAATTGTCGGATTCTGTGAGTTAGCGTCGGAAAAGAAAAAATAAAGACATAATATTGGATGCAGCGTGTTTTAGTGTATTGTCGGGTATTATGACATGATGAAAACACTGATAGTAGATCAGTTTGAGGAACTGCATTTGAGCAAAATTGTTTCTATAGAAAATGATCAAGGAAATTTCATCTTATTTAAATGTCGGTGCTGTTTAACCTCTGTGCCATGTGCTGAAATATAATATAGCGTTATTAAAGCTTCATTATAAATTTGACAACGGGCCTTTGATTCAACAAATGACTCATTTTAGCATATAAATTGAAGGCCTACATCTTTTAAGAGATTTCACATTTATTATTATTATTATTAACGGCTGTTGTACTAAACTGAATATTAAAATTGTCTTATCGAAGTGAATGCTGTTCAAACTGTGAAAGATAATCAGTTTATAAAACAGACAATAATTCGGCTTCATCTTACAAATAATTCAGAATCTCTGGTCATATAATATCTTAATAGTTAGGCCAATTCCATAATTCCAATATAGGCTATACTGTATATATATATATATAATCAGCTTAAACAAGATTTATTTGAACACCTATTAACCTCATTTTGATATTTTGTATGTGATTTTCACCATCTTGTGCTGTGAAATAAATGTTAATCATTGTTATTAATTAAACGATTATATGTGTAGACGAAAAGAGTGGAGTCTGGTGATTTTATGATGATTTTACATAGGCTAATCATTCAATTACCGGCAAATAGGGTTGTGTCTTCTTTGCATTCTCCAATCAGAAATTCGTTGCACAAACAGAGAAAAGGAAATAAAGAAAGAAAGAAAGAAAGAAAGAAAGAAAGAAAAAGGATGGTATGGTAGCCTATACTTTGACAACATTTAAAAATATCTATATAAAAAGAAAACGTTCTCTACTATTGCGCTGCATTGCCTTTTTAAGATAACTCAACCCACCACTGTTTAACAGAAACAACATTTAGCCTGTTTCTCCATATCATTCGATTGCACCTTCATAATAACTTTATAATGAAGTCTAATTACCACCTTAACTTTAACCATGTCAAACCCTGTGGTCAGCTGGAGCAGACGGACCCGTGACGTCAGAAGGGCCCGTGATGCAGCAGCTGTTCTGCAGTTCAGACAGAAGGTCAAGTGCATGACCGCAGGACAAAAGCCCAGAGCAGACCCAATGTGCTTATCTGCCCATCTGCCACCTTTCCCATTTCTTCTTTTGATAACACTTCGCATTGCAGTGTCCTTCGTAAACAACGAAATAAACCATGTGTATTTACATGCAGCTCCGCACAATAATGACATATTAAAATAAGCACGTTTTGTTTTGTTTTATTCGTATTATTCAGTAATGCTAATGAAGGAGTGCTGCCATATATATATATATATATATATATATATAACATACAAATATTTAATGACAAAAAGTGAATGTTTGCTATATGCATTAACACTCATATTCATAAATATATAAAATGCTTACAAATCAGTGGTCTATTGGATAAGAGGATTTTAGCTCTCTTTCTCTCTCTCTCTCACACACACACACACACACACACACACACACACACACACACACACACACACACACACGTTGGTGCAGCTATCCTTATGAGGACTCTCCATAGACATAATGATTTTTATACTGTACAAACTATAGATTCTATCCCCTAACCCTAACCCTACCCCTAAACCTAACCCTCACAAAAAACTTTCTACATTTTTACATTTTCAATAAAACATCATTTAGTATGTTTTTCAAGTGATTTGAATTATGGAGACACTAGAAATGTCCTCATAAACCACATTTATAGCATAATACCCTTGTAATTACCAGTTTATAACCTAAAAAAAAGTCCTGTTAAACCACCTAAACCCTCCCACACACACACACACACACACACACACACACACACACACACAAATCATATCTAGGCTATTTAAATCCAAGATAGCCTATTTATGAAAACAAATATGAAAAGGAATGCCCTAACCAGGATTTAAGATTTATCCTTGAATTACTTGAGGTCATAGTGAGCCGATATGAATGTGTTCTGAAAATTATATAGGACTATGGCGAGAATTATTTTGTGTGTGTAAATATTACCTGTAGACCACTGGGCTTGTTAAACTATATGCTCACTGACAGAGAGATGGTGTTACATTTGAAAGTGGTAGTGTGGGAAAAATCTATACACAGACTGACATCTCCTGGCCTAAAGGAGAAATGCATGATGATGATAAACCAAAATTTTAATGATACGGAACGGTTCAAGCCATAATTATGGGCCTAATATATCAAAGGCACAGATTTCTCTCCATCTTTTTTTTAAATGCACTATCTTCTGTGGAACTCCAAAAGAGATTGATGAGGCCATTCTGACAGTCAAGCTCCAAAAAGACAACAAAGTTCTTTAAAAGTCATATAATGCTTTACGATAGCTTTTTGTGGGAAACAGACCGAAATTCAAATCGTTTTTTGTTGAAAATCTTGCCTTTCATTTCAAACCTGGTTGGAGAGGATGTTTGTTTACATACACCCGGAAGTGCCGCTTAATGCCATTTAAGGAGAAGAAGGTGGGGAGAAGGAAGTGTACACAAACTTCATTGATTTCTTGCATGTATCATGAACGCAAAAAAAAGAGGCTATATCTAGAAGGTAACCCTTCACAAGAGTCTCATTTGCCGTTAGGGTTAGGGTTAAGATCACATTTAGGGTTAGGGTTGAGGTTAGGTTTAGGGTTAGGGTTGAGGTTAGGTTTAGGGTTAGGGTTGAGTTTAGGTTTAGGGTTATTGTTGAGGTTAGGTTTAGGGTTATTGTTGAGGTTAGGTTTAGGGTTATTGTTGAGGTTAGGTTTAGGTGTAGGTGTAGGGTTTCAAAGTGTGTTAATGTCACATTCGGTTACCTTCTATTGTAGACATGACCACAACAAAAGATCATTTTAGCCAATTGCTGTTTAATGAAATCTGGCGGGAGTAAGCAAAATGGTTGAAATAATCACACCACATTTAATTTATGAATACGTTGTGGATGGTAAAAATAATAATAATAATAACAGTAACAGCACACTTTGAAAGCTAGTACAGTAAATACACATTGCTGCCCTCTACCTATGGTTTATATTAAAGCATTTTTTTATTTTACCCCTAAATCCTGCTTTTTTCATTTGCATTTCCTATTCATTTATTTACATTTTACATTTGGCAGACACTTTTATCCAAAGCGACTTACAGTGCCCTTATTACAGAGACAATCCCCCTGGAGCAACCTGGAGTTAAGTGCCTTGCTCAAGGACACAATGGTGGTGGCTGTGTGAGATCGAACCAACAACCTTCTGCTTACCAGTTCATTGCTTTAGTCCACTACACCACCACCACTCCAGCCATTTATAGCCTGTACATATTCAAAACATCAATTCAGATTGCTTTTTATATTTTAGATATAGTTCTAAGATATTGCAGGATCCACACTAAATCATATGGACTTATTCTTTACACTTCAACACAGATATTGGATAAAATGTAAGCTTAAGTCTTAAAAAGCAGGGCTAAAGGCACATTTAATTTCATTTTCTCCCAAAACACTAGCAACAAAAACTAGGCCACCACAGCACTTTCCTTTCACCTTTTTGTTACTATAATACACTGAAACATTTTCCTAATCCATGAGATCATTGCATGCAATGTCTAAAGTTCGATTTTGAGGTTATTTGGTCTAATATTTAATCATTTTTAAAATGTTGCAAATGTATGTAGCTAATGAAAATCCCTGAAATGAACACATTTATTTTGAGCCAAAATACTTGACAAAATGTCATTTTCAGGATAGACCGAGAACAGTTAAAACAGAGGGACAGTTGAAACACTGAATATTTCCCTTCTAACGCAAGTTTGAACTTTCATTTTCAGTATGTACTGTATATTCAAATTAACATCATCTCTCTGTGTGGAAAATGTCAAGAACGTAGTCCACATCGATGAAAAATGATTAGAGATAATCAGTTTTGGGGGTCATTTTTAAATTTTCTTACCCCTCTTTCATTGGGAATTAATAATTATTTCTGAATGACCATGAAAGGAAACTTTGCTTGTAGTAATTGCTGATTTGTCTATCTTCAGTTCATGTATTTTGGGACGTCCTAGGATGTAAGGTCATGGAGAATATCAAGCAAACATGCAAGGTGATCAGCGGGGGACAGATGAAACACTGTGTTACAACTGTAGCCATCCCATTGGAAACATGGTTGCCAATGTTCCTCCTAGAGATTTGTTAGCTTGTAATCAGTCAGAAATCTTAATTAATTCAGTTGTTTGGCTTACTTATCTAAGGTACATAGATAGATTTGCATGTGTGTGCATGTCACGGGATGCCTCGTATGAGGGTGAGGAAAACCAAGAGAGGAGTTCCAGATGATTTGTTAGAAATGATACAAATATTGATTGCGGCTTTTGGAAAAGGTCATGAGGCATCAGTGTACTACTCCCTGTTAATTCAGAGTATGGGGGACGGAGCCTTAACTTCTCTCGAGAGAGTATGGGAGAAAGATTTCAACTTGGCATTGGAGGAAGGAGTGTGGGCTAAGATTCTTAAAAACGTTACGTCTGCATCTAGTGATGCAAGGGTGCGTCTTATACAATTCAAAATTTGCATAGATTTTATTGGACCCCCTCTAGACTGTATAGGCTTGGTCTTAAAGACACACCCACCTGCTGGAGATGCCAGTCGGAGGATGGAGACATGGCCCATGTTTTTTGGTGGTGTGTCGAGAGCCAGAAATTCTGGTCGAAGGTTCAGAATTTTGTGTGCGATGTGGTGGGCACTCGGGTTTCATTTTGCCCCAGACTTTGTGTTCTGGGCGATGGGGCAGTCATCGATGTGGGGGATGGCCATATAGGGAACTGGGTTCTGACATGTGTGATGATCGCCAGGCAGGTTATTTTGAGGGGTTGGAGGTCAGCTGGTGCGCCCCCATATCCGGAGTGGTGCACGGAGGTGGGGAGGGTGACAGCTTATGAGGAGGTGTCATCTGGATGACGGGGTGGCTTGGATAAGTTTGTTCGGAAATGGGGCAGGTATTTTGAGTTTTTGGAGGGCTCTCGGGTGGGGTGTGGAGAAAGTAGTGTATTATAGTTTGTATGATTATTATGTGTGTGTATGTATGTATGTATGTGTATATATATGTATATGTATTTATGTTTGTATATGTATGTATGTATGTATATTGACCACAGGGTTGTTTTTTTGGGGGGTTTGGGGTCGGGGAGGGGGGGTTGTGGGGTTTAAATGTTGATTTTTTATATATATATAATTTAAATAAAAAAAAATTAAAAAAAGAAAAAAAAGAAATGATACATATACAAGCATTATAAATATCTGAAAACAGAGTATAACATGTGTCAGTATATTTCACTTAAGTTAGACATAATGCCTTATTTAGCACATCACAAATGAGTGTTCCAACTGTCCCAGGGTAGAGTTTCAACCGTACCCGGCTTGGGTACAGTTGTAACAACAGTGCTCTTTGTCTTAAAAAACAAACTGTAGAAAATAGGAACAACGTATGCAGGTTTTTGGCATTTATTTTGTTAGTAGACAGATAAAGGTATCACATGTGAAAAAATGGCATGTTTATTCAGCTCTGTATTTGCGCAAAAAGCAAAAAGTGTTCCAACTGTACTCAGTACCCCTTGAGATGTTATGAAATGCCAAATGTGATTGAAATTAACAGGAAATCGTGCACTTTTTCTGAAGAAGTTATTTTGAATAAGTATTATGTTAATTTGTTATTTAAAAAAACCATCTTGATGTCTCAAAACTATTTGCCTAAGTTAACAAATTTTGCCCTATAACTATTGTCCCTATATTTACACGATGCCACTATAACCCCCTGGGGTCCTTTTACTCCACGTGTGATATAAAAGGACCCCTTGCCACCTTTTTATATAATAATAATTTTCATTATTATCAAAACAACCTTTCGTTATTATTTCTTTTCAAACAAATTATATTTCTCCATAATTAATTAATAAAAAGAAATGTATTTTTATGATACACAAAAGCAAATTTTCCTTAAAGTGTGCCTTTAGCTCCATTGCATTGAATAAATTAATTGATGTTTATGGCTGTCCAGTAGTTCTTTATGTATCTAAGCCTTTCTGGACTGCAGTCATTTACAAACCTTGGCCACATCTGTAGCCCTGTGTGAGTAAAATCACTTCAGCACAAACATCACTAGGTGGCAACAAAAGCATCAGTTAGTTGATGACCGGCCTTTTATCCCTGTACTCCAAGATTACATAAGCCTCTTAATGCATAGGAACACTTGTGCATTCACAAAGCAAGTGTTAACTTATTTAATGCATTGAATATTTAATTATCATAATCATTGACGGAAATACCCCATGTGACAGCAACCCTAAAGCTTTGTACAGTTGTACTAGTTTACCACGAGAGCAAAGCTGCTTTCTAAGCTTTTGTATTTTATCTGTACTTTATTTTATTATTATTTAAATTGCAATTTCTTTGGCAGATTATGTCAACCTTTCTTGGCAGAAATCTCTTGATTATAACCTTAATGCACAGATTATTTTCACAGATTTCTTTGGCCAGTTTCTGCTTTTAAATTCCACGAATGTGTTTCATAAAATACAAGCCCAGACTATACTGTATCCCGACTTCCAATCTCCCAGGGGAGAAGAACATCTTTGCCGTGTCTGCCTCTATTGACTATAATGAGACAGCTACATCCTCACCACCAAATATCTGACTTAATTTGATCTTTTATGTGGACCAGAGGCTCTTCTGCAACCCTTGTTAATGCAAATGTTCCCTTTTATAGTGTCTTCCTTTGAATAGGTTGCACTTGACATGTTGATGTAATGAGGATAGGTATTCAAAGGAGAAAAGCAATGTTGCTGTGTCTGGCTGGTCAGGATGCTTAAACAAACAGAGCAATGTTTTAATACCTCCACAGAGCCAGTTTCGGAGAAATCAACCTACAATGGCTTCCTTACAGTGGTCTCTGCATATTAAGCTGGGATACAATAAAGTATTTTAACTAGGGATGGGCATTCAGAGTAATTTTTTTGTTGATTACTCTAACACACACAAAAAACAAAAACAAACAAGTAATCGATTACTTGAAATGTAGAATTTAAGTTCAACCTTCAACTTTTGAACCTGTTTTTCTTATGAAACAATCAGCAATATGCACAAAAACAAGATCTAGATTGAAAAATGAAAACAAACAAACAAACAAAAGAAAAACATTTGTACTCACACATAGATACATGCATTCCAAGTCTTCTGAAGTGGTGCAATCACTTTAAATAATGGCAGAACTTTATTTCTGGGAGAACTAACGGCAAGTTTTAATTGAAAGAAGCAGTTTCAATGATGCCCACGGCAGGCAAAGGCACAAAGGAAAATCGAATTGCAATATTCGAGTAGTGATTTTAATAGCCGAATATTTAAAGCTGAACGAGTACTCGATTAATCGATTACTCGTGCCTGTCCCTAATTTTAATATTGAAAAAATTACACGCTTCAGGCTCACACTTTGTACCACAAATTTTAAGTCACATTTCTGGAATTGGAAAACCTACATTAAAATGAAAACTAATGACATCTGGTCACAAAACACTGTTGCAATTTTGTCATTTTTGTAGCTTTTGCTGAATATGAGAAAGAACTGTAATAAATAATAAATATCCATGTTTTCAGAGTTGTATATGAATGCAACAAAATCAGAGAAGCAGACTGATCTCACAGTGAAATCAAAAACTGTAGGTTGACTTTTCTTTAGCTAAAATTGGCCTGTGCTTCCCAAAAATCAAAACACTGCCCCCAGTGGCCAAAGCGGTAAGTGTTGTTGGGCGTATGGGTACGTGGGAGCTCCATTTTCCGGGTGTAATGTCCAAGGAGGGGCACCATAAGTGAGAAACAACATGCCATCTTCCCGTGTGATCAGATATAGGACCAGAATTGTAAGAAAATCTACAGTTTTATTAAACTGATAATTCATCATCATCTGTACAGAATTACACAAAACAAAAAATGTGATTCATCACATCAATATTACATGGCGAATGAGAAAACTGAGAAAATATCACAGCCATAACATTTTTTTTTTTTTTTTTTACAATGTTTAGTTAATTTGCAGTTCATATGAAAACGATTTTTCAGATGAAACATGGAAAACTGGCTTCTAGCAGAGGTTAGAGTCACGTTCAGTTCATTGGGTCTTTCAGATGAGCAGAGAAAGGCCATTTAAAACAGCAGGATCTTCTTTGGCTCTGCATTTATGACTGTTGTGACTGGCTTCAAGAAGCAACATCACTGGAAACATGTCATCGGTTTTGCTCCTGGTTGTGGCCTAAAAAGCTTTCTAATGAGACTCCCTAATACACAAAAACAGTCTATCACCTAAATTAAGTCCAAAATATTTTTATGAACCTTAAAAATATGGCAAATATGAATTGTGCACAATTTAAATAAGCAATTAAAAACAAAATCAGGTGAAAAAAAGAAGTTGTAAAAGTTGGCAATGCTCATGCAGAGACAAGACATCCTGCACCTCTTCCAAATCTGTTTAAGGATCGCTTGATTGACATGAGTCCAGGGTCTAGATCGCCAAATCAGCAGAACACAGGCTCAATTGGAGGTTTTAAAAAGTTTGCTTTGATGCAATACTTTTCAAATTTTTATACTCCAATGACACTCAACTATGTGGCAATTTACCACAATAAACCAGTTATACGTACAATAGTAAGATCCAATGAAAAGGCATTAAAGAATGAATAGAACCAACTAAATGAAAACACCATCATTTTCACTCTGTAAAAATATGAATGAAGAGAAATATATTTGGAATAACATAAATTTGAACATTTACTTATCTACAATATATAGTCAAACATGATCATGTGATCTGTATAATTTTACTGTTGCAAGATCCCATCAACCAGAAAGCTTTTACATGGTCTGCGATTTGCACATTATTTATATTATTTACAGAATATCATTGATATCACCAATGCTAGAGGAATGCAATATGCCTGAGTCCTCCTAAAATTACTTTTAGACAAGTTTTTCATGCTAAAGTCTAGCAAAAAATTTAAGTGTACAAATCTGTTCCCAAATTTTGGGGTCTGGGATATTTTTAAATATGTAAATACAAGGATGATGGACATATTGATTTAAAAATCTCTTCCGAAAGAGACGTTATACTAATTTTGATAACATTTTTGATTTAGTGGTATAGCTCCCGGGAAGAAAATAAAAAGACCATAGAGGGGTGAATTTCAATTTTTTTTACAAGAACATGTCCAAGTTATATTTCCCTCTTTAAAAAAAAAAATAAATAAAATAAAATAAATAAAATTATATACAGTTGTGCTCAAAAGTTTGCATACCCTGGCAGAAATTGTGACATTTTGGCATTGATTTTGAAAATATGACTGATCATGCAAAAAAAAACTGTCTTTTATTTAAGGATAGTGATCATATGAAGCCATTTATTATCACATAGTTGTTTGGCTCCTTTTTAAATCATAATGATAACAGAAATCACCCAAATGGCCCTGATCAAAAGTTTACATACCCTTGAATGTTTGGCCTTGTTACAAACACACAAGATGACACACACAGGTTTAAATGGCAAAAAAAAGTGTATTTGCATGATCAGTCATATTTTCAAAATCAATGCCAAAATTTCACAATTTCTGCCAGGGTATGCAAACTTTTGAGCACAACTGTATATATTTTAAAACACACACACACACACACACACACACACACACACATATATATATATATATTTTTTTTTTTCTTTTTTTTGAGAAAATGTAGTCTTTTTTGTACTATACTATTTGGATTAATTTTTTTACATTTGGGATGAAATATGACCTGGACATGTTTCTGAGAGATGGACCTAGTTACCAAACCTGTAAAGAAAATGTCCTGGTCCGTTTTTCCTAAAAAACAATAAAAATAATAATATACACACAGTATATTAAATAGAAAATGAATCTTATTTTAAGGCCATTGTGACATTTACATTTAACTCTCCAATACTCATTACTGCAATGCGAAGAGATTTTTACTATGATATATTAATTACCACCATGTGAAAAAATGATATATTATTTATATTATTAAGTTATAGTAGTACTCCCTTGGTCCAGCCTTTCATTTTCTTATATTTTTATTTTACAAATCATTGTACAACAGCATATTTTTTACTGTAGTACAGTAATGAGAATCATGATGGAAAACAATGGAAACAGTAAATGTTGCAATGTCACAATGCCCCCCGCCCCCACAAAAAAAAACGTAAGGGTCCTCTAAATGTAGGCTTCATTTTCTTTATGCAAAATATAATTTCATTTTTTTTTTTTAATGATCTGGGGTATGACCAGGACATTTACCTGACAGGTTTCGTGAGAATCACCCATACTATACAAACCAGAAAAATTCACCCAGGGGGAAATAAAGCATGCAAAGGACCTTTTAGAAAAAGCTTATGTCTGTGCTACTGAATACAGACCTTCAGCGTGTGTTATGCATATTATCATCACAGTTATAGTTATAGTAACTTTGCAAATTTTTTTAAAATATGCCATTCATTTTCATACTAAATACTAAAAGAGAAGTTGAGGGTACAGTGGGCCTTCCCAAGATATTCTCCAGCTTTAAAAAAACTACATACCCAACATCCAAGCAGACTTATTGTTTCCTTTCACTGGTATGACAGAGAACGATAAAAGGCAACAATAGAACATATAATTGAAATAGGTTCTAAAAACGTATGCATGTCTATGCACGCACACACACACACACACACACAAGCATGCACACAGGCACACACATACAGGCACACAAATATGAAAACAAGCTCTGCACATTTAAGTTATAAACAATAAATAAGGCTTAGGCCAACATAACAAAACATCAAAAAGTGCAATCATCCTGTTAACATTCAAAATACCTCTGAAAAAATACATCCAATAGGGTATACAGTTGTGTTTTTAACTCTTACAAAGTTGTTCGAAGGAGGCTTGGCCCTGGACAGTCATATTAACTTAAATGTTTAACCTTGTGAAAGAGGTCAAGGTCTATTTATATTTCGTACTCTTCATAAAGTGATCACTTAGTGTCTAATGCATCATACACAGACTGTAAACGGCCTGTACTGAACATTTAGAATGCTTGATCAATGGGTGAATCTCGAAGATGTCCTGGTCATATTTTGCCCCAAAATCAAAAGAAACAAATGGAACACTGTACAATAAAGTTTATATTCGTTAACATTAGTTTAAATAAACTAATAAGGAACAATACTTCAACAGCACTTTTTTTTTCTTTGTAACATTTTCTTTGTAACAGCACAGGAATAGTTCACCCCAAAATGAAAACTCTGTCATCATTTATTCACCCTCATTTTTTAACTATAAATTGTCCCCCATGCCCAGTAGGTGGCGATATGCATGTACAATGCGAATCGCCAAAAACAAAAGAAGAATGTGAAAGTGAAAGTGGAGATTTATAGTAAAAAAGGACTTTAATATTGATCTGTTTCTCACCCACACCTATCATATCGCTTCAGAAGACATGGATTAAACCACTGGAGTCAAGTGGATTACTTGTATGCTGCCTTTATGTGCTTTTTTGAGCTTCAGAGTTCTGGACCCTGTTGACTTGCATTGTATGGACCAACAGAGCTGAGATATTCTTCTAAAAATCTTTGTGTTCAGCAGAAGAAAGATAGTCATAAACATCTGGGATGGCATGAGGGTGAGTAAATGATGAGAGAATTTTCATTTTAGGGTGAACTATTCCTTTAATCTTAGCTGATGTTAATTTTGACATGTATTAATACATTTTTTAAATGAAAAGTTCTATACTTTAACTTTAGTTAATGCAGTATGAGCCAACATAAATGAACATTTACTAAGATTAATAAATGCTGTTAAAATATAATGTTTATTGTAAGTTCATAACTAATGCATTTACTAGAACCTTATTGTAAAGTGTTACCAAAAAAGTATTAAATTATATTGTGTTAAAAGAGTATTAAGCCTATTTTAAGGACCATGAAATACAATTTGCATCGAAGTTTGCACCAAATCCTCATTACCACAATGCTCGTCTTACTGTAATGCAGAAACACTAATTATATATTATTTAAATTAAAAAGTATTTATACATCATCGTAGGATTTGTTTATCCTACATTAACATTCATTAGCATGTAATGATGTCTTATGTGCATAATAATTGTCATGAAAATAATGTCAAATGACCTAGACATGTTTTCATAAGATTCACCCTTAGTTAGACTAGTTAGATGACAAATGTCTTTGACCTGACGATTAAGATCAGCGTTTAATGTATCAGGATCATTAGAGACATTGGGCATCAACTGTCATTCCTCATTTCAGACTGGAAAACCATCTCTTCTCCCAATCGCCAAAACATCACACAACGATATAACTACACCCAAAAATGAATCCCACCCAAAATGGACTCCACCGTATGATTTAAAAACCCCAAAAAACTGAAGTGATGATCCACAAAACAAAAACATAAAGCTGGCTTCTGAATGTTCATGTAAGCCACTGATTAAAGCCCCATCTATGAGCAAACATTCTCAAAAAAAATAGGAAAAGAAGACAAATTACACTTTTACAGTCAGGAAGTTAAGGCCATCACTCTCATAATCAAAACAAAAACAAAAATAAAACATATACTATAATACATAATCAAGGCATAATGTCCCAAAACGTTAGGAGTGTTTTAGAAGTTCAGCATTTGTATTCGGATGGGTTTTAGTGGTTGCGTTTGGCTACAGTGGGTTCCAAACATGGAAAACCAGCCCAAAGAAGGTCCGCTGACAGGACTGAAACTCTCAGTAGGTACAGTATAAGTACAGAGAACAACTTGGACAGGAAATGTGGTGTGAAACAGGAAGGGTGGGTCAGGTGTGTCCTAGCTCTACCTGTCTTTTAGTTCTCTGGTCACGTGTTTGGTGATGCGGCCACACAGCAGCCCAATGAAGAAGAGGATGGACACAGCCAGCGCGATCACGAGCAGGATGTAATTCTTCGAGGGTGACGTCATCACTTGCACGGCGAGGTCTGAGAAACCTTCAGCTGGGGCCACCTAGAGGAGCAGTTACAATAACAGGTAAAAGGAGGTGATGTGTGCATGGGACATGCATCGTGTGAGCTTCTAACAAAGACATAATATGGGTTATTTGCTGAAAACTGTCCCAAGAAGAAAGCTGAACCTAGTAGAGGTAAACCAGTAGAGGTAGACCGATATATAGGTTTTACCAATTAATCGGCCCCAATAGCTGCTTATTGGAACCATCAGTTATCGGCAAAAAAATATATGCCGATAGTTTTATTTATTTGTATTCCTCTGTGTTCCTCTGTTGCGTGCGCTTGAGGATTCTACAGTTAGAATGCATCGGCGTTACAGTATAAAAGCGGCCTTTAGAGGGCGAAATAAAAACAATCACTGACACCTTGTGGGGATCTAAATCTGTCATCATTGGCAATATTCATACATATTTTTAACCTCACTTCAATGCATATTTTGTTATTTTGATTAGATAAGTGTTCTAAATTAAAACGAGAGCATGCAAAGAAAAATGTGACTATATGGAAAATGTGCCCCATCAGGACATTTAGTACATTGTGTCTTCAACTTTATATCTTGTGAATAATAATATAAACACAAAATACTTTATATGGTGAATACATTGCCTATAAAAAGCTTATTTAGGTAAGTACTTTTAAATAGAGCACTGTAACGGAGCAAAGTCTCTATCATGTCAAAATTTCGAGCTTGTTTGTAGTTTTGTAGTTAGAAGTCCTGTGTTATGCACCAAATTGCATTCCCACCCCCCACCACCCCCCATGTCTGTACCCGTCACAGTAAGGAAAGACTTTTTAGAGATTTTTTAAACATTCAATAAATCGACTAAAAAAAATAAAATAAAAACTATCAGCTGATTAATCCGTTAATGGCCTTTTGCACCACCTTAGTTGTCTGTATCGTCAAAATCCACTGTCGGTCGACGTCTAGTGTGTAGTGCATATGTACCAACCTTAGCTGCATAACTCCACATGTCAACACGGTCCTGTAATCTTCTCTTACATTCAGGCTGCAGACGCACCTGCTTGTCCTGTAGAGCTTCCATCAAACACGACATTTCTGGGAAAGACAACATAGTAATATTATTCACCAACACAAACGTTTTTCAAGTGTCACAAACAAGGTCTCTAAAATAGACCCACAATCCTGAAACCTTTAACCTTGTGTGACCCCATATCCACATGCGTGGACGTTGTATTTTAGCTTCACTATACACAAAGAATAATTTAAGTTAATTTAAACTGACTGAAAACAGTTCACAACACTCTAGATTGTCATTTAGGGGTTAAAATTCTGAAGCACCGAGTCACGTGACACAATAACATGACGTCAATTTCTGTGAAGCGCTTCTACAGGCGCAGATACAATAAAAGTGCCTCTGGTAAGATTTTTCATTGAAACCTGTTTGGCTGTAAAGAATATCGTCTGTAGTTTCGTTTGATATGGCGCTTTAAAAAATTCATAATTGTTTTGCGCATCAGTGCGCTGATAAACATGATGTCCACATACGTAGATTTTAGGACTTTATTCCCCCAAAAGTTGAAAAATCATGTTAGTTATTTTAATAACTTTTAACATTAACACATCTGTGGGTCCTTTCGCTTCATTTTAATATAAATTTTGTTATTTCTATATGCATTTTCACATTGAGAATCAATAGATGCAACCAAAAGCTGTAAAATGTTGCTTTCAGAGGCTTTATATGGAGTTAGGAGGAAAATAAGGTGCATTTCAAACTGTTCTGAGACCAGTGCAGACAGACAGCACACTGGAGGCTAAGTCATTCACTAAATAGGGAGCAAGGGAGCATCCTATAACTCTCTATGCAGCTAAGTGCATTCAATCCTAAAATCCAACCAAACGTTCAGTTTCAGGCTGCAGATAATGTTTGGATCACTCAACATGTTTGGTAGACATGGGACACTAATCAGTACATAGATTCAGGATTTATCATGTATAATTTTATTTTAACATGGTTGGCAGTGATTGGATGATGCTGGACATTACTTTGAATCAGAATGAATTCTGCTAATTTCTGATGTAATGTCTGTAACATCTCAAAAACATGAATAACCAACATTTCTGGAAACATAATAAACAATTTGATGAAAAAAATCTGACTTTTACAACTTAGTCCCGCTGTCCACATTTGTGGACATACATTTTTAAGAAAAGTATTTGCTCTAGAAAATGTATTTATTTTTTCCATGTTTATGAGGTGCTGATATTTACAAATCAAAAAGGGAAATGGAAAATGCACACAGCAGTCATGCTTGGGTCTCAGAAGGTTAAAACACATGTAGCTTTCTTAATTTGGCATATTTCAGAGTGAAGCAGAATATATAGCAGGAAATTAGGCAATCAGGTGTGAATTAAATGGATTGTAAACAGTAGGCAGTGACATCCGAATAATATATGGTAAATATTTGCATCTGCCCATGCAGCAGACAAGTCAAGGTTTACATACGGGACAGTTCACCAAAATAAGAACATTCTATTATTTACTCAGTCATGTTGTTCCAAACCTATATTACTTTCTTCTTTCATGGAACATAACAGGAGATGTTCCGCAGAAGGTTAACGCCACTCACCATTCACTTTTATTGTATGTAAAAACACTTGTGCTGTCAGTCTATAACATTTTTTAATCGCGATTAATCACATAATGTTTTTTTCCGTTAATCGTGATTAATCACAGATTTTGAAAGTGCTGAAATTTGACACTATATATACTTCTTTTCTTGACAAAACGTATTTATTTCCATCCTAGGAAAGAAAAGAAAACAATATGTAGCAATATAATGCTTTATTAATATTTTCCAAACAAAGCCTTTCACAGTATAAAGATAGAAATGCACTAAAATATCACTAATTTCAAGTAACATTAAACGTTTCCGAACGTCTAAGTGGGAGTTTGGCTAATTGAAAGAACTATTTTCATCACATAGGTTGCATATTCATTGCAATGGGCATTAAATCTCTTAAACTCTCAACCTCCACAATATTAATTGGCCGGTAGACTGAGGTTATCCACTTTGTTACAGCAATCGTGAAGCTGCATTCATGATTTGCGTGAGGGCGGCAACACCAGCATCAAGTTTGCTTTGAACTCACCATATGCCCTACAAAGGCTGAAAAATACTTGATTTCTGTCACAAGTCCCATCTGGGCATGTTTTGTACCTCAAATAGCATGAAGAGCTCCTTTCTCCATCACTTTTTCACTGACAGGGAAGCGCTGTCAGAGATTCTTTTATTTATGGAGATAACAACCTCCGCGGTGCTATCATAGGAGAGAGCATAATGGTCAACTAGCGTGTTATGACAGTTCCGCCTATAGAATGTCAATAGGACCCCTGTGCTATGCTTTTTAATGCTTAGCTTGTAGTCTCTTCTTGGTAGAAGGGCTCTGGCGCTGTGGCGTATGCCTCAGTGTAATGACTCTGGTCGGACACATTACAAAGTTTCCGCCCTTCACACCAGTGTTTATGCTGTATTATGCGTTAACATGTTAATTCTGACAGCTCTAAAAAATAAAATAACATTTGAAAAATGAATAGTAACTGCACTTAATATTCTGACAAATATCTCTTTTTGTGCCCCATGGAAGAAAGAAAGTTTTACAGGTTTGGGACAACATGACAGTGAGTAAATGATGACAGAAGTTTGGGGGGTGAACTATCCTTTTAAGTTACCTTAAATATATACATTTTAACATCCTCTATAAAAGGTAAAAAATGTTCCTAAAAATCTAATCTAGGAGGAAAACATTGCCTCATTATGTAAAAGTTCATTTCTGAGACTGCTGTACAGTGTTATTGTCTGCCTGCTAATGCACCCTAACTTCTGACAATGGATTAAGAAAGTACCTAACAACCTATAAACATGATTTTATTTGTCTTAAAGTATGAAGATAGCTTTCAAATACATCAAATAATCCTAGAAAAAACCCTCCAAAAGCAACACTCACGTCTGCCTCTGCCAGGGGTAATGGCAGCACAGTGATGCTTCAAATCCAGCGCGCAGGCCGTGTGTAGGACAGGATCCACGAAAATGTCTGCTTTGCTTTCTTTAAGCATGTTCAACACCTCCTAGACATGGAGAGAGGATGAAAATGTACCAAGGGTACAATTACTGTTTGTACAGTATTCAGCTGTCATTGTCAGTGTTCTACATCAAAACTCTCTAAAACAGTATGAATCTCTGCCCATCAGAAAAGCAGACATGAGTTCAAAAGATATAGATGTGTTTCCATAGGAACGGATACGGGAAACCAATAGCGCAAAAAGTGTGTACAGATGAAGTGTGTTTGAGGATGTGTGTACCGTCTTGCACTCCTCTTGTTTAATCTTCAGCAGGTTGTTTTTCAAACACTCCTCCACTTGACCCGTCTGCTCCTGTGCCGCCGCTTCCTCTGCACACAGACGCGAGATCTAACACACAAACACAAATATACACACACGTTTACATGGCATAACTAAATGGGCACATACCATACTCCTCTAATGTGTTTATATAAAGCTAATTATAATTACTACTGACTAACATTAACCCACACACTAACCCCATACCTAAAGGAAACATGCTTGCACATATAGGAAATTTTTTTTTTTTTTTTTTTTTTTTATAAAAAAAAAATTATTATTTGGGTCATTGAGAGAGAGAGAGAGAGAGAGAGAGAGAGAGAGAGAGAGAGAAAAAACACGTTGTTTTCATAGAAATTTAATCTTTGAGTCCATGTTGGTTTCACAAATGTTTGAAAAACAGCATAAAAACAGCAAAAAAAAAAAAAAAAAAAAAAAAAGTTATTGGCTTTAAAACTGTAAAGATATTAAAATGCTTTCCTTGCACCTTGAATACATGAGATCATACACAACTTAATCATTAATTTAAAAAAAAAGTTTTCAGACATATTTTTATAGGTGAAGAATATTTTTGACAATTTTCATGCATTTTTGAGTCAAGAATATTAAGAAGTTTTCTCAAAGTTGCACCAAATGACCTGAACAAAATGTGTCTTTCATAAAAAAGTCAAAATATTGTTATATATATATATATATATATATATGTACATGTTGGTTACACCACCTGACTTTGAATTGGTGGAAAAAGGGTTTTCAAATATGATTTTCTTTTTTTTTTTTTTTTTTTTAATAAAATTGCTTCACTGCTTTTTTTTTTTTTAAGAAATTAAACTAAAAGATTATTCTGCAGTGCTCATGCCAACATTTATTTTTACAAGAATTTCAGATTTGTATTTTTTTATAATTTTTATTTTTTTTACTGTCTCCGGACGGTTTCACCACATGACATTTTTTTATTTTAAGCCCCAGAAAAAGATAATAAATAAAATGACACTGAACTCAGCAACTGAAAACAAGATTTTTTTTGTGTGAAATGCATTTGTAATTAATGTTTTAGGGCTGTGAATCGCTTACATTTTTTAATTATTTAAATCATGCAGTTTTCTGTGATTAATCTGGACTTTTTAGACACGTTGGGTCTTTCTTATTCGTCACTGGTTCAGATGAAAGTGAGTTCGTTTTCAGGCGATGTGAAGAGATACAACTTGCCCTTATCTCTACCACACCTGGCTCACTGCTTGTGGGTAAAGTCTCCATTGTCCGTACAGTAAATCCACTCCCGTGTTTAAGCCCAGGACATGCATCACACGTATTGAATAGCGTGCACTGCTCAACATTATCAGTTTCTGTGCCAGTTGAGCAGAGCGTGTACCTCCTGGAAATTTATTCCAATTTTAGCCACAGGAAGTAACAGATATTTTCCAAAGTGACCAAAGATACATAAGCATTTTCTGTTTTCTTCTTAAAGATCCGTCTCTCTCATTCTGTATGTGGCCTTCTGCCAGCACAATACAGCTAAGAGATCACAGTCCATTTTCTTTACTGGCCCATCAAGAGCTTCATTTCACACCATTTCTGCTTGATCGCTCTCAGAATTCCTGCGGCTCATGGACAACATAAATAAAAGGCTATGCTCAGACAGGCTGCTTACAGGAGGGCCTCTGACTGTAACTGTCCCCTCCCATTACAAACAAGCCATATTCAATCACAACAATTCTTGTATAAATCTTTGGGAAGATCTTTGCTTTTCTTAATTTAAGATGCTCATTTTGGCATTAAATACGAAATGCAACAGCATCACACGCAACATTCGCAGATAAGGCAGAATGCACTACGACAATCTCATTGAAAATTTTCAATCGAGTTGGTGGACAGAGTGGAAGGAAATGTCAATTAAAAGTATATTTTGTTCAGTACTGAGAAGTACTGATAAGAAATAGTCAAGTCTAATCAAAAATGCCTTATTTTGGGGGCCTGGGTAGCTCAGCGAGTAAAGATGCTGACTACCACCCCTGGAGTTCGGAAGTTCGAATCCCAGGGTGTGCTGAGTGACTCCAGACAGGTCTCCTAAGCGACCAAATTGGCCCGTTGCTAGGGAGGGTAGAGTCACATGGGGTAACCTCCTCGTGGTCACTATAATGTGGTTTGCTCTTGGTGGGGCACGTGGTGAGTTGTGCGTGGATGGCGTGAAGCCTCCACACGCGCTATGTCTCCACGGTAAAGCGCTCCACAAGCCATGTGATAAGATGCGCAGGTTGACAGTCTCAGAGGCGGAGGCAACTGAGATTCGTCCTCCGCCACCCGGATTGAGGCGAGTCACTATGCCACCACGAGGACTTAGAGTGCATTGGGAATTGGGCATTCCAAATTGAAGAGAAAAATTATTTCAACCAACACAACATGCTAACGTCAGACTCTATTGGAATCAACTATGAGTGGTAGTTGAGTATCTTGCAGGCCTCACGTGACGAGCACTATTTGTATGGCACGCTTGAGCCCAGTAAGTATAAATTAGCCTTTAAGGTGTTGCTGTCCATGAAGAGCGCTTAAAATCAATCATTGATAAAGTTTCACTTAATTTAGGATGCTGGTTATGTAGATAAATTTGGAAGAGCCCACGTTTCCACTCACCTCATTACTGCAGTGAGCTTGAAGCTGTGAATCCAGCCGGTAGTCGAGCGCAGACTCCTGAAGAATCACTCTAATCTGATCCTCACAGTCTGAAGACAGACGCTGGAAACCATGACAACCGTTATGAGTTTTAAACCGGTTTCACGGTCACACTAAAAATTCACTGGATTTTCTTTTGGCCATTTCCACATCACAACACTCCCACACATGTTAATTAAAGTCTGTCTCATTTTTGTAGGACACATGTATAAAAAGTATAAATACATGCATGCAATGACTGTCATTTATAAACCATGACAAGGTCATCAAGACCCTGACACAAACCAGAGGGGTTTATTTAGCAATAATGACTAGCTGACTGTAAACTATTCCACTTATAACATGGATATTACCAAATAAATAAATAGACATGAAATATTGAATTTAGACCACAGAGTGATATGAGAGACATGAAACTAGCACAGCTATGAAGGAAATCATTTGCCAGGTACATTGGTCAATTATACAAAAATATTTGACTGCAGAATGCTGTGATTGACCAATCAGAATCAAGAATTTCAGAGAGCAGTGTAATAGGTCTAAATATGCTGGTAATATTCACATACCTGGTCTGCATACTTGAGTTTAAGGCAGGATATGACTTGACCCTCCAGTTCATTGGCGTCACTGGCTTTGTTGAGAATATTCTGACAGAACTTGGGGATGTCTGCTTTACAAGCCTTCCTCAACACTGGGTTCAGTCTGTAGTCTAAATATATGAAGAAAAATTCCAGCATTACAGAAATAACAATTCAAATGACATTTCAAGAAAAGGCCAGATATAAACTAGCTTCAAAATAGAACTCGCAAGTGACAAATTAACAAGTAAGAGAACCATACAAAGAGATTTAAACGACAAAGTTGACTGACTTTGCTAAATCATTATGTGGAAAGGAAGTTGTACTAAAGACATTAGAGGAGGTGTGTTTGGTCTGTACCTGTGTTCTGAGTGATCTGTCTTTTTGTGATCATCTGCTTACACTTGGGATCCATCAGCTCACTGTTCTTATTCTGCTTTAGACACTGCAGCATGTTCTTAGCATCCGACTCTGTGCAAAAACGCTAACACAAGCATAAAGTATTTCAGATAGAGACAGAGAAAAAGACAGAGAAAGAGAAAAGAGGAGGAAGGGAGCAAGTAGGTAAGGAAGAAAGCAAGCAATGATGCAAGGAAGGAAGGATGAAAGAAAGGAAGCAATCAAAGAAACAAGGAAGGAAAAAAGAAAGCAAGGAAGGCAGCAAAGAAGGAATGAAGCAAGGAGGTAAGCCAGGGAGAAAGGAAGCAAAGAAGGAAGGAAGAAAAGAAGCAAGAAAAGAAACAAGGAACAAAGGAACAAAGGAAGCAAGAAAGAAAGCAAACAATAAAGCAAGAGAGAAAGCAAGGAAGAAAGGGAGGAAGCAAGGAAGAAATGAACAAAACAAGGAATGAAGGAAGCAAGAAAGGAAACAAAAGAAGAAATGAAGCAAGGAGGGAAGAAAGGGAGAAAGGAGAGAAACAAGGATGGATGAAGGTAGCAAGAAAGAAAGGAAACAAATAAGAAAGGAAGCAAGGAAAGAAGGAAGAATGGAAGAAAGAAAGTAAGGGAGAAAGGAAAGAAAGAAGAAAGGAAGCAAGGAGGGAAGGAAGGAGGGAAAGAAGGAAGAAAGAAAGGAAACAAAGAAGAAAGGAAGCAAGGAAAGAAGGAAGAATGGAAGAAAGAAAGAAAGAAAGAAAGGGAGAAAGGAAACAAAGAAGAAAGGAAGCAAGGAAAGAAGGAAGAATGGAAGAAAGAAAGAAAGAAAGGGAGAAAGGAAACAAAGATGAAAGGAAGCAAGGAGGGAAGAAAGAAAGGAAGAAAGAAAGAAAGAAAGAAAGAAAGGAAACAAAGAAGAAAGGAAGCAAGGAGGGAAGGAAGGAAGGAGGGAAGGAAGAAAGGGAGAAAGGAAACAAAGAAGAAAGGAAGCAAGGAGGGAAGGAAGGAGGGAAAGAAGAAAGAAAGGAAACAAAGAAGAATGGAAGCAAGGAGGGAAGGAAGGAAGGAAGAAGAGAAAACAAAACAAAAAAGAAAAGGAAGAAAGGAAAGAAGGAGAGAAAAAGGATGGATGGAAGCAAGAAAGAAAGAAAGAGAAAAAAGAAAGCAAGCATGGAGGGAAGAAAGAAAGGAAGAAAGGGAGAAAGGAAACAAAGAAGAAAGGAAGCAAGGAGGGAAGGAAGGAGGGAAGAAGAGAAAACAAAAAAAAGAAAAGGAAGGAAGAAAGGAAAGAAGAAAGGAGAGAAAAAAGGATGGATGGAAGCAAGAAAGAAAGAAAGAGAAAAAAGAAAGAAAGCATGGAGGGAAGAAAGAAAGGAAGAAAGGGAGAAAGGAAACAAAGAAGAAAGGAAGCAAGGAGGGAAGGAAGGAAGGAAGGAAGGAGGAAAGAAAACAAATAACAAAGGAAGCAAGGAGGGAAGGAAGCAGGGAAGAAGAGAAAACAAAAAAAGAAAAGGAAGCAAGAAAGGAAAGAAGAAAGGAGAGAAAAAAGGATGGATGGAAGCAAGCAAGAAAGAAAGAGAAAAAAGAAAGCAAGCAAGGAGGGAAGGAAGAAAGAAAGAAAGAAAGAAAGAAAGAAAGGAAACAAAGAAGAAAGGAAGCAAGGAGGGAAGGAAGAAAGAAAGGAAGAGAAAGGATGCAAGGAAAGAAGGAAGTAAGGAAGAAGGAAGCAAGGAAGCAAGCAAAAAAAATAAAAATAAAAAATAAATAAATCACTGATTATCATTCAAACTAATGTGTGATGTCATTCAGCATCAAACAGGGCTAATCATTTTAAAAGTGGGGAATCCTTTCTTAAGCACTAAGTTTACTCTCTCTGGCTTCACTCATTAAAGACAAGTTGATGACTGTTTCCCAATTCAGGACCAATCCATCAAACCCTTCTGTTCATCCCCTTCCGTTGATCCTATCGAGCTTAATTAACTAAAACAGGGAGAATAAACTATTGCTATTGATCTGATAGAGTAAAAACATCAGATCGTTCTGTCAGACAAGGCAGCTTTAGGTGATGAGAGAAACATCAGTATGTGTCTGAAGGGATATCAAGATGAGGAACCCAAGTAAGTGAACTGCCAAAACATCTCACCTTTATCATCTGCTTGCACACTCTCATTAGCTGGTAGTCCAGTTCAGGGTCAATCATTTCAGTTTCCTGCAATTTAAAGATCTTCTGGTGACACACCTGAGACAGCTGCTTCTTGTTCTCCTTCAGGCACTCAATGATCTGAGAAGAAACACAGGTAACAAGAACAATGGTCATCTGACACTACAAAGCCAAGAAACTTTCTCGAACAAGAGTTAAAGGGGATATATTCTACACCAGGTGTTGGTCATTTTTATTTTTTCTTGTTAATCACTGCACCAGCTGGGAGCTTAAAGCTTTCTAGCAAAACCAAACAAAGATTTGCAAAAGATTTATTTAGATAAACATTCCCATAAAGCCTTTACCTGAGCATTTCCATAGGCAACAGAGGAACAAATCTTGTTGATATCCTTCTTGCATGCGTCATGCAGCTCAGGTTCCAATCGAATGTCTTCCGACTGTAACGAAAGAGGACAGCGGAGTGTGTGACAAAGCAGTAAGTGTGTTTATCTGGATGAAAGACAAAACACATCTGACTTAACATTTACCTTCTTTCAAACATCCCTCATCCAATCTGTCACACTGAAGCTAAGTTAAAGGTTGTTTTCAACTGAATGTCTACGGACAGCATCTGTGGCATGCTGATGATTACCGCAGACAAACATTTCAACGTGTTCCTCAGTTTGTTAATAAACTTACGATGGAGGCTTAGCAGAAATGTGATGCTCAAATCTTCATTCTTACATTAATTCTTCAGTAACAAAATGTTTGCTATCTGAGCTTTAATGTTCTCAAACGTCTTTTTGAGATGGGACTACTTTTCGGCGGATGCCACAGAAGCAGTCAGAACTTTAAGTTAGAGATAACCCGCAATAATCCTTTAAGCTCTGGTTTAACTTGAGTAAAGGGAAGGTCACCATCTCCAGCTCTTCCACTCTCAGCTGTTTCCGGCATTTCAAAGACACTCGCTGATCTTTCACGTCCTGCAGAGTGTCGTTTCTCACCGTGGTGCTCAAACAGATGACCACATCCGTCCTAAGACAAAATAAGGCACAACATGTCACATGAAGAGGGTAAGAGAGACACCAACAGGGAGAGAATAAAGTTTCAGCATTTGTAAACTCACTTCTTCTTTATGTTAGGGCAGAGTTTGAGTACGTCCTCCTTACAGGCCATTTTGAACTTGTAGGAGAAACGGAAGTCCTTCATCTGAACCTGTAGGAGGAGAAATATGCTTGACATTTATATACATTATATACATTTATTTATACAAAATTCAATCTAAAAATGTGCCAATGCTGATAATGTCTTCCTGGACCACACAACATCCAAGAAAACATTTATTTGTGGTCCTTCAAGCCATTTAAAGGAAGTATTAATTCAATTATTCGAACACAGGAAGTGCTTATTTTTAATGGCTTACCAGCTGGAAGTGAGTTACGCCAACAGCACATTTATCATTCATTTCTCGTTGATGTTTGTTCTGTACTAGGCATTCCAAAAGATTCCCTGTGTCTATCTGATTCTCTGCTACATCCTAGGAGGACAGAGGAGACCAAAGTGGGAATTGTTTACATTTGATAAAAAAGGGCTTGATAAATTTGAGCTGGGTGTCTGTGGTCACTACTAACGTGGCAGTGGTTCTGGATGACAGGTTCACAGGCTCGAATCAGCAGGGCTTCAATCTGAATGTCCTGTAAACACAATGGCCATTCATTTAAGATAATTTGACACTCATGCTTCCTGAAATATGAGCTTTAAGCAGAAATTGACTGGATCACTAAAGTCCCAAAACAATCTAAAAAACAGGCTTGGTCAAAAAATCAAAAAATAAATAATAATAATATATATATATATATATATATACACACACACACACACACACACTAGAGGTGGGGGAAAAAATCGTTTCCGCGATGCATCGCGATTCACAATCAAATGATTCTGAATCGATGCTCAAAAGAATCAGAATCGAATCTGAGCTCAGTTTAAATCACGGCAGAGCAGTGGCACATGCCAAAGACAGATGTAGAAACAAAGACGTGAGTTAAGTACAAACACTAAAGTCAAGTGCTCAAACACGACTGTTTGCAGATCAGCTGTATCAAACACATGACCATTTGTGCCTGAATGAAACTACGATCCCGAAATTCTTTCACAAACCCACGCACATAGCAGCGGGAGAGTTTATTCGTGATAACGAGCCAACAAACAACATGAAAGATGAGCTTGCACCCATTATTGCACTGACTGCACACAACGGGTGAAAACACAGAATAAAATAATGACGAGGCAGCGGTTCGGGAGATGTTGGTGATGTTTTCATTTAATTCTTTTTTTTTTTCTTCGATGCCTTTCTCTACTCTTGCACTCTCCATTTCACTGGCTTTTGCTTTATTGCCGGTCACTCGCTTGTCAGGACAGTGCGCACACCTGATGATAAAGGTTTGAAATCCATCGTAGCTTTTGTGACAGGGTTGTGCGATCTTCTACTCCCAGAGCAAGTATAATTTTTTTTAAAACAGCTGTTAAATAAAAGCTGAAAGGGAAAAAATAGAGAGTAAAAAATAAATTTAGAAGAAACGTAAAAAAGAAAGAAACTGAAGGACAAGATGCATCGTGATGCATCGAAAATCGTTTTATAATCGAATCGTTACCCTTTGAATCGTAATCGAATTGAATCGTGAGGCCATTGAAGATTCACACCTCTATTCATCATAGACGAATATCTAGGTCCATTCATATGACATGTTTATGCTATAGTGTGGAATATGCCGTACCTCAGATTCCAATTCCGTCATGTTGCCCACCACATCTCTGCAGTTTGCCACCAGATCTTCTAGATGGTCCTGCAAACACTCCAGCTCCTAAAAAACAGAGAAGTACAGCAAACAGAACAAACACTCATTGTTAACATGGAGAGATGCTGCACTTTAAAAGACAAGGAACTCGTCCTGCTGTAAAATAAATTGCTATTCATTCCAAAATGACAAGACTATAGGTTTTCATCCCAAACCTCATTTAATTTTCACCTGTCCAGTGTCAGTCTTCTCACTACACCATTTTCCCAGGTCGGTCATGCAGCGTTTCTGTAGCTCTGGGTCCAGCTTCACATCTAGAGCTCTCTGATGAAGAATTCTCTGGACTTCTACCTTACAGTCTCGTGTGAGCTGCGCAGACAAGTCAGGGATTTTATCACATTGGTTTTACAATAGTGTCCTTATACAGTATACAGTACATTAATTAAGTTCATATTGCCAAGAAGTTCAATGGCTGAATCCAAATTTGCATACTATCTACCACCTTAAATAGCATACGAGATTAAAGAGAATTTTCTACAATCTAAATCGTATGAACTAATTTAAAATAGTATGCCAAATGTGCCAGGATAGTGTACTATTTCCTGTGGGTTTTTAATTAATTCATGTTTTTGGACTTATACTGCCAACAAGCTCTTGCATTGTTTGTGATGGTATATTGTGGAAATGGAGAGTTTGTCACAGTACATTAGATCGGAATGCATTTAAACATGGTTTGTTGTGATCAGAATGATGACAGAATTTTCATTTTTGGCTGAAATATTCCTTTAAATATGATTGCACCAGACCATCACTGCAGAATGCGTCATTGTGTATCTTTTGTTTGGATGTTCATTTGTTTCCTCACCCTTCTGCCCTGCTCTTCTGTCCGGTAGGCGTGTCGGTACAAGCAGGAAAACACAGCGCTGGGAGGCATCAGCTCACTGCTCTCATTCCAGCCCGGTGTGTGGCAGAGTCTGGATGCATCGTTCTGACATTTCCGATATAAGATAGGATCAAGCCTAGAGGAAAGAAACACAGACAAAGAAAGAAAAAAAACAGTCATGTCCAAAGCCAGATTTGTCTCATCCACATTCCCTGAACTTTTTACCATGGTATTTGTAGTAACAAACGGAAAACAAATATCACATTCCATTACTTAGAGGAAGTGATTATCTCTCAAATGAGCCCACACACACAAGGTAATCGGATGCATAGATCATTAGATAAACCACAGGAAGCACAATGTTACATATGACCACAAGGAGATGGCACCAAGTAAATGAAACAGACTCACTAAGTCAAAAGGCACTCACTCTGTGAAATCTCATTAATAAAATTATGTCTCCATATTTTGTAAACATTTAGTCAATGTTGTGTGTGCATGTGTAATTAGTTCTTATGTACAATTATTGTTTTATATGTTTGGAGAGGCTTTTGGACACATGGAGACGATTTTGGACACTATGATAAATTATTTTGTAATGTTATAACTTTTGATTGCTTTGTCGTATTTTTCTGATACAGTTGACATGATTAGGAACAAAACAAAGCAGTTTTTTGGAGCCACCTTATTTACACCCAGAGATAAACAATGTCAAATAAGAAAAAGTTCATTGTTGACTCAATTTTTTGTGTGATTTTTCAGCAGCTTCTTAGGCTGAGAGTCTCCGAATGTATCATAATCTATAACATGAAAATGATTTGAAATGTTTTCTTTACAATGATACCAAACACTTGACCCTCCTTGTTTTTGTTTTTTTGTTTTTTTGAGTTATAAGCCTTTAATTTGGGTATGCCACTGAAACAGGAAATCTTTAAAAACACCCTCAGAGCTTAAAAGGTTAACTTACTTTTTTATAGTTTCTATATATATAGTTTCTGCAGGTAAAAAAACTAAAACAAAACATGGATAGCCTACAACAGTGGTTACTACAATATTACTAGTAAAATCATAGTTAAACTATGGCATTTGTATAGTAAAACTATACAAACACTGTGGTTTCACAACGAATATCATGGTTAAAATATGGTTACTGTAGTAAAACCATGTTACATTTACTGCGAGGGAATGCAAAACATATTGTGAGGGCACACAAAACCATTTCAGAAAAACAATTCCTGCCCTGTCCTCTAAAGGGCTCCGATCTTAAACTGGCTAAACACAGAAAATACGCTAACAAATCGGACATCATTATGGCTTGCATGTTTTACTCTACACAAGAGCAGTATCTAGTTAATGAGATATTTTAGAGCAGAGAAAAACTAAATTCGATTGGGTCATTTTGCAGTGAGTCATGGAAGTGTGCCAACGCTGCAGAGCTCTTTTGCCGTACTTTTTTGTTTCTGGAACAAGAGTGTTGCACTGTACAGGGAACAAAATGACAGTCGCTCTGAGCTTGGAACAAACAAAGATTTTCAAATAACAGTTCGAGAGGCCAGTGAATAACAATGGACCATCAAAGCAAATTACTGCTTTAAACTGCTGTAATTAAAAATCACTTGACTCTAATGGGCTGTGAATGAAGTTAAGACCAGTTAATGGTTTTATTATAATGACAGTGTGTGGGAATCTTTCTCAAAACTGAACACATGAGAGATTGTGTTAACAGATAGTAGAAGGTCATGCCACAGACCACACAATTCTACCTACAGAAAAGGGCTGAGCTATTAAATACAAAGAAGCCCTTTGAGCGACTAAATACATATTTTAGCTTAAATTACAAAACACACAGGAAAAAACTACTTTAAAAGCATTTGAGGGGTCTTATTTAGTATGAATCAGCCGGTAAGGTCAGGTGAGGTAAAAGGAAATGGAAAGGTTAGGTTAATTACTTCCAGTCTCTTGAGATGAAGTACTGGAGCTCCAGCAGTCGATTTTCACAGTCCTGGACCATCTTCTCTGTATACAGGTGCTCCATTAGACACGAGAGAATCCTACACACACATACACACACACATGTAAATGTTTTTAACATTTCGTCCACAAAATGCAACTAGTACAGGAATAATATATATTTTTTCAAACTATGCTATGTTTGATTTTTCTATAGTGTATCACTAAACAATAACTAACAATTTTTATGGACATTGTACCATGCAATACCATTTTTTATGGACTTTAGCACTGCTTCTCTGAAGTATCTTGGAGTAACATGTCTATACTATTGGTACATGAATATATTAATCATTCAGTACCATTGTATATCAGGGTTGCTGCAGAGTTTTGTAAAGTCAAATTTAAGACTTTTTTCAGACCTGAACAAATAGAATTAAAACTGTATGTCCATACCACAACAAACCCGCACATCTCAAAATAACTAATGTATAACAGATTCTTTTACTTTCAACACATTCAACACAGCCTTTAAACTTATCAGCAAAACAGGGTATCTGCAAGTTTAAAATACTCAAGACATTTAAAGACATTTAACCGTAGAAATCATTCCCTGACTTAGGTCAGTTAGGATCACTACTTTATTTTAAGAATGTGAAATGTCAGAATAATAGTAGAGAGAATGATTTATTTCAGCTTTTATTTCTTTCATCACATTCCCAGTGGTTCAGAAGTTTACATACACTGTGTTAGTTTTTGGTGGCATTGCCTTTAAATTGTTTAACTTGGGTCAAACTTTTTGGGTAGCCTTCCACAAGCTTCTCACAATAAGTTGCTGGAATTTTGGCCCATTCCTCCAGACAGAACTGGTGTAACTGAGTCAGGTTTGTAGGCCTCCTTGCTCACACACGCTTTTTCAGTTCTGCCCACAAATTTTCTAAATTGGATTGAGGTCAGGGCTTTGTGATGGCCACTCCAATACCTTGACTTTGTTGTCCTTAAGCCATTTTGCCACAACTTTGGAGGTATGCTTGGGGTCATTGTCCATTTGGAAGATCCATTTGCGACTGAGCTTTAACTTCCTGGCTGATGTCTCGAGATGTTGCTTCAATATATCCACATAATTTTCCTTCCTCATGATTCCATCCATTTTGTAAAGTGCACCAGTCCCTCCTGCAGCAAAGCACCCCCACAACATGATGCTGCCACCCACATGCTTCACAGTTGGGATGGTATTCTTCAGCTTGCAAGCCTCACCTTTTTTCCACCAAACATAATGATGGTCATTATGGCCAAACAGTTCAATTTTTGTTTCATTAGACCAGAGGACAATTCTCCAAAAAGAAAGATCTTTGTCTCCATGTGCATTTGCAAACTGTAGTCTGGCTTTTTTATGGCGGTTTTGGAGCAGTGGCTTCTTCCTTGCCGAACAGCCTTTCAGTTTATGTCGATATAGGACTCATTTTACTGTGGATATAGATACTTGTCTACCTGTTTCATGCAGCATCTTCATAAGGTACTTTGCTGTTGTTCTGGAATTGATTTGCACTTTTCACACCAAACTACATTAATCTCTAGAAGACATAATGCGTCTCCTTCCTGAGTGGTATGATGGCTGTGTGGTCCCATGGTGTTTATACTTGCGTAATATTGTTTGTATAGATGACTGTGGTACCTTCAGGCATTTGGAAATTGCTCCTAAGGATAAATCAGTCTTGTGGAGGCCCACAAATTTTTTTTTTTTTTTACAAAAAAACTATTTGGCTGATTTCTTTTAATTTTCCCATGATGTCAAGCAAAGAGGCACTGAGTTTGAAGGTAGGCCTAAAAATACATCCACAGGTACACCTCCAATTCAGTACACCTCCTATCAGAAGATAATTGTCTATTTGTCTAAAGGCTTGACATAATTTTCTGGAATTTTCCAAGCTGCTTAAAGGCACAGTTAACTTAAGAGTATGTAAACTTCTGACCCACTGGAATTGTGATATAGTAAATAAAAAGTGAAACAATCTGTCTGTAAACAATTGTTGGAAAAAGTAGATGCACAAAGTTGATGTCCTAAACGACTTGCCAAAACTATGTATGTAAACTTCTGACTTCAACTGCATATATATATATATATATATATACACACACACACACATATACACACACAAAAAAAATCTGCTCATTCAAACAAATGAGGGAAATAAAACATGTACTCTTACAATCATCAACAACATATTACAATATAAACACCTTAAAGCAAACATTTGTCAATAGCAGATCATTAGCAATCCCTTGTGATAAATATGTGGTACGCACTAATTATGAACTGCTCTGAAACTGCTGGAAACACAATATCACGAGCTCTCCACATGCTTGAAGAATGTGCAACAGGCTCTTCACTTTGAAGAACGCAGCGCATGCATTTATTTCATTAAATCGTAGATTAAGATCTGATACTATCACTGGACCAAGTATGGCTCTGAAAATTCTACAATACATTAACGTGACTCACATTGGGTCTCCGCTGCGGATTTGTTTGCAGGCCGTCTGTATCACAGACTCACAGGCTTCATTCAAAGCTCGATCGATCCGGTAATCAGCACCAGGGTCTGCTGATTGTATTAGAGTCTGGAGCTACAGGAGAGACACACACAAACATCTAAAGTTTAAAATCTCAAGGCTTCCTTCCATTTAGTCCAGTCCCAAAAAACAAAAAAAAAAAACAAAAAAAACAATAATTGCATTGTTTTATTGCATTAACCGGCAAAAATGACTCATTCTGAACTTCTGAAAATTTCAGAGATTTTGCAAAGAGACCGTTTTTGAAGAATGGAGCAATGCAAACTACACAACTAAACAGCAAACCTGCAACCAGAGAGTAAACACTATTACTTATTTCACATGTGGGCATTTCATTGCAGTCTTAAAGGAACAATGGCAAAAAAAAACAAAAACAAAAAAAATGCCTGCTTAATTTAAAGAGTCAGAGAGGGTGGAAAATTGTAATTACAAAAAAAACTATATTATGAATGTTTTGGTGCAAAACACTGATTCAATCATAATATCATAAAATATGATTAACAAATTAAGATAGGTTCCTTTACAAAAGCACGACCAAAGCACTTTCACACCTATGACATTAAGATAAGTGTATTTGCTTTTCAAGCAGTGAATATGACAAAACATAATGTATTTATATAGAGAAGTTCTAGTAACTAAGTGATAAACAAAAGGTTTCCTACTCGGTCAGCAAACTTCCATGGGGGTCTTGAGATGAAAACTACTAATTCAACAACTGTTTTTACTTTAAGAATATACATTTCTTGAGAATTCTGGAAATCACAATTAATTATTTTATTGGTAATGCTTTATTTTAAGGGTCCATAATAAAGCTCTAGTTAAGCATGAATAAGACAGTAATTAACAATTAATTGAATGTAGATTAAGGCTATCTTTGCCACAATTTACAATTAATTAAACATTTTGTGTAGAAAGGAATGTAATTAATGCTCAATATGCAGATATCATATGTCAAGTTTACTACACATTACTAAGCCAGTCGTTAAGGCTAATTTGGCTTTACAAATCTGTTACTAGTAAATTAATAACTTGACCTGTTTTTAAGTGAAAGTTAATCTACTCAAGTTATGGGGTTGTTTTGCACATGTTTCAATTACAAAAAATTTAATTGACTGCAAATACTGAAATCATCTAATAAATGTCAGGCAAATTAATAACTTGTGTAAGTAAATGTTTCACTTTAATTCAAGGAGTCAAATTGTAAATGTAAGATTTTAGCAATCCTTTAGTAACAATTTAGTAAAACCAATAATTAGTCATAATTACTGTCTTAATATAGTTGAATAAACTCAAAATACAAACTAATAAGTGCACAACAAACCAATAACTTGAATAGGTTCAACTTTTACTTTAGAACAGTGAGTCAAGTTATCTTTGGTAGAAGATTTTAGTAATTTATAAGTAACAGCTTTGTAAAACCAATACTAATTAGCCATAATTACTGGCTTGATATTGTTTTGTCAAGGTAATATATGATATACAGTATATGATGTCTGAAATAGGGCATTACTTGCATGACTTTCTACACAAAATAAGATATTTAATAAGTTGTAAATTATGGCTAAGATAGCCTTACTCTACATCCAGTTATGCATGAATTACTGTCTTGTTCATGCTTAACTAGTGCATTACTGTGGTCCCTTAAAATAAAGTGTTACCAAGTGAAAACAAGCAGCTTAGCCATCATTACGGCAAAGTAACAGATGGACTGTTGAGTACTGTCTTGGCAATGAGGGGCCTTGAAGTAAAAAAGGCTGAGAACCACTGATTTAGCAAAGAAAGTAGGACCCCAGTGATTCTTACTGCTGTCTGGCAGAGGATATCCACCATGCCCTTGTCTCCGCGGGCCACTCTCATGAGACAGTGGAGCGTTCGGCCCTTGCGGTGCAGTCCAGAGCAGTGTGCCTCGATCTCTCCTCGACAGTGCAACACGATCTCTGGACTCAGAGAGAAATCCTCCATCAGCATCCGTCTGTAGTCCACCATCTCACCCTGACAGTCTCCGGTCACTGTACGGCCTGCAATGACCAATGGTAAAACATGCAGAATGGAATGGAATGGAATGAAAATCATATTAGATTGCAGTGGCAAATCGATCAATAGCCCCAAACAGAGAGAAAAGAGAAGCAGACAGAGGAATATAATGGCAAACTAGCACAGTGCTTACTGCACAGCATATACAGTAAACTGCCTACCACTTTTTCAAAATAGAATGAAAAGTATGTAGTATGTAATGCGAAAGTTTCAAACAAGGTATAATGCTACATTGTTGCCACATGACCACATTCGTTACATGTTAATGTTTAATTTATGTGGCCTTTTGCAGATCTGCGTGATTAACAATACATTTTAAAGTGAAAAAAGCTGACTTTATATTATTATATCAAGTTTATATCATTTAATCATATAAACAGTAGTGAACCGTAAAATATACAGGCATCAAAATTATATCCCGTAAAGACTGAAACATGGTTTTTTTACTGTAAATTTAACGTTTTTCTTTATTTTATTTTTTTACAGTGATACATTCCTAAAGGGATAGTTCGCCCAAAAATGAAAATTCTCTCATCATTTACCTCATGCCATCCCAGATGTGTATGACTTTCTATTTTCTGCAGAACACAAAGATATTTAGAAGAATATTTCCGCTGGTCCTTACAATACAAGTGAATGGTGATCAGACCTTTGCAGCTCTAAAAATCACAAAGAAAGCATAAAAGTAATCCTTATGACTCCATTGGTTAAATCTATATCTTCAGAAGAGATATGATAGGTGTGGGTGAGAAACAGATCAATATTAAAGGATTCGTTCACACAAAATGTAAATTCAGTCATTGTTTACTCACCTCTGTGTTGTTATAACCTATATGACTTTCATTCTTTTTCTTAACACAAAGGGAGAAATTAAAAAACTATCCTTAGGAGCAAAACTGTGCTCAGTGATGTCATTCAATGGCAGGTTATTGTGACCACCTCTTCAAGCTTCAAAAGAACACAAAACTATAATTCAGAAGTCTAATAATTTATTCCATGAGACTCACGATTGTTATGAAAGCATACGATAAGATTTGGTGAGAAACAAACTGAAATCTAATGTATTATTTAGTGAAAATGTTCACTGACCGTTGATCTCCTGTGCACGTTCATGAGTCTGCACGCGAGCTTTAGAGCTCTTTGCACGAGAGCAACAGTAGTTCCACAGCAGGCGCAAGATGGGGCATTCAACAGGACCACCAGTGATATTAACAACAGAAAACACAACATAGCAGCACACAAACCAGAGAGCACAACTTACAAAACATGTCTGAAGAGTTTATAGTCGAAAAATAGATGCATTTCTATGCCTCAATCAAAACAGAGTCCTCAATCAAACAGAGAGCTGAGGCTGAAGTTAGCTACAGTCACACCATGTCCTTCTTAGGCGGCAAATGACACTTAATAAAAGTTATTTTCTATGTTAATCTGAGTTTTTTGTCCTAAGCAGTTGTGACAAGCAACAGGACATTCTGTCGATTGCTTGGTTTCTATATTTGGCTGTCATGCCCAGTAACCCTGTCTGCTATGAACTGGCACCTGTCAAATACATGGCGATTGTCTGTGTTCTGATTTGGGTCCTTGAATAAGGTTTAAATTGCAAGTAAGGGCAGCCGGTGGAGCTTCTGGTGCCCTGCTAAGGTAAGATGAAGCCCTACGCAGACCCCAGTAATATGTGTATTGGGAGCAGCATTACTGGTAGCTACCTTCAGCCTCAAGTTCAAACAAATAAGGTTGGACATTGAAATACATCTATTCTTCCACTACAAACTCTTACGACATGTTTTGTAAGTTGTGCTCTCTGGTTTGTGTGCCGCTATGTTGTGTTTTCTGTTGTTAATATCGCTGGTGGTCCTGTTGAAGTGAAACAAAATGAGTTTTTGCTTGAACGCCCCATCTCGCGCCTGCTGCGTAACTACTGTTGCTCTCGTGCAAAGAGCTCTAAAGCTCGAGTGCAGACTCATGAACGTGCACGGGAGATCAACGGTCAGTGAACATTTTCACTAAATAGTACATTAGATTTCGGTTTGTTTCTCACCAATCCTTATCGTATGCTTTTCTTGAGTCACACGGAATAATTTATTAGACTTCTGAATTATACTTTTGTGTTCTTTTGAAGCTTGAAGAGGTGGTCACCATAAACTGCCATTCTATGACATCACTGAGCACAACATTTTTTCACAATTTCTCCCTTTGTGTTAAGAAAAAGATAGAAGGTCATACAGGGTTATAACAACACAGAGGTGAGTAAACAATGACTGAATTTTCATTTTTGGGTGAACTATCCCTTTACGTCCTTTTTAACTATAAATCTCCACTTTCACTTTCAGGTGTGAATGTGAAATTAAACAGGCACCACATGTGACTTTCAGATGTAAAAGTGAAAGTGAAGATTTAGAGTAAAAAAAAAGACTTACATTTGTATCTGTTTTTCACCAACACTGTTATATCCCTTCTGAAGATTCAGATTTAACCACTTATGGTTTACTTTTATATTTCCTTTATGTGATGTTTGGAGCTATAAATGTCTGGTCACCATTCACTTGCATTGTAAGGACCAACAGAGCTGAAATATTCTCCTAAACATCTTTGTTTGTGTTCTGCAGAAAAAAGAAAGTCATACACATCAGGGATGGCATGAGGGTGAGTAAATGAGAGAGTTTTCATTTTTGGATGAACTATCCCTTTAATGGCTGCTTAAGACATTACAAAGTAGCTAAACTATTTAAATAACAAACACACATGGGGCATGGAATGTGTAGAAATTTGTGAATGATGTGTGTCCCATTTTATCTGCAGAGTTGGACCCACTTTATATATGGTGTCTTTAACTACTATGCTCTTAAGCATTTGATACAATCTACTTATTATGTACATTCATGTTGTTGCATTATACTTGCATTTAAAGTACCTGCATTTAATTACATATGTAGTTGCAATTTCAATCTAACTCTAAATCTAACTCCTAACCTTAACCCTACTCCTAAACCAACCCGTACCTCAATCTCAGTAGCAGCAAATGTGAATCTTGTGAGAATTTTGCAGAACAACACGTAGTTACACAATAAATACATTGTATTGTAAGTATTTTAATGCAAGCACATAGTAGTTAAAGACACCTAATAAAAAGTGGGACCACAGAGTTTTCTGCGCACGCAGATTCCATGTGGCTATCAGGAATATTCCTAAGGAGTTAGTTTAGTGCACTCTGATGTATGTTTTAAGTCTCACATGAACACAGTTCTCAGCTTGTTTTGGATGTGTTGCATGAAGAAAGAATATGGCTGTTGCCCTAAACAAACTAAGTTTTTTAAATGTAATTTCTATTCATGAAAATGAATAATTATGATTACACTATCAAGGGAAATAATCGACAACTATGATCTTTGTCATAATTGTGCAGCAAAAGCCTGTTTATTATGGTATCATGTCATATGGAATATTATGGTAGTATGTCATTTCGAATACACCCAGAGTCTGTGTAAAATCAGTATGTAAACAAACCTCTGTGAACTGCAGACTCCAGGCAAAGCAGGAGGTAGGAGAGTCTGGCCTCTCTGGCCCGGGGCATGCTGGTGTCCGGGTTACAGTGGTATTTGCGTAGATCAGCCTTACAGGCCTTGGCGAGGGAGTAACTGACCTTATAATCCTGGGCAATGAGCTTCTGCCGAGTGGTCAGGGCGTTTCTGCACTGTGGACAGAGATGCTTATTAAGGCCACAGACAATCAGACAGCACATACACATGCTGTGCAGAACTGACCACAGTATTACTGTGGATTCTTCTAGACTATGGCTTTGGTTCTCTCAAGCATTTCCATGTAGACTGACATTTTTTTGTACATTCTGTTGATTCAAAACAACTGTAAATCAAACCAAGTATGTGGAGAAATAAATCTGTGAATTTTGGTTGCCCTACTGAAGGAATGTTCCGGGTTCAATACAAGTTAAGCTCAATTAACAGCATTTATTGCATTTAGTTGATTTCCACAAAAAATGATTGACTCGTCCATACTTTATTTAAAAAAACAAAAACAAAAATTGGGGTTACAGTAAGGCACTTACAATAGAAGTGAATGGGGCCAATCAATAAACATTAAAATACACATTGTTTCAAAAGTATAGCCACAATGCATAAACATTATACACGTTAACATGATTTTACTGTGATAAAATACCAGAGTTTATCAGCGTTGCATCGTCATGGCAACAAATTTGCAATATTGGACATAACCTTACCCTGATAAGGTTAGTAAGCAATTTTATAACATTTAAATAATGTCAACACGTACAGTGGTTATGTCCTGTAGTCATACATTCGAAACAGTGATTATTTTAACGTTTATTGACTGGCCCCGCTCACTTCCATTGTAAGTGTTTCACTGAAACCACATTCATATATATATTTATTTTTTGTGGTAATCTTATGCCAAAAATGCTGTCGATCAAGCTCAACTTAAACCCCGAACATTCCTTTAAGCTTTCTGGATAACATCTGTGCCATGCTGTCGATTACCACGGACAATAATTTCGAAGTTCTCTAACTTGTTCTTTTAGCATTTTATGCATTACAGACGTAATTCCTGTGGGGGGGATTTTCCTCTGTGTTAACGGTTCACTTCTGGTATCCTAATTTGTATTGAGCAAATGTTACCATTTTTCCTGTCTTTACATTAGTCATGACAGGAGTTGAAAGATTACATACAACTTTGCACAGAGAAAGATATTAAGCGATTAACCTAAAAAAAGACATATTATTTTATAATTTGTGTCTATACTTTTGAAGCCACGAGTATGTTAATATTTATCCTGGTGCAATGTCTTGCCCCATAGACTTCCATTGTAAGGGCATTACCCTAAATATGATTTTTCTTAGTTCTTTGAAATCGAGGAATGAGTTTGAAAATATTTTAGTCAAACTTATGTGGTAATTGACAGCATGTCACAGATGCTGTCGTAAGAGCTTGTTTTGAACCCAGATCCTTCCTTTAAATTCAATGCATTACAACATATATACGTAATTATGAATGTGACGCACCTTTTCTGACATTGCTTCTTCAAATTTATGGTTGAACAGACATTTGTACACTCTGCCCTCTCCCACTTGGGTCTGCAACAAAAAGCATCCATGAAAATGTTAAGCATCGAGACATCAAACCAGGTCTATCGGGAGATATTTGACACTTAACAGTCACACATCAGATATGTGTCTACATCAACACATCGCCCCATGTCTCCTCCTACACAAAGCAGCTGTGTAGTCTAATCCTGTCATTCTGAGTCACAGCACCTGAGGGGCAGCTTTCAATCAACTCTCATGCCAGCCCGCCCCCTTCGTACAGTTACTGCAGCAGTGAGAGAAAGCCTGCATTCACAATTTGCATACTATCTGTCCCGTGTAGTAAGCAAGATTTTGATTAGTGCTTCCAAAATCATTGTATATTAAAAATAGTATGCCAAAAGGTGCCTGGATTGCGCATTATTTCCGTATTTGTCCATGTATTTGGCCTAATATTGCCTAGATTCTAACTTTCAACTTATTAATTTGTAAGAAAATGGCAAGGAATACAAGACCGAAGCTGACAAAGTAGTTTTTAAACGTACAAGCTAACACAATCTGTGGAACAAGACACAATGTTATAAAGTGGTAATATGTCCCAATAATGCCGTACTGTCTTAGTACATACTCAAAAGTAGTGTTAGACCGATATATCAGCCAGGCACATTAATCTGCAATATTTAGCCATTTTGCTATTATCGGCTTGGTCGATTAACAAGAGTGTCAGCTTTCACTTGGGTCAGTATTATGTTTATCAGCATTTATATCAGCCATGCTGCTCTCTAGATATCGTTTCGGCCATTAAAAAACCCACATCGGTCGAACGCTACTCATAATGACATACTTTCCCTGACTTTTCCATTTATTTGAGATTTCTGGAAACCAATTTTTGTAATTCATTTTTAATTTAGACTGATTCGCTAATGAATCATTCAGACAGATGTGAACCATTTCGGCCAAATAACTGAAAAGAATATACTCAAAATAGGGATTCGATCAAAAATTGGACATCGCTATGGTTTGCGAGCAAGTTCTACTCTACACAACCCTATCAAGAGCAATATTTCCATAACTTGATAAAATTTTGTTGATTTCCATACTTTTTCCAGGCCTGGAAAACACGGTTTTAAAATTCCACGATATTTCCAGATTTTTCATGGATATGAATTGCGATGCAGCCATTGAGATAGATTAGGGTTATCAATTAAACGTGATCATGAAAGGAGACGTTGGGATTCTGTGAGGATTAGGTGAGAAACAGACGAGCCGGCACATACGTTTTCACAAAAGCGTTCCCGGTCGTCTCGGCAGGAGAAGTAGAGGTAGCGGTCGAGGTGGAAGTCATCGGCTGACAATTCAGCAACCCTCATGATGGCCTTCTTACAGTCGTCCTTGATTTGATGGGACTTTTCCTGCTGCTCTGCCTCTCTCACCACAGCTCTCTCCAGACACGCGATCACCTCACCTTGAGAGTGCAGGTCCTGAAACAGAAAAACTAAATAAGTAGGCTTTCACACCTGGGACAACTCGGCTTTGGGTTGACCTCATATGCTAGTATGTAAGTTTGTTTACATACCAATGAAAGAGGAAAAAAGGAAGATTAAAGCAATAAAAGTCATAAATGAACCACAAGTAGAAATTCAAACTGGTTCAATATTTCACAGAACATGTAAACAAATAGTGCTCTTAATTTCCAACAGATTATAACTAACAGCGGCACAGATGCTATCTTTATAATGCGACAAAGAGACAAGAAATGAGTGCAAAAAGAATTGAAAAAATTGTCTGCCCACAATCCATTATTAAAACTGGAAAATGCTGATTGGCTGGTTTTGTTTAAGGCATGCAGTAGCAAGTAAAGTGGATATACACGAGCAAAACTTTATATGTCTGCTCGTGTAAGTGCCACACTGGAACCCAGATTTTTGCTTTTTTAAAGAAAAATAGGGAGTCGTCGAAATGTATTTTTGTGGTAATCAAAATTATGCCACAAATGCTGTTGATTGAGCTTAACCTTGTATTGAACCCGGAATATTCCTTTAACAGTTCAAATTACACATTTTTGTACTGTATTGCTCATTAATCGTCATTTTAAACTCTCCGGAATGTCTTTCCTCATAGACGTCCTTTGAAAATGCATTACTGTAAACATGATTTTTGCTTGTTTTTTACAAACCCAGGGTCTAAGTTCTTTTCTGTAGTAATCGACAGCATGTCAAAGATGCTGTTTTGAACCTGGAACGCTCCCGAAGGACACAGGAATTGACACGAAACAACTAGTGTTATTTTAAGGCCCTTTTCAATGTCTGAAGTAGGAAGTGTTAGTTTTTAACACTTACATAACTGTTCCTAATTACTGCATAACCCATGCTCTAAAAGACTTTAAAACAAGATGTTAACACTCACAAAGTAGGCAAATACAAAACTTTTATCCTAGCTTTCAAACTTAATTTGCCATCTTGTATGTGTGGCAGTTTGAGCTTAGCAATTTGAAGTCAAGGAGCAGACAAGTCTAAAATTATCTCTGGCCTTTTTATAATTTCAGCAGAGAAAATAAATTCTCATTTGCATGCGCACCCGGGGGAATGAGGGAAGTGTGGTGACCGGGTGCCAATGTTCCAGCATGCCCGGAGGAGCATCAACATTTCAGGAATGGCAGTGTCACCTGGTGCAAAGCCAACATCCTTTGGGATGTTCTAGAGCGGCCTGAAGGTTTGCGGTTTTAACCGGGCTGGGTGTCAAAGTGTTCTCTGCTATTATTGGAATGCAAGCTTACTTTTTCTCCAACGCTGATGCTTCCACACTGCAAGGTGTTGATGTCTTCTCTGCATTTGTCCATGAAGCCACAAATAAGCCGATAGTCGCTGAAGATGATGGTGATCATCTTGGTGATGTATTGATGGCACTGGCGTTCCGTGATGTTGCTGCGGTGATCCACCAGGCAGGACATCAGATAGCCTTTCCCCCTCTCCTCATCGGCACACTCTTTCAACTGAGAAACACATTTAAGAGATCGACACTATGGTATCAAGATTCTCAATTAAATGTCGAGTCAATTTCTCTGATGAAGATTAAATTGTCAATCTAACCACAATGTACATCAAAACACACACACACACACACACACACACACACACACACACACACACACACACACACACACACATTCTTGCAAATGTTAGTGAGAAACTTGTATTGTCCATAGGGATTCATTTTTTAATGACATTATCACAGCTCTGAGAGTGCAGTCAAACATGCAAGCAAAATGCATTAGTAATGCATTTTGCTGGCGAGGCAGTTCCACTACATTTATACAGACAGCAACACACCTGTGCACACACACACACACACAAACAGACTGCAGTCTCTAAGGGAGCATGCCTAATTTGTTGGGTAACTGAAGAACAATGATATGACCCCTGACTGAAACTGACCTCTAACATGGTGCTTGTGCACACTTCCAGTGCCACAGACTCAAACTTGGCATCTGTAGTGAGATTCAGCTTGTAGTTCCACAACAACTGCCAAAAAAAGAAGGGCAACATTTAAAAAACAGTGCATATCAATGTCAACCATTCAACAGTGGATTAGAAAAATCAGTGAAATGAACAACCACAAACAGCCCTTCACTGCATAAAAATGAACTACTGCTTCAGAGTTGACATGAGCTCTGTTAATGGACTGCAAAGACAAAGTGAAAGCACACACTTTGATTTGGGTTTTTCTATGCCCGATTCGGTGTCTAGAGAGTCAATACATATTATACACAATAGATAAAGCATAATTTACTAAATTAAACATTTATTTAACATAACAGATTGTTAATAATGTACAAATATAATTCAAAATATATTACAGTACATAAAATCAAACATTCATTTTAACATATTACTGTATTTAAATATATAATGATTAAAAAAAGTTAATAACTAATCAGTATATATATACAGTTTATAAAATTAAACATATTTTATATATTTTATTATGTAAATATATATTAAAAATATACAGAATACATGCAACACATAAAACCAAACCTTCATTTTACATTATATTTTATGTAAATATTGTATATACTTAAGATACCTGTATATTATATACAACATTTAACATAATATAATAATTGTGTAATGTAAAACATAATAATTAAGCAATATATAAAAGTATACACAACATATATATATATACAGGTGCATCTCAATAAATTAGAATGTCGAGGAAAAGTTCATTTATTTCAGTAATTCAACTCAAATTGTGAAACTCGTGTATTAAATAAATTCAATGCACATAGACTGAAGTAGTTTAAGTCTTTGGTTCTTTTAATTGTGATGATTTTGGCTCACATTTAACAAAAACCCACCAATTCACTATCTCAAAAAATTAGAATATGGTGACATGCCAATCAGCTAATCAACTCAAAACACCTGCAAAGGTTTCCTGAGCCTTCAAAATGGTCTCTCAGTTTGGTTCACTAGGCTACACAATCATGGGGAAGACTGCTGATCTGACAGTTGTCCAGAAGACAATCATTGACACCCTTCACAAGGAGGGTAAGCCACAAACATTCATTGCCAAAGAAGCTGGCTGTTCACAGAGTGCTGTGTCCAAGCATGTTAACAGAAAGTTGAGTGGAAGGAAAAAGTGTGGAAGAAAAAGATGCACAACCAACTGAGAGAACCGCAGCCTTATGAGGATTGTCAAGCAAAATCGATTCAAGAATTTGGGTGAACTTCACAAGGAATGGACTGAGGCTGGGGTCAAGGCATCAAGAGCCACCACACACAGACATGTCAAGGAATTTGGCTACAGTTGTCATATTCCTCTTGTTAAGCCACTCCTGAACCACAGACAACGTCAGAGGCGTCTTACCTGGGCTAAGGAGAAGAAGAACTGGACTGTTGCCCAGTGGTCCAAAGTCCTCTTTTCAGATGAGAGCAAGTTTTGTATTTCATTTGGAAACCAAGGTCCTAGAGTCTGGAGGAAGGGTGGAGAAGCTCATAGCCCAAGTTGCTTGAAGTCCAGTGTTAAGTTTCCACAGTCTGTGATGATTTGGGGTGCAATGTCATCTGCTGGTGTTGGTCCATTGTGTTTTTTGAAAACCAAAGTCACTGCACCCGTTTACCAAGAAATTCTGGAGCACTTCAGGCTTCCTTCTGCTGACCAGCTTTTTAAAGATGCTGATTTCATTTTCCAGCAGGATTTGGCACCTGCCCACACTGCCAAAAGCACCAAAAGTTGGTTAAATGACCATGGTGTTGGTGTGCTTGACTGGCCAGCAAACTCACCAGACCTGAACCCCATAGAGAATCTATGGGGTATTGTCAAGAGGAAAATGAGAAACAAGAGACCAAAAAATGCAGATGAGCTGAAGGCCACTGTCAAAGAAACCTGGGCTTCCATACCACCTCAGCAGTGCCACAAACTGATCACCTCCATGCCACGCCGAATTGAGGCAGTAATTAAAGCAAAAGGAGCCCCTACCAAGTATTGAGTACATATACAGTAAATGAACATACTTTCCAGAAAGCCAACAATTCACTAAAAATGTTTTTTTTATTGGTCTTATGATGTATTCTAATTTTTTGAGATAGTGAATTGGTGGGTTTTAGTTAAATGTGAGCCAAAATCATCACAATTAAAAGAACCAAAGACTTAAACTACTTCAGTCTGTGTGCATTGAATTTATTTAATACACAAGTTTCACAATTTGAGTTGAATTACTGAAATAAATGAACTTTTCCATGACATTCTAATTTATTGAGATGCACCTGTATATATACATACACATACACACTACTGGTAAAAAGTTCTGAAACACTTACTTATTCTTTATTATAATTTATTTCACATTTTAGAATAATAGTAAAGTCATCAAAACTATGGAATAACATAAATGGAACTATGGGAATTATGTTGTGACTAAACAAAATCCAAATTAAATCAAAACTGTGTTATATTTTAGCATCTTCAAAGTAGTCACCCTTTGCCTAGAATTTGCAGACATGTACTCTTGACATTTTCTCAACCAACTTCTTGAGGTATCACCCTGGGATGCTTTTTAAACAGTATTGAAGGAGTTCTCATCTATGTTGGGCACTTATTGGCTGCTTTTCTTTATTATTTGGTCCAAGTCATCAATTTCAAAAACTTTTTTTTTTTTATTACATTTGAGATTTACAATGAAATAAATTAATATGGTGGCACAATTATATTTTTGTCTACAAAACTCATTTCAAACATTTAAGCATATGCCTTCAGATCAAAAGATTTTTAAGCTCATGAGAAACATTTCAGTCAAGTGTTTCAAAACTTCTGACCGGTAGTGTGTGTGTGTGTGTATATATATATATCTTATATACAAAATTACACATTTATACATAACATGTAAATATATAGATATATTAGAGGTAGACCGATATATCGGTGCCGATAGTCGCTTTTTGGAAATAACGGTTATCGGCAAAAATCTATGTCGATAGTTGCTGATAGTTTTTCATAATTTCGTCATTTTAAAATAAGAGTTCCCGGTGTGTTTTGGGCTTGTTTATTTGGGCCGCTTTATGCACAATTTTTTTTTTCTGGTTATTATTGGGATTTTGGTTGAACAAAAACTGTCCAAAACTGTTTTGGACTCTTTGTCTTTGCCCACCAAGTAAAAAAAGAATAACGTTTTTTTGACATTCTATAAATCGATTTTAAAAATTATCAGCTGATAAATTGGTTATCCGCCTTTCCTAACACCTTAGTTATCGGTATCGGCAAAATCCACTGTCGGTCAACCTCTAAAATATATAATGTATAAATATAAAATATCTTTTTATAATGTAAAAATATAATATCTAAACAATATTTAAAATATATTACACTTTACACATTATTTACTCAACATTTACTCAAATAAAATTAAAAACAGATAATATCAATTATCTAATTGGTGGATTTTAGAAACTCCATCTAACTTGAAGCCTGTGGACTGTACATATTATGGATTACAAAATGCCATTATATTTTTAACGCATTATAATTTTCCAACTATGAATAAAGCTATTATTATGATGAATTGCAACTGTTATTTACAAGAATATACAATTGATTATAAGGTATATTGTAAGGTATTATGAATGCATTAAGAATGTAGTTGTAATGCATTATATACGCAGGTCTTATGTGTTTGCAAAAAGGAATCTCAACTGCAGTAAATACCCATATACTTACTCTATCACTCTCTATAGGTCAGCATCTTGCCTCTCCGAAACAAGATTGCACATTAGTGCCGTAGCTTCTAATAGTGGTGATAAATGTTTCTCTCTTTCGAGTTTTAGAAATGTATCAGGTCTTTATCATAATTACTGGCCAACTATGAGCTGGCATCATGAGAGGGGTGACTCAGGCCTAATTCATATGCCCAAATTTTCTCCATCTTCGATTTGTGGAGCAGGCCTGTGCACAGCGGCTGTGATGAGAACATCAAAAGCACTGAAAATGAGGGAGTGAGATCAGGAGCAGATACCTCTCGAGAGACCTCACCAAATTAATTGCAGGATGCAGCCATCATTACACAGTGATTAGGCCATTATTCTTCTAAAATGACTTGTTGATGTTCCCATTCTCTAAATCCTACTGACGCATTCTCTATGTAAAGCTACAAAGAAACGGTCTGAAAGAATGAAGCATGTGTAGGGTCTTGTAAACAGGTGAGGGGGGTAGAGACATCTAAAGGTGAAGATGATTATAGTCATATTTGGGCAGAACGTAGACGTTGTAAAGACAGACCTGTTTAAGCACTTACATGGTTACAGTCGGCAGCAATCTCCGTCTCCTGTAAAAGAGAGAAAAAAGAGAGCCATTTAAACTGTTTTTATGATACTTCAACATTGATTTTTGGCATTTTTAAAGCCCGAGAGTCCCAGTTCCCATTCACTTTTGTTTGTTCTATGAAAAGAGTAGCCTAGATTTCTTGGGTTACATAAAAGAAAAAATCTATCATATTTGAATAACATGTAAATGACGACAGAATTATACATTTTAGGTGAAATATTCCTTTTCGAGCCTCACAAACGGGAGCTCCTGTGTTCTGTCAAACCTTTCATTTTCCTCCTTCAATGTATTCACCTCAGCATGTCATGTCTGGTTTTCCTCAGTCTGGCTGCGTTAGACCACTATCTGCTAACTGTCAACAAACACAATCCACAAACGCTGAGTGACTCATAGTGCATGAAAATGCAATTAGCAGTTGTCAAGGGATGACAACAACAGAGTCAAACAGGCAGAAATCAATGCACATAATGAACTTTGAAAAAACATACAAAGTTCTAGCAGTGGCTTAACAATAACGTGTCAGCACTTCTATAAGGAACTTAACTGTCAAACTTATTCTACCTGTGTTAACACAACAAGGTGTGGTAAGTAACAAAGTTGATGGAATAGGTTATATCCAGTAACAATCATACACTGAATGTACAAAGCATTATCTTTCCAAACAAGGATGCACACATTGGCACAGGCATGTGTAGACTTTACAATAAATGATTGCATTAGGTATCATGAACTAACAACAAACAACTATTTTTAACAAGCAATTACCAAGCTATTTCAAAGACCAGGAAATGAAGGCATGATTTTTAATGCAGCTGTTCACTGGGAGTTTTAAGACATTTAAGACATTACAGTATGATTTTATGTAAAGCTGCTTTAAAATAACATGTATTGTGGAAACCACTTTCCACAGACTTTACAATAAGGTTATTTTAATTAACAATAGTTAAGCTCTGAGGGTGTTTTACCAGATTTCCTGTTTCAGTGACATACCCAACATTAAAGGCTTATAACTCTAAACCAAAAATAAGGAGGGTCAAGTGTTTGATATCATTTTAAAGAAAACTTTTCAAATTGAAAAACTGAAACATTTCAAAATGATATAGATTATGATCAATTTGGAAACTCTCAGCCTAAGAAACTGCTGAAAAGTCGCAAAAATTAACTTTTTTTCTTATTTTTCTGATTTTACATATATATTATAAGGGTGTGAATAACGTAGCTCTGAAAACCTTTTTTGTTTCCAATCATGTCAACAGTCAATAAGAGTAAAATTTTGTTTTGATACGAGAAAGCAATAAAAAGTTATAGCATTACAAATAAAATAAAAAAACATCTCCAAGTGTCCAAAAGCCTCTCCAAATAAATAATAACATAATAACTGTACATAAGAACTAATTACACATGCAAATACAACAATGACTAAAGGTATGCTTTCTCTCCAAAGCATGCAGGTATGAGTAACGAGATCTCATTCAGTTCCATTCTGTGTCATTTGAGCCATCGTTGAGTCTGTGTCGTGTACTTGGCGCCATCTCCTTGTGGTCATATATATTATTACAATGGACGATTCTCTTTGCCCATATTTGGTTGACTTCCACCTCTAGGCAAATGCAGCATCTAAGCAACACCTGTTTACAATAGCTAAGTATATGTCAAATACATAGCTGTTACTCGCTATATTTTTATCCTTATATCTGTTTATCAGCTTTCCAACCACATATAACACATGGCTATTTGAGTCATATACCTATTACAATAAAATGTGCAGTGCAAAACTATTAATAAATTATCAAAACAGAACACTTCTGGGGCCTGGGTAGTTCAGTGGTAAAAGACGCTGGCTACCACCCCTGGAGTTCACTATTTTGAATCCCAGGGCATGCTGAGTGACTCCAGCCAGGTCTCCTAAGCAACCAAATTGGCCCGGTTGCTAGGGAGGGTAGAGTCACATGGGGTAACCTCCTCGTGGCGTGAAGCCTCCACACGCGCTATGTCTCCGTGGCAACGCACTCAACAAGCTACGTGATAAGATGCACGGGTTGGCGGTCTCAGACGTGGAGGCAGCTGGTATTCGTACTACTTTAGTATTCGTACTATTAACTAACAATAAACAATACTTTTTCAGCACTTATTAATCTTTGTTAATGTTAGAAAAATGCTAGAAAATGAAGAAATTAACATTAAGCAATATTAATAAATGTTGTAAAATTGTTGTTATTTTATTGTTCATATTAACTATTGTGTTAACCCTCCTATTGCTTTCAGGTCATTTTTGACCCGGGAGAGGTAGATAATAATTTTTAAACACCACATATTTTTTAGAACAGGAAGCAAACTTTGGAACTTTGTCAAGACTATCAAAATATACATAATTTTTTTCCAGATATTTTTATAAAATAGTTTAAGAAATATAACAATTTAAAAAAATGTTTTACATCTTTTGTGGATTTACAATTTTTTTTTTTTTTTTAACATCTATGAATTATTTGTACTTGTAAACACTTAACTTACATTCTGCCTCTTTCCCATCCTCTCTCACACACTTTTTTTTGTCTCTCACTGGGTCTGCATCTTGTTTACAAACATGCAAACACACATACAAATACAGTCACACACAGACACACATTCCTGTACAAAATATGACAGGTAGTAAAAAAGTATTAATGTTGTATACTTGAGTTGTACAGTTGTTTTGATGATGTTTAGTTGAAAAAGAATATGTTGGTTTCATAACTTTTGAACACCAAGTTGTATTGAGCGGTTATGAATAATAGGAAATTCTTTCAAATTACTAGTAATTCTCACATTAGATGGTTACATAAATTGTATATTAAATTTAGATAAAATTTTCATAGAAATGTTGATAAATGTTGTCTTCACACTGGTTTTGCTGAAGTTAATATATATATTTTGAAATGTCAAAATTTCTACATTTTATTATTTAAAAAAATAAATAAATAAATGGCATATTAATAACTTATATTTGTCAGTTAACATGCCAAAACTATAAATCTTTTTACATGTATGAACAGTTAAGAACCTTTTAATGACATACAATATAGTTTTAGATGAAAGTCAACAGGTTATGAATGATTTTTAAGCTTGAATTCCACCGGGTCAAAACTGACCCGTGAATGCAAAAGGTGTATGCATATTCTGAAAGCAATAGGAGGGTAACTAAAGTTAATGTATACAGTTCTGTAAAGTGTTACCAATACACCAAATGAAAAACAGGAGCAAATTTACAAACTCCCCTGGCACCAGAGAAAAAAGGAGACACAACACTGAACCAATATCTGAGAAAACAAGTGGCACTGACGTGCAAACACCACAAACAACAGCTTCATCATCAAAATTCTTGATGTGGAACAGAAGATGATATCACAGCAGAACTACATAACACAGCAGTGGCCCTAAATAGGAACATACTGATATTTGAGATCAGTCGCCACACCCGGAACAATCCTCCAGTTCCTCGTCCACAGCCAGAACAGGATATTTCTATTTGTACAACAGGACTCAGTGCTTACAAGGCGGTTAAGAACATATGTGGATCCATTGCAAATGTAAAAACTGGTGTTTTTCTCTGTAAAATATAAACATTAAATATTTATATTGAACATATATATATATATATATATATATAAAGTATAATAAATATATGTAAAAATACAAGTTTTTGTGACAAAGTTTGAATACTGCAGTTGTTCAAATGTGAGGCTCTCGTTTTTTTTGTCACTTCATTTTCTAGTGTTGAGAAATCAGATTTAAAGTTAGTTTGGGCGGTTCACTTCAATGAATCGATTCAAAAACAGAGGACTGTTTTCAGAAGTCCCTGTGTGTAATTTTATGTTCTTTGTAGCGGAATTAAAAAAAAATAATAATACTGCTGTTTTTCCCTATATGTTTCTTTAATGCTACAAATTGTGTCAAATTTTACATTGCTTATGATCCAAACATGTCAACTCACCCCACATTGTTAATTCCAAACAAAAGTTCTCTCGTACAGTTGAGCGATTTAAAAACGGTTTGTGAATCGGTTCAAATTATTAAAAAATAATTGATTCAAAAGAAAGATTTGTTCGCACATCACATATTACAACAGTTTTAATCTGTGACATCAATCCTCTGTGTCTGTTTCTATTCAAAATAATTGTTTTCATGTATACTTTATTAAAAAAATGTAAAAAAAAAAAGCAAAATATCAAAGCATACGTTTTGGATCACATAGCAATGAGAGCTGGTCAGGTGGGTGAAATGGATGAAACGGTTCAAATGTCAATGGTATCAATGGAAAAAGCTTCAGTTCATAACTTAACCCTTAAAGTCTGGTTGATTCATTACAAAGCAAGAGGAAACATAACAGACCACTAGACTTAAACAGATGAGCTCTATGCTCAATGACCTCCAATTTCTCTATGCAATGCATATCAGGCAATGTGGTTTGAACAATAACTGAAGTCACGTGAATTTGGCAACGAAACATCCATTGCATTTTAATGATTAGATGTTGCTTGCCGAAGTAAACACAGTTAAAGTTTAACACAGTTCTAATAAGGCTGTCCTACAACTTTCAAAAAACAAAAATAGACAAATAACAACCAAGGCCAACTACTCGGCTGCTTATTGACTTCAAATGGATCAAATATAGAGAGTTGTGTGTGTTCAATTCAAGTTTAATCAGAATCTCAGTCCCCTGTGAGACTCTGTTTTAATGAAACAGGCTTCCAAGAGCCAAACAAAGCCTAAGGAAAAAAGGGTCTAAAGCAGAACAAAAACGAAACACTTTCACTTATAATTAAAAGAGAAGAGGAACTTTAAGGACAAAGGTCTTTCCATTATACAGTGCATTCAGAAAGTATTCAGACCCCTTCCTTTTTTTTCACATTTTGTTATGTTGCAGCCTTATGCTAAAATGCTTTAAATATTTTATTTATTTAATGATAAAGGAAAAAACAGATTTTTGATAACTTTGCAAATGTATTAAAAAGGAAAATCTGAAATATCACATTGACATACAGTTGAAGTCAGAAGTTTACATACACTTAGGTTGAAGTCATTAAACTCATTTTTTAACCACTCCACAGATTTCATTTTAGCAAACTACAGTTTTGGCAAGTCGTTTAGGACATCTACTTTGTGCATGACACGAGTAATTTTTCCAACAATTGTTTACAGACCGATTGTTTCACTTTTAATTGACTATATCACAATTCCAGTGGGTCAGAAGTTTACATACACTAAGTTAACTGTGCCTTTAAGCAGCTTGGAAAATTCCAGAACATGATGTCAAGTCTATAGGCAATTAGCTTTGATAGGCTAATTGGCTAATTGGAGTCAAGTGGAGGTGTACCTGTGGATGTAATTTAAGTCCTACCTTCAAACTCAGTGCCTCTTTGCTTGACATCATGGGAAAATCAAAAGAAATCAGCCAAAAAATTGTGGACCTCCACATGTCTGGTTCATCCTTGGGTGCAATTTCCAAATGCCTGAAGGTACCACGTTCATCTGTACAAACAATAGTATTCAAGTATAAACACCATGGGACCACGCAGCCATTATACCGCTCAAGAAGGAGATGCATTCTGCCTCCTAGAGATGAATGTAGTTTGGTGCGAAAAGTGCAAATCAATCCCAGAACAACAGCAAAGTACCTTGTGAAGATGCTGGAGAAAACAGGTAGACAAGTATCTATATCCACAGTAAAACAAGTACTATATTGACATAACCTGAAAGGCTGCTCAGCAAGGAAGAAGTCACTGCTGCAAAACCGCCATAAAAAAGCCAGACTACAGTTTGCAAGTGCACATGGGGACAAAGATCTTACTTTTTGGAGAAATGTCCTCTGGTCTGATGAAACAAAAATTGAACTGTTTGGCCATAATGACCATCGTCATGTTTGGAGGAAAAAGGGTGAGGCTTGCAAGCCGAAGAACACCATCCCAACCGTGAAGCATGTGGGTGGCAGCATCATGTTGTGGGGGTGCTTTGCTGCAGGAGGGACTGGTGCACTTCACAAAATGGATGGCATCATGAGGAAGGAAAATTATGTGGATATATTGAAGCAACATCTCAAGACATCAGCAAGGAAGTTAAAGCTCGGTCGCAAATGGGTCTTCCAAATGGACAATGATCCCAAGCATACATCCAAATTTGTGGCAAAATGGCTTAAGGACAACAAAGTCAAGGTATTGGAGTGACCATCACAAAGCCCTGACCTCAATCCGACAAAATTTGTGGGCAAACCTGAAAAAGCATGTGCAAGCAAGGAGGCCTACAAACCTGACTCAGTTACACCAGTTCTGTCTGGAGGAATGGGCCAAAATTCCAGCAACTTATTGTGAGAAGCTTGTGGAAGGCTACCCAAAAAGTTTGACCCAAGTTAAACAATTTAAAGGCAATGCTACCAAATACTAACAAAGTGTATGTAAACTTCTGACCCACTGGGAATGTGATGAAAGAAATAAAAGCTGAAATAAATAATTATTCTGACATTTCACATTTATTTATTTTTTATTTTATTTATTTTATTTATTTATCTCAGACGCCTCCGCGTCTGAGATCATCAACCCGCGCATCTTATCACGTGGCATGTTGAGCGCATTGCAAAGGAGGCATAGCGCATGTGGAGGCTTCACGCCACCCACCGCGGCAACCACGCTCAACTCACCACGCGCCCCACTGAGAACGAACCAGATTATAGCGATCACAAGGAGGTTACCCCATGTGACTCTACCCTCCCTAGCAACCGGGCCAATTTGGTTGCTTAGGACACCTGGCTGTAGTCAGCGTCTTTACCACTGAGCTACCCAGGCCCCCCAGACATTTCACATTCTTAAAATAAAGTAGTGATCTTAACTGACCTAAGACAGGGAATGTTTTCTATGACTAAATGTCAGGAATTGTGAAAAACTGAGTTTAAATGTATTTGGCTAAGGTTTATGTAAACTTCTGACTTCAACTGTATATTACAGTCTAATGTAAATAAAAAAATATTGTGACTACATTTACTTGCATGTTACATGTTTTATGTTGTTTATAAGTGGTTAGGTTTAGGAAATAGGTTGGGTTAAGGGATCTTAAATAACAATATGATAGTATAATGTAACTACACACGTATTTATAAGTACAATGAAACGCGTAAAAAACACGCAATAAATATGAAGATTGCCAAGCCTGTGATCGAATCGCCCGAACTGACGGTTCAGGAAAAAAGTCACTATGGTGACATTTTTGTCATGAGACTGTCCTGGGATGGATGCCGGTACAGTATACTGATCTCTGATTCATCTCATTTGAGCAGGATGCTCACTTTAGATGTAAAATACTTGGGTCCTTATTATCTAATATAACGTTTACTGTAGTTTGGTATATGGAGGTGTGTAGAGTATAACACTCTGTTTGCCTAATACCACTACTGCTAGTGAAATAAAGCCATTTTGAGGGACACAAATCCCTTCTCTGTGTGTCAGTGATATCACTTCTGCAGCACCGTGGACAGTGGCAGGTTTGAATCTGTCATAACAAATAAGGCATGAGAGAAAATGAAACAAGCCACAGATGAAGCGTCATCTACAAAAACAAGCTTCAGTCAGACTGACACCTGATAAAAAGGAGAATTTTCACTCAGTCAGGGATTTGGTGGAGATAGAATGCATTTTGTGCGAAGACTACACAGACTAGTGACTACAAGACACCAAGATCTCACATTTCAGAGAAAACTCATGATATTAGCACTAAGCATTACTAAAACCTGATATCACCTTCAACTCCAGAAAACAACCTCCCACACTTGCTTTTCACAGTGTTGTCTCAACTTGTGATTGAAATTTTTTTTTTCACCTGTAGCATCAAATTAATTAACTAATTGCTTGATCAACACAAAATGGGTGTTGTTTTAAAGTGCTTTTTAATTTTCTGTCAAGTTAGACGTTTTCCTTTTTTATAACTTATGAAATACAATTATTTTCTGTACATCATACTGTCAAACACCATACAGATCGGAAAGGTCTCGAGTAGTGCTTTTACTGTGGCGGTAACAAACCTCAGTAATCAAGGGGCCGAAAGAGTTACCTTCAAAAGTCTTACTGGATGTGTTATTATCAACCTAGTCTCATAGTGTTACTATAACTATATTTTTGCAAACTGAGTTTTGCGAGCCACTTTCTACGTTTTGCTGCAGTTTCCTGGTGAAATGAACACTAGAGGTGCTACAGCAACGGTGCGTTTTAATTACTTTCACACAAATCTCGGGTACTGTGGCTGTTTATGACTTTCTAAACATTTATTTTTCGCACTATTACACACTGCTATGATATTGAAACACTTTAACGCATCATTTGAAAAACAGACTCAACTACATTTACACACTTATTCCAACATGACTGGCTTCCATGGAAGCTGACCTGATAGTATGTTTGAATTTGGACTCTGAGACTGAGCCTCGAGCCCAGCCAAGGACGCTCAAAGTTAAAGTGAAATCAAAGTGCCATAGAAGCAACACAAAATGACGCGGTTGCTTCCGTAAATGTGCTTTTCATGTCAAATTTGCTTTAAAAACATCTGTTAGGTTTAGGTGTTGGTTAAGGATGTCTGTTTTGTTCACCTCTCATTTATCTTAGGACACTATTGGTTAGGTTTAGGTAACGTTTTAGGTTAGAGAGGTTAGTTTTACTCATTAAAACCTCCATCTAATATTCACTTTAAAAACCTCGTCTGATTACAACTTAATTTCACTCGCCTCTGGCGCCCCCCACTGGACACGTCAAGAGAAAACTGCAGCCAAACGTGTAATGAAGCACATCATTTTGGTTTTCAAAAATTTTGCCATTGTCAAGTAAATTTCATGAGATAAGGCTGGTTATTATTGTATTCAAGTGGACAGTTCACACTAATCTCGCTACAGTGCCCCTTGTGGCAATGTTGAGAATGTGATGTGTATTTACGTTGTGTTACGAATGGCGGTCGGACAAATTTTGGAACGCAACAATGCACGAAATAGAGCTTGTGTAGCTAGAAGCGTGTGCATTCACATACTTGTGTAGAATATGTTTCGGGATTTAAGAGAATTGTTCAAGTCCCTAATCCTAAGTATGAGAAATAGTAACAGTGTCTTGCCTTGGCAACAGTGGAAGTTAATGCCCAATTACTGAAACAATCCTACTTCAGACAAGGTATTATTTTCATAAATCTAAACACAGACTGCAAGCAGCATTACAGTAGAAGCAGACACTGTACAAATAATGTTAATGCTATTGTTTTACAGTATTTGTAGTTGCACAACCACTTAACATGCTGCCAGCTGTAATAATCACATTATGATTCCGAAAGATCTAAAAGCCAGTGAGGATACAACCCAACGTCTGCTCGCCTCTGTAGCAGAGACTGAAATGCACTGAGTGGAATTACAGTAAATAAAATCCATCCTTATGTGCAAAAGGGAATGCTGTGACCTGGAGATAATGCCAAAAACAGAGTGAGTGTGATTCTACAGGGTTCTTATCTTTATTATGAGTTAGAAACATCGGCCCCCTGTTTTTCATTTTACTCACTTGATTTACGTTGCAAAAAAAAAAAAGACAACGAGATCAAAACGAATGAACGAAAGCTTTCTCACTGTCCGTCATCCAATATGCCCTAAAACGATAGCTGTTGAATGTTTATGAATATTCTTTGGAGGCAAAGAAAATGGAAAAGTAACTGCAAATCATTTACACCGCTACAAGCTTTACACCTGTTCCCGGAACTAAGGAGGTGCACGTGAACAAACATTCCTCACTTCTGTTCATGCTAAATCTTTTATGTGACAAAACAAACAAGACAGAAACAGCCTGCAGCATGTTTATTTTTGGCATGTCAGCTTTGTAAACTGAATGCAAAACCACAATGAATAATAATTACAGTGTCAGACTAAGGAATCTGAAGAACATTCTGACTTTAAAAAAAAAATCCCATTCTCTTTACTCTTTTAAAAGGAATAAATCTCCCCAAAATGATAATTCTGTCATCATTTACTCACCCTCGTATCGTTTCAGTTCTGCACTATGTAAGATTTTTTGGTTAAAAATGAACAAATTGCCATTATTGATTGAGTACTTAAACAATCAGTGTTCAAAACAATGTTCTTTACCCCGATTCACTAAGGTAAGCCTATAAAAATTATTTGGGTTTGATTTGGCACGAAATCGCTGGCTTATGGCGTACATCTTTGCATACGTCATTTCCGTGAACACAGGAAAGAAGAACCGGCTGTCTCGTTCTCATGTAAACAGTAGATGGCGGTAATGCACTGTTTTAGTTAGTAGCTGTTAAAAAGAAGAAAGAAACTACAGTTAAGTTCAGTCACTCTCACACAGTTCAGGAGAGCATCCCAACAATCTGGATGGATGTTTATCTTTTATCCATTTGGCGAAGTTGTTTACCTGCTATAATGACTGGATATGTTATCTGGTAGGTTTGTTGAAGCTTATATTGCTTGTCATGCTTGTATGAATCGAACATTACTCGTGTGTTAACCGATCGCGATGTATCTTCGTTGTCGAAGGAAGTTACTGTGACATGTTTACAAATATTTATGACTTCTGAAATTTACTGTTAACTGTTATATTGCATTTTTAAGCATATTATTATCATGTTTAAAGTATATTTTATCCCCATCATTATAGAATCCTCGTTTTATGTTTTTAGTTTACTGTGTTATTGTGTGCATTCATAGACATACTATTGTAGTATTACGGTTCACTTGCATTATCAACTGAGGCTGTACAATATAATATAAAAATAAAGTCTTCCATTGAACTCGTATCAGCCATATCAGGAGTTTCACCTCTTAAATTGATAAGTGTAGTACAATACAAACATTAATAGTAGAATAAAACACTTGAATAATCATATTAAAATATAATGGTAGTGATTGAGTCCCCTGTTCTCGAAGTAAAAGCACTTTGAGTGTAGTGTCAGAAAAGTGCTATAAGTCTAAAATTCACTCATTCTAAATATGTAAATAAGAGTGTTGTTAATCTTCATCAAAGCAAGTAATATTTCAGTTTTAAATGTTTAACCGTATAGCATTATATCAACATGAAAATAGCACGTTATGACGCCAGCTCTGAATATCTCCAGTCATGAATGATCACACACAGGAAAAGCTGAAATCATAAGATTCATCCGCCAGAAGGGCAGTGCCGAAACACGAATCACATTTAGTGTTCTTTCGGAAGTTGTTTGCAATTTTAAGTTTCATCCACAGATTTCGCTAGAGAGCACAAAGTTACATAGTACAGCTTTAAATAGAATTAATGGATCAAAGCTGTTGTATAGTACAGTAATATCCTCTGCTTTGTCCTCAAAGGCAAGTGTCAGCAGGGAAAAAAAATAGCTGCCAATTTTACAAGTTTTCCCACTGTCATCAAAAAAGCAACAAAACTTGCCCAAACATCTATTGTGAGGTCAGCCGAGGTTATCAATTGGCTGAAGACCAACCACATAACTGCTCTCTTGCAGGCTTGTTTTGAGACAAAAACATATTTGATACTGACAGGCAAAATAAAAACACTGATATCTGATAGTTGTAGTTCAAGAAATTAACAATAGCTGTCAGCAGCCTTCCTTTGTTAAAGCATTACAGGACGTCTACACCATTAGTCAAAATAAAAGCAATTATTCTAACTCCGACTTCCACCAATTACAACACACTTACTGTTAATCATTTCAATCACATTTAAATCCAGACATATTCATGCGAGGATTTTTCATTCTCCTTTAGATCAAAATGTGTTCTTTGAAGAGATACCAAAACCTAGTGTGCTGCCTACGTAGGAAGCATTTCAAGGCCACATAGACACACTCATGACGCAAAAGCTGTCCCAAAAGCATAATCATCCTCTCTTCAAAGACCACGTCCATAGTAACGTGTTTTTGAAATACATTGATTTTGCTATATTTACACCTCTGATCCACACTGGAACAGTGTTTTTCTCCACTGAAAATAGAGACTTTAAAAAATACTCACTAGTAGAGATCGAGCGATAGTGGATTTTACTGATACAGATAACTAAGGTGGTGCAAAAGGCCGATAACAGATCGTCCGATAGTTTTTTTTTAAAATCGATATATAGAATGATAAAAAAAAGTCTTAGTATTTCCTTTCTATAAAGGGCACAGACATTGAGGTTTTAAAACGAATAAAATCCCAAAAGCAGTTTATTGTGCAACCAAAATTCCTATAATAACCAAAAAATTCTGCTTTTAACTATAAACAAGCCCAAATACACCGGGGGACTCTTATATTGAAATGACAGAGACATGCCTCCATTACGATGCTCTATATTTATTCAACACTTGAAGCTTTTTATAGCCTATATATTCAACAGAAAAGAGTTTTGTTTCAATATATTTTTCAGATGAGGTTTATTGTTGAGGAAAAAAACAATCAGCATAGATTTTTGCTGATAACCAATAGTTCCAAAAACCAACTATCGGCACCACTTAATCGGTAAAACCGATATATCGGTCTACCTCTACTCTCTAGTACTGTATAATTTGGAGAACGATGATGTTAGGAAACGGAAAACTGAGGCCACATTCATAGTAATCCTGTTTAGTTTCCTAACGCCACTGTTTTCCAAAGTATGCAGTAATACAGAGCGTTTTCAAAACACTCCTTTTTCGGTGAAAGAAAACCTCGATCTAGTGAGGATTAGAGGCATAAACGTAGCAAAATTAATGCATTTTCAAACTTGAGTTTTCAACCGAAAATGTATCAGTGTGGCCGTGGCCTTACTTAGCCTATACATTTTCATTTGAGAACTACGCTACAAAAATTTCGCTATGTTTATGTCCCTCATCCACACTAGAACAGTGTTTTCCTCCACCGAAAACCCTCTCCATTAACATATTCTTTGGAAAACAACGTTAAGAAATGGAAAACGGTGTTTTCAACCAAAAACGTATCAGTGTGGACATGGCCTAAAAAAAAAAGGATACCTTATTTTGACATTTACATTTATGCATTTGGCAGACACTTTTATCCAAAGCGACTGCATTCAAGGTATAAATTTTATTATTTTGTGTATTACCTCTTAATCAAACACTTGATCTTGGCCATGCTCTACCAGTTGAGCTACATGAATGTTGTTAGTTTACATTGTTGTATCCTTCACGCATAAGCCAATGCAAGAATGAATTGCGAGTATTCCAATTATAATTTCATTTAATACCAAACAGTGTCAATATAAACAGTTCAATCTAATTCAAATGGACTATTTTACCCAATATTTGTGTGGCATGTTGAGATGTGCAAAACTACCAATTTTCACTATTGACTATTTGGTTGGTTGTTTAAACGACTAGTCGACAAGTTGACTAGTTGGTGTCAAGGATAATAATGTATAAATAGGCTCCATTATGTTCACGTGACCCCGATCAGACACATTTCAAAAGGGATATACAGACATTAAGAGCACCACTTCAAAATGGTAACTAACAGATTTTCAACAAATAAATAGGCTAAATAACTATAACATTTTATTGCACTAAACTATCATAGTAAGAAAAGAACTAAGAAATGCTCCAATAAAGAACAGCACAAACCATTAATGCACATCCTAAACGCAGAATGACGTGCTTTAATGCAAACAGAGAGCTTGAGTCACAGGGATCCTCCTTGTGCATTCAAAAGTGCAAAACCGCAAGATTATATTGCATGCGCACATCTAGTTTACGACATCGAGCAGTTTAACCTTTATTACTGCAACTATTTAATTATGCATTGTCAGACAGAATAAGCAAAATACTTTAAACTCTCCCCAGCACCTTGCATATACGGGAATATTACTTACAGCAGAGGATTTAACGTCAGATAGTGACAGTCTTGTAATGTGTTGCTGATGCAGTGCTTTGATTGCTGTAACAACAGCACCTGAAAAGGATAAACTTAAAGCATTAAAGAGACAAACTTCTTGCAGAGGGTTTTACTGTGGTGACTATTATTCGCTTTTAGGTACAGCAAGCTATAATCACACAAAAATGCTCTCTAAGACGTTGCGTCTCAATTAATTTGAGAACTGCATCTCCCATTAAAGCCACCACCACTTAAAAATGTATGTTGTTAGTCAATCCCACTAATCGAATAGTCAGTTGTTAGATGACCAGTCGATCAGTCGACCACCATAGCACATCCCTAGTGGCATGCATTTTTATGCAAATTAGAATATCACATAATTAGCTTAGCAACATGCCAATGTCAAACTTTACTGAAAACAACTGCGAATAGACTCCAACCTGGTCTCATGACAAGTTGTAATAATAGTATGAGATGGCGAAATCAAATTGGTTCATTCAAAACAAACAAATTTTACTCCCAAAGAGAAAAAATAACAAACCAACGAACAATGTTTTTCCAATTTTCCCCCTTCCTTTTCACAAAGTTTTATCCCTCACCCAAACCTAAACCCAACAATATTTATTCAAACCATACACCAAACCATTATTTTATAGGAAAATAACTTGTGTACCAGAAAAGAAAGAAAACATTGGAGTTTGGACCAAGATGAGGAAAGCATATTAGTGGCTATTGACATACATCAGTCATTTGTATGCATAAATAAATATGGAACAAGTAAAGCCAAGTGCAAACTGCACAACTTGCAACAAACTGCGACTCACAATCGTTGGTCGTGCATCAGAGACTTCTAGACTTCTAGATTTCATTTCGTGTTGGATAGAAGGCTAGCTGAAATGTGATACCTACATTGTTTTGATTTGAAATTCTCTATGTTGATTGGTTAAAAGTCGTACATTTTCTTACGAGCCAAGTTGTACGATATCTTATGATTTCCACTTCTCGTACAAATAACTACAAGTTGTCATGAGACTATGTTGGTCAACTTGTTTCTCTTGTGCGTGAGGAGCACTAATAGTATCGTTCGGAGTTGTTGTCTATGTAGTAGGGGTGTAACAGTTCTCTGTAAAAAAAATTAAAAATAATAAAAACGTACGGTTCGCCACCCACGGTTCGGTAAGCATTGGCACTGCAGTTCACCTCAAGTTTAATGACGTGGAACACAAGGTTTGGTGAAGGAAACAAAGCGACAAATATACAGGCACAGTACAACCTCCACTAATGCACCTGTATGGCTCTGTAGATAAACAAGCTCCGGCTGTGTTTCATGAGGGTCAACTTGATCACATCACAGTTCTGCACACGTTATGTTTAGCTGAAAAAGGCAAGTGGAGAAAACGATTCGCTGAGAGAGAAGCCCCATGCGTTTCTCCTTTCTGGAAACATTTTCTTTTGGCAGTCATTTACAACAGCGATGGTCAAAAAACTTTTACAAAACAGGCACTGTTTGCCGACATCGCTTGACGTGAGTGCCGTATACTGGCAATTTATGTAAAAAATGCGAGCGAGGGTTTAAAATGCGCACGCGAGTCCTTCCTGTAATCTATCGAGCATGCGAGCGTCAATAATGTGCTTAGATTAATGCCATTAAAATGTCGTTATAGTAATACATCGATACATGATTAATCATTTATGCTGATATCACCCAGAGAAAGAAGGAGCCGCAGATGAGCCGAAACTGCACACACTCCCTTCCGTTTTTAAGCAGGCACTCAGTGCTAATTCAGACAGACATGAAACAATAACTAAAGCGCTTGGGGTGTTCATTGCCATATGTGGGATTTCCACATATGATTAAAATACCCGAGCCACATTATCACAACATCCCTTCTTGTATCCATTTTAATAGCAAGGTTTTTCCTTTTATAGTGATGTACAGATTCTGAATGTTGAGCACATGTTAAGTTTAAAATGCACTTTATGTTGATGCATGTAGCATTAAAGTCCAGGTATTAATTTTAAATGTTGATTCAGTAATTAGAGAAATGTTGTTTTTTAGTTAAGGAGCCTGATGAAAATTAACCATGGTTTTACTATAGTAATAATGTAGTAACCATGAACCAGAAGTAACCATCTGAGCAGAAATCATGGTTTTGATACAAATAACTATGGTTTTATAACAGTAATACTGCAGTTATCATATAGTAATCATGTTTTACTATATATTGTAACCATGACAGTAACCATGTTGATTTTGTGGTTACTATGGTTTTACTACAAATACCATGATTAAACTATGGTAACTGTTGTAAAACCATGATTTTTATTAAGGGCAAACCTGTTGAAGTGTTAACCAAATAGAGTATTCTTTGGATTTTGAAGTAATCTTTTTTTTCTGAACATAGCAAATACTGAACCGTACCGAAACCATGACCCTAAAACCATGATACAAACCGAACCATGAGAAATTTGAACCATTACACCCCTACTATGTAAAATCAATTACTTTTGAGGTTCCATTTCAGTTAGGATGCTGCCCAAGAAGGTAACTTCCTATTTGGACAGCACACTAGGTTTTGGAACACAGTTCATTAACATCACTGGCCACCGCAAAGACCATCACTCTTTGGTAACTGGGTTCATTCAACTTCATTTTAGATTCATTAATGTGGCACATCGAGATCTCCACACTAACAAATAACGCTAATAACTACAGTTGGAGCAGATAAAACGTCACACATAAACATAACAACAATCAGCGTAGCTTATTCATCATAAAGTTGCTTGATAAGCTGCAAAGACACAATATCTTAGCTGCCTCTCGAATTCGATTGCACCATATCAAATAAATGTTTGACTAGGAGCTAAATTCTTTCATTTACTTTATCTGGGTCTCCCCTCAGCACTGGACCCCTGTGGGAGGGTCTCACATCAGTCACGCTAGCTGCTTTGTTTACACCAAACCCACCACGGTGGCCCACCAGCAGAGGAACCTGCTAAAAATGCAAATGAAATTGAGAGACACGCTACAGCTGTGCCACGACCACGCTACAGCGTTTGACAGGGTTCATTCAAAAAGACCGACCCAGAGGGATCTGACCTTGGAGAGCTGCGAGAAAGAGATTTATGGACATCATTTACCTTCTTCAGAAGACCACAGCTGTGACCTAGCTTCTGCAAAGCAATTATGCCAATAATTAAAGCCTCAGTCCAGACTGCTGAACCAACTGTTTGGAGGTGAATAAACTTGGCATGCAGTGTAGGAGGAAGTGACTACGAGACGTGTCTTGATGTTTGATTCATTTTAGCAATAATTAGTATCTTCTCTCTGTTGCGTATGCCAAAATTGGTGGACTACTGATGGCGTGGGTGCTTGTACTGGGTCTAGGAAATCACAATGGAAGCCAAATAAACAGATTTTAACTAGGCTGCAGATTAAACTAGATTTTACATATTCTTTAGAAAAAATAGGCTGCTTGCCTGTGCGAAAGTTGCTATTTTATTTCACCACTGTTTTACAAATCTTACAGCGCGTACATCAACAGCATACGAAAACATCAAAACGAAAGTCATGAAAATGAATTCATATAAAGACACTATTTCAAGCCCTTTCAACATTTTATCACATCCAGGAAATTTATTATAGATATCTATAATTACATTTTCATTAGTAAAAATGCTAATTCTTGATATCAGCAATGGAATTACTACTAGTAAAAATGCAAATTTTTGATAACTGGGATTTGGTCTTCACTAGTGGCAAAGTTAATTTTAGATATCTGGAAGTGGATTTCAGATTAGAGGTAGACCGATATATCGGTTATACTGATTAATCGGTGCCGATAGTTGCTTTTTGGAACTATCGGTTATCGGCAAAAATCTTTGCAGACAGTTGCCAATAGTTGTTTTTTTTTTAATTTTTCAGTAAACCTTATCTGGTGATTTATTTAAGATATAAAAATCTTCAATTAGTAAATACTTACATCTAGAGCATTGTAACGGAGTCATTTCAAAGTAAGAGTCCCCGGTGAATTTCAGGCATGTTTATGGTTAAAAGTCCCATGTTATGCACCAAATCTTTGGATGAACAATAAACTGCTTTTGGGATTTTATTAATTTTGCACTCTTGTAGACTCAATGTCTGTGCATGTCTTTTTGATCATTCTATTAATCGATTAAAAACATTATTGGCAGATTAATCCATTATTGGCCTTTCCACCACCTTAGTTATCCCTCAATAGGTCACACATAACATTTTCAGATAGATGTTCCAGGTTCAACACAGTGTAAGCTCAGTCGATAGCATCAATGACATGCTATCAAATATCAAATTTCAACTTCTGTCAAGAACATGTAAAACCAGTAAATCCAGTAGTGTTAAAAAGCATGAGACACGCAAAGATACCAGAAAGGGACTGTTTACAAAGAGAAAAATTCACCAACAGGAATTACATCATTAATGCATTACCAGAACATTTTGAAAAGTAATTAGAGCTGTCAAAATTAACGTGTTAACACATGCGATTAATTTAAAAAGTTTAACACCTTAATTTTTCTTAATCTCAATTAACGCATTACCATTAATACAGCATAATCTCTGGTGTGAAGGCCGGAACCTTTGTAATGTATCTGCCCATAGTCGTAACAATGACGAACACACCACAGAGCCAGAGTCCTTCTACCAAGATGAGACTACAAGTTTAGCATAAAATAGCATAATGCGGCAGCCCCACAGACATTCTATGGGCAGTACTGTCTTAACACACTAGTTGACTGCGACGCTCTCTCCAATGATAGAGCCACGGAGGTTATTATCGCAGAAAACAGCGCTTCCCTGTCAGTGATAAAATGAAGAAAGAAGCTCTTAGCGCTATTTGATGTACAAAACAAGCCCAGATGGGACTTGTCATAGAAATCAAGTATTTTTCAGCCTTAGTAAGGCACGTTTTAATTACCACAGAAGCACACCAAGTCTTAATTATCACCAAAACGTAGAATGAGACGTTTTTGTCTGCAAGTGGTTTTCATGGTGAGTTTCAATCGGTGCTCGACACTGGCGTTGACAATCTGACATGAATCATGAACGCAGCTTCATGATTGCTGTAACAAAGCGGATAGCCACAGTCTACCAGCAGATTAATATTGCGGAGGATGAGAGTTTAAGAGATTTAATGCCTATTACAATGAATATGTAACCTATGTGGTGAAAATAGTTCTTTCAATTAGCCAAACTCCCACTTCGACTTTGGCAAACGTTTAATGTTACTTGAAATGATGCTATTTTAGTACATTTCTATCTTTATACTGTGGAAGGCTTTGTTTGGAAAATGTTAATAAAGCATTATATTGTTACATATTGTTTTCTTTTCTTTCCTAAGATGGAAATAAATAAATTTTGACAAGAAAATAACTATATATAGTGTTAAATTTCAGCAGTTTCAAAATCTGCGATTAATCGCTTAATTGTTTGTAGTCTTAAATGCGATTAATCGCAGATTTTGAAAGTGCTGAAATTTAACACTATATATAGTTATTTTCTTGTCAAAATTTATTTATTTCCATCTTAGGAAAGAAAAGAAAACAATATGTAACAATATAATGCTTTATTAACATTTTCCAAACAAATGTTTTTTTTATTAATCGCGAATAAATCTTTTAATCGACTGACAGCGCTAAAAATAATATTACATATGGTGGCAGTTCCAAAATGAAATGTCCACTCTGTGGCTCTAAAAGAGAGTTAAATGTTCTCCCAAACAGATGAGGTTAAGGTTAATGCTCTATTGAGTTTAAAATCAACAAACCTACCTCCCTACCCTAAACTTTAAACCTAACTGATAGTGACTGATAAAGCACATGTGATATGAAAAATCATATTGCATGTTGCAAGTCAACTGCCATCATGGTGAAGCAACAGTTCAAATTTAGTCAATATATTTATAGCAACTTACAAAAATAACAACTCATCCATTTTAATGACACAGACATTTTGGCACAAATAATTCGGTTGTACCTCTATCTTCCCCCTTACGTACTGAGAACTGTTACTGCCACAGTAAAGCAAGAATGCACGTTCAACCAGACCATGTACTTGTGTAGAGTATGTTTCGGCCTTAAGTGTTTAGGAACTGTTAATCTGCCTTTTTACTCAGGATTAAAAGTCATTGCTGTTGTAGCGCCGCTAGTGTTTATTTCACCAGAAAACTGCAGTGATACGAACAATGACCCACGTAAAAATTATTTAGCAAAAATGTAGGTTTTGTAAAGTGTTTCTATGAGACCAGGTAGTAGATTTCCATTGTATGTGCATTAATGTAAACACAAATTTTGCTTGGCTTTACAAAGTGAGGGACAAGTCAAAATTATCATCTGTGGTAATCAATTGCATGCCGCAGATACTATTGAAGGATCTTAACTAGGTCTGTCCATTTAACATGTTAATTCAGTTGGATTAATTTTATAAAAAAATAACGTGTTAAAAAAAATTAACGCAATTGATCATGTCCCCCGTAATAAGGAATATTCCTGAGCAATTCAACCTTGAAGTACCACCTGTTTTCTCCAGGGGGCAGTAAGTGAAACTTCAGCAGACAGCACAACATGAGGATGCTTGTGAAAACACAGCTTGATGGAGCCCATTGAACACTTTAAGTATTAAACTATGTTTAACTAGACACAGCAACCTAAAAATTGTATGTTTATGATGCAACGCAACCAAAGTGAGACACTCAAAGCATCTGTCTGATGCAGGTGTACACTGATGGGTCCTTAGACAAGCCCTTATAATAAATCTCAGACTGATTGACAAATTCAATTGCAAAATGAATTGCTGTAGGCCAATGATTGGCTTATGTTCAATTACATGCAAACAAACAATACATTGGATTCTAAAGCCACTTTTTGTATTGTCTTACCAATGCTCAACTCCTCTGCCACAATAATGTCATGCATTTCAAAAAACGAAATACCTGTCCCAGATTTTGTAGCCATTTTACCAATATCTTGTGAATTTGACAGAAAGGAAGTGTCACAGGGTTGGCATAAAATGTGTTCCATTACAGCCCGAAAAAGGACATTAGTTAGTTTAATGTTCAACAAAACAGATGCTTTTAGTTCTTCACTGCAAGAACCAGAAATTCCAATCTTACCGATAAAATTGTATTTTACAATAGAAAAAACACAATCACGTGACTTCAGCTGTGGTGAAGCAAGTGTCTAAGTCCAGTGCAGGATTAATGATATAGTTCACCAAAAAATTACAATTCTGTCATCATTTACTCACCCTCATGTCGTTTCAAACATGTATGACTTTGTCTTCCAAGGAACACAAAAGATGATGTTTTGAAGGCTGTTTTCAATACAACAAAAGCATGTAGTAACCAAGGGTTATCAAGAACCCATTTGCAACTGAGATTTGAGAGCTGTGATGGAGGGGAAGATTTTCAGCAAATAATGACTTAAATATCAGTCTGTTTGTCACACAAAGATATTGTATGGCTTCAGAAGACTTTATATAGTGCACAAGTCTATAGACTACTTTCATGGAGATTGACAGTCCTTGGTCACTGTATGCTTTTCTTGTAATTTTCTTGAAAAAATTATTGTGTTCTGCGAAATAAAGTAATATGGGTTTGGAATGAAATGATGGTAAGTATGTGTAACAGAATTTTAATTTTTGGGTGAACTATCCCTTTAATAAAGTATAAAATCCTGAGAAAAATAAGAATGTTTGCATATTCATTCTAATACAGATTGCATAGCAGGGGAGTCCAAATGACGGCCCATGGGCCATCTGCGGCCCGCCAACTGCTCTGATGCGGCCCGCAAGAGATTTTGGAAATAGAACATACTGTAATTTGGCCCGCTATTGAGAAATATGAAATATGATACCGCTATAGATTTTATGAAATTCATATTCTGAACGTTGGGTGTGACAATCACACACATAAACATTTCACAGTGCATTTGTCTCCACTAGTGTGTTCTCTTTAGTTGCCCCCAGCTTCATCCATTGGAAGAGTTCAGGAGTTTGGATTCCTCCAGATTTCCACAGATGAAGCGCCATGCAAATAGAATGATGCATTTGTTATAGGACTCGTATCGGGTTAGACACCTTACTCATGTACTCGTTCTTGATAAAATGTCCCGATACCATACATCGTATAAATGAGTAGAGCTGCCGTTGTCTGAGGTCCTGAGCGCTCTGGACCAGGTTTTCATTTAGGATATCTCTGTGTTTTGCTGCGTTCAGCTTTCCTTCAACCCTGACCAGTCCCCCAGTCCCTGCCACTGAAAAACACCCCCACAACATGATGCTACCACCACTATGCGTCACGGCTGGGGTGGTATTGCGCAGGTGATAAACGGTGCCTGGTTTCCTCCAGACATGAAGCTTGGAATTGAGGCCAAACAATCTTCGTTTCATCAGACTACAGAATCTTGTTTCTCACAGTCTGAGAGTCCTTTAGGTGCTTTTTTGCAAATTCCAAGTGGGCTTTCGTGTGTTTTGCACTGATGAGAGGCGTCCGTCTGGCCACTCTGCCATAAAGCCCAGACTGGTGGAGTGTTGCAGTGATGACTGTCCTTATGCAAGTTTCTCCCATCTCCACACATGATCTCTGGAGCTCAACCAGAATGACCATCGGGTTCTTGGCCACCTCTCTTACCAAGGCCCTTCTCCCCTGATTGCTCAGTTTGGCTGGGCGGCCAGCTCTAGGAAGGGTCCTAGTTGTTCCAAACTTCTTCCATTTAAGAATTGTGGAGGTCTTGGGAACCTTCAATGCAGCCGAAATGTTTTGTATCCTTCCCCAGATCTGTACCTTGACACAATCCTGTCTCTGAGCTCTGCAGGCAGTTCCTTTGACCTCATGGCTTGGTTTTTGCTCTGATATGCATTTTCAGCTATAAGAACTTAGACAGGTGTGTGCCTTTCGAAATCATGTCCAATCAATTGAATTTGCCACAGGTGGACTCCAATCAAAGTGTAGAAACATCTCAGAGATGGGATGCACCTGAGCTAAATTTCAAGTGTCATAGCAAAGGGTCTGAATACTTATGTCAATGTGATATTTCAGTTTTTTTCTTTTTAATACATATGCAAAGTTATCAAAAATCTGGTTTTTGCTTTGTCATTATGGGGTATAAAAAATAACTTTTTTTTTTTTAAGCATTTTAGCAAAAGGCTGCAACATAAAAAAAATTGGAAAAAAATGAAGGGGACTGAATACTTTCTGAATGCACTGTAAGAGAGAGAGAGAGTACTTAAAACACTTGCGCATCTCTGCTTGTACTGCGTGCGCTCAGCTCGCACTTGTGTATCAACCAAGGGAGTGCAATCATTTTGATCAAATTAAAATCGTATTTGTAACACAAGTAACAACAGAACAGAAACTATGATTGAATTAGTAATAAATAAAGAGTAATTTCTTGAATCATGTCATAGCAGGAAAATGTAACATATTCTGATTATTGTTATGCGTCACACCCAAAACTGCTTGTGCTTTGCAGTGACACTGAATGGACGTCAAAAAATAAAAATGTAAAATCCAAGGGCATTGAAAGTAACAAGTTCTTAACCAGTATAATATTTGTTACATTACTGCATTGTCAGAAATGAAATTTTCCATAAAGGGGCCAATAATTGCCCTATGAATATAATTTTCAGGGGAATTTATATGTGTATGAGGGCATTTTATCTAAACATATAAAAATGCAATTATGCTTTTTTAAAACCATTTTGAACTTAAGGACATTTTTTGTCACTTTTGGGGGCATTTTTGTCCCGAGTCCCTATTAATTTGACCCTGACTCAAAAAAGTATTTTTTTTCCTCAATTTGGCATGCCCAATTCCCAATGCGCTCTAAGTCCTCGTGGTGGCGTAGTGACTCGCCTCAATCCGGGTGGCGGAGGACGAATCTCAGTTGCCTCCACGTCTGAGACCATCAATCCACGCATCTTATCACGTGGCTTGTTGAGCGCGTTACCGCGGAGACTTAGCGCGTGTGGAGGCTTCATGCTATTCTCCGCGGCATCCACGCACAACTCACCACGCGCCCCACCGAGAGCGAGAACCACATTATGGTGACCACGAGGAGGTTAACCCAACGTGACTCTACCCACCCTAGCAACCGGGCCAACTGGTTGCTTAGGAAGCCTGACTGGAGTCACTCAGCACACCCTGGATTCGAACTCGCGACTCCAGGTGTTGTACGCATTTACATTTCATAATTTATCTTTAATACCATTTTAAAAAAATGTAAATGTTTAAAGTTTTATTAATTTAATTATGTTAAAAATTACACAATTTAATATGATGAAATTTTATTATGAAATAGAAATGTGCAAATCTTAAAAACAGGCTAAAATATTTGTTTGAATGCATAATGTATCAACGTACCAGTACATCAATGCATTCATTAATATACTAATGTATCAAACTTTCAATGCATAAAATATGTTGGTAACACTTTACAATTAAGTTGTATTTGTTAATATTAGTAAACTGCATTAGTTAACATGAACTAACAATGACCAATACTTTTACAGCACTTATTAACCTTCTATGTACTAATACATTTGTAACATTACAAGTTGTATACATTAACATTAGCTAATGCATTATAAACCAATATTAATAATGCACAATAGTGTGTAACATTAACCAAGACTAATAAATGCTGTACGAAAATTAAAAAATTAAATAAAAAGTATTGTCAATTGTTAGTTCATGATACCTAATGCATTTACTGGTGTTAACAAATACAACCTTATGGTAAAGTGTTACCAACACTATTGTATCAATTGAAATATATTAATCAATGTATGAATCCATCATAGGTAATGTACCAAATGTAATGTAACAGTCAGTGTATTACTACATCAAATGTATTGATGTATCAATGCATAAACTGTAATATAACAATCAATATATCAACTGTTTCAATCAATTTATCAATACATCAAATGTTATGCAGAGATAAGATGCAACAATGTATCAAATGCCAATCAATGTAACAATGCTCCACAATTAATCAATGGATCAAAATTAATTCATCAATAAACAGTAGTATGGATGGTAATATCCAGTAATTAGTAATTCAACTGAAATTAATCATTACGAGCTTAGATCTATTACTTTATCTTATCTACTCCACTTATCAGTGTGTAACTTAGGATGCCAAGAGCAAGACATAAAAGATAAAAGTAGTTTACTGATGCTCCTCACCCTGAGTTACACTTCAGATTAATAGTAATAATAAAGCAGGACCCCTGTCTCACCTCCTTCTTGTCCTGCAGGCATTCCAGCACGGACAGGTTATTAGTCCAGGTGTGTTTGGGACAGAGCCGGGTCACGTCGTCCCGGCAGGCCTGCTCTTCTGCCAGCTTCCAGCCGGTGGATCTCCTGGACTGAGAGCCGGAGGACACAGCAGCAGCGGCGACGGCGGCGTTTTTCCCGGGATTCGGAGCCGCGGCTCTCAGCTGCTGGTGCATAGCAAAGGCCGGAGGATGGACATTCCCGAAGCTTTGCGGAGGTTTAAGAGCCTTTACGGAGAGAAGACAGAGCGACATGAGGAGCAGCAGCTGAACACGTCTACACGCCGCCATCTTCGTCCACAACAGCTGAACAGAGCTCCGCTCACTCCCCGTGCTGAAGCCACAGCTCTCTCTGACAGGCTGGAGAACACACAATCTTACCATGGAGACGGAATGGCTCATGAATATTAATGAGTTGAGGTGACGTAGGCCAGAGGTTGGTAAATATGCGCTCGACAGCTGTCCAATGAACGAATCCGACTATGAGGAAGGCATGGATAATTAATATTAATTAGGTAAAGTAATTGGACGCGCCGGAAGGTTATCAATTCATATTCATTAGTAGTTGTTTCGCGATAGTCTGGACTCACTTCACAGCTCACTGCGGAGTAGACTTATAAATGTAAAGTGTGATCAATGATATTCTATTGTACATGGTGTTTTTGCTGTCAGACTTGTTCTCTGTTATAACGTTATAAAAGTTTAAGGTCGTCTGTTTATTATAATTTTTTATTCATTATGAATGAGAGTGGAAAAATAATTATATTAATATAATACATTATAATAATTACATTATAACAAATTATAAACAACTTTAAACTTCAAATAATATAATAAAATATAATATAATACGTTAAAAAAGTTTACTCTGGTTTTTAAAATATAATTGTATTAATATAATGTAATAATTATTAATTATATAACCCACAAACTTAAAACTCAAATATTATATCATATTATTTTATCATTTATTTATTCAAATATTTTTTAGTTTACTCTGTTTTTTATTTATTTAGCAGGAATATCCACTCTTTTAATATCATAAGATATTTTAATACCTTCTAATATTCATGTTATGTATATAAGCTTTAATAAAATGATATGTGATCACTAATGTCATATTGTTATGAACTGTGTTTATTGTGCATATTTATTGTGCTCTTGTCTTTGCTGCATTTATCCCGTATATACAGTGTCAAATATTTGCACTGTGGTTTTTTATGAAAATTCATATCTTCCCTTCGCTGTGCAGGCTAAATGTCAATAATCCGGTTTTGACTTTGCATACCAAACATTCATGCAAATGTTTTAAAGGGGTTTGGTTGCCACAAAAGGCTTCAACATCATGCCAATGTCAGTATTAACATTCTAACTGAATGAAATACTCGATTTAGAAAATATTGGTATGAAAGACTAATGTGCATATTATAACATGCAATTTACTGTGTGCTGCATACATGTTTAAAATATGACCAAATAACAACAGAAGGCCATATAATCCATTCACATCTTAGATACGTATATCTAGACAATAGTATTATTTGATGGAAGTTTCGCATTACCGGGATGTTCTGTATTGCTGTGGAAGTCTTTCCCGCAATATGACGTTGAATAAAAAGAGTCACAAGCAGGTCAGCTGGCTAACCAACTGTAAATCAATGAGTCCATTTTAATCCACTCAGAGACACAAAACAAGCACACATCAGTAAAGCCTTTCATGACTGAGAAAGACAAGATATCATAATCTAAATGCCTTATATCTGAAGAACACATGCAGGCTGTTATAAGCCATATAAAAATAAGAATGAGGCCATTTTTAAAATATTGTGTACGTGGGTATAAACTATGGGGCCTTAGCTAAATCTGACAAAATCTTTTACCCTAAAGGTAAAAATGAAGAATACATAAAGTAAACAATGTTTTTAATAATACAATTATTATTATTTATTTTTTTAAATTCTAAAATGCAAAAAGTTTACTTTAAGGAATGGGTTTATGGTTTAGGCAAGATTAGTCTGCTCTGTAAACCTTAATGTTTTCATAACTGGAAAAATCAAGTTGTCTTAATTATACTTGAAATGTCATGTTTTGGGCTCATAACTCAAATATCTTTTTTTTTTTTTTTTTTTCAAAATCAATAGACTTAAGATTTTAAGTGTTGATAACTCAATCTATTCAGCACATTAGTTATATAATGCCTTGTGCTTGAATTATTGAATTATGTTTCGTTGGTCAAAGGGAACACATGGAGTCATTTAAATATTTGTTATTAAGAATTCATAGAGGTTTTAGCACTTTTGTAGCAGTAGCAATTTTGTTTTGTTGCAAATAGTTGTTTCGTGTGATGTCAACATTAGAGGCCAGATTTTGAAGTTCCAAAAAGCACATAATGGCAGCATAAAAGTAACCCATAAGACTTCAGTGGTTTAATCCATGTCTTCAGAAGCAATATGATAGGTGTGGGTGAGAAACAGATCAATATTTAAATCATTTTTTACTATAAATTTTCCTCCCTGCCCAGTAGGTGGCGATATGCACAAAGAATGTGTCTCGCCAAAAACAAAAGAAGAATGTGAAAGTGAAAGTGGAGATTTATAGTGAAAAAGGACTTAAATATTGATATGTTTCTCACCCACACCTATCATATCACTTCAGAAGACATGGATTAAATCACCCGAGTCTTATGGATTACTTTTATGCTGCCTTTATGTGCTTTTTGGACCTTTAAAGTTCTGGTCACCATTCACTTGCACTGTATGGACTTCTTGGAAGATATTCTTCTAAAAATCTTTTTTTGTGTGTTCTGCAGAAAAAAGAATGACCTAGAATCAGCTATACTCTTCTGTATTTAAGCTTTGTTATTGTATGACCTACATTTTAGTCTGTTTAATTAAAATTATTAAGTAGAAACAACGTTTAAACAGCAAATCTGAGTTAAGTCTATTTGAATCTAGTTACTTTATCTTAAATATTATATGATCACCAAGTAAACTTAATTACACAAGTTTTGGAGACACCATTACTCAGTTCAATTGAGGGAACAAGGTTACTCAATGAAGTAAAGTCAACTTATTAGAGATTTCAATGTGTAGTAAGAGACTACATATAAATACTTTTGAGAAAGTTTTGTTCTGTTGTATTATTCACAATTTTTGCTATATAACGAAATAAAAATAAAATAAAAACAAAATCGGAAATTGACAGGTATCATTAAAAAAAGATGAAACCATAGAACTCAGTTAGTAGGAATTACATAGGGAATCAAAGCAAACCAGTCTTTTACTATCTTAGTAGGTTTATTTGTTATTCTTACCTTTAAAAAAAACAATATGAATTATGCCCATTGATTCATGAGGTAGTAAAGACAGTTAATATGTTTGATTTACACTTTTGTGAAGACATTCGAAAGAGAATTAAAAAGGGATTTCCAGCAGCATAACTACAACAAATCAAAGTGGCATAGCAAGTACTGATAAAGGTATTATCAAATGTATTTATATTCTTATGGCACACATACTGTACATGCTGGAAAATCTTCCAAAGCATCAGACATGTCTTATCTGCAGGAAAAACACAACTTTTTAAATATTCTTTTCAATCGAAAAGAGCGATCTGAAGAAAAATCTTTTAGAACCGTAAAAATCAGCAACTAACACTCTTTTCTTTTTATGTTTCAAAGATGAAATTTCTTGGCACCTTCTATACAATTCAACAGTATAATAGTGCAAAAAACAGCACTGTATAACAATTAACTCACTAACTAGGCTGGTTTGACCCATTATAAGTTTGATGTTTGTGGCTCCTTGTTTAACGGTATTCTACACTTGAACGAACAGTAAGATGGTCTTAGTCCATCCCATCTGATGCAGGAATAATAAATTTTCCTCAACATCTGTACACAGAGGAGTTGCTACAGTACCAAGAGCTTTGAGGCATATCGCCATGAGATCAAGCTTAGCTTCCTTAAAGGAACAGTTTACACAAAAATTTACATTTTGTCATGTCATTCCAAACCGGTTTGCTCTTTTTCAGAAAGGAGATTTTAAAGAATCTTCAAGCAGCTCTTCTCTATACAACAGTTCAAAGTGACCACATCTGTCAAGCTCCAAAAAGGACAAAAAGGCACCATAAATGTAGTCCATATGACTTGTGCACTGTATTTTGAGTGTTATGACGCCATGCAATATCTTTGTGTCAGACCAAATTTAGTCATTATTCACTGAAAATCCGTGGAAGCTCTAAAATTAGATTATTAGTGTATAATGTTTTATTTTCTTTCTGTTCCTCACACCAAGCTATAGTATGGCTTAGGAAGACTTGGAATAGAGCACACAAGTCACATAGACTACTTTTAAGGTGCTTATATGGTGTTTTTTGTCGTGTTTGCAGCTTGAAAGCTGTAGTCATCATTAACTTTATGTTGAATTTTGCTGCATGAAGATTCTTCATTCTCCTTTTGTTTTAAACTGAAATATAACACCAAATGAGATTGGAATGACATGCGGGTAATAATGTAATTATAGAGTAAATGTATAAAAGAGTAAATAATGACAGAATTTATATTTTTTGCCTTTTGGGTGAACTATACCTTTAAATAGATATTCCAGGTTCAATACAAGTTAGGCTCAATCTACAGCAGTTGTAGCATACTGTTGATTACCACAAAAAAAAAAAAACATTCTGTTATAATTCAGTTTCCTGTAAACGGCAAAGATGGTAATATACGTCACTAAACTCAAAGTAAACATTATACATGTTAACATGATTTTAATGTGATGAAATCGCTTACTAACCTTTTCTGTGTAAAACTATATCCAATAATATTTTGTTGTCATGAGGACATAACGCCGGTAAACCCTGTAATCGATTTTATCACGCTAAAACCATGTTAACATGTATATTGTTTACATATTGTGGCTATACTTTAGAAACATTGTGTATTTTACCGTTTATGGACTGGCCCCATTCATTGGTCTGCCTTACTCTATCAGACTTTTTTTTTTTTTTTTTTTATAAACGAGGGACGAGTCAAAATAATTCTGTGGTAATCAATATTATGCTACAAATGCTGTTGATTAAACTTATCTTGTACTGAACCAGGAACATTCCTTATTTTTTTTATTTCAAAAAGTGCTTTGTAAGAGGCAGTGGCACCCACAGCCTGTGGGACAGACCTCTTGAGAGCGGAACCAGTCCATCATGTGACTGGTGTGTCCGCCATGGCCACAGCTCAGGCAGAAGTTAGAAGAGCCGCGGACGGCCACGTGACAGATGGCGCACTGGAAGGTAAAGCGTTTGCAGACAGCACACTGGGTGCCTCGAGTCTGACTGCGACAGTGACAGCAATAAACGCCAAACTCTGCAAATGAGTAAAGAAATGACAGAGAGTAAGAAATCCAGTGCAGATGCATAAATATGACAGAATGACAGTTCAATAGTGTGTTAAACGTCCGTTAAACAGTTGAACATTGACTTTTATAGCATTTCATTGGAGCTTGCAGTTGTACATTTCTGAAATCCAAAAACTTGATATAGGTTTTGAACTAAATGACAAGCGACATGTGTCGCTTATTTTTCATAATAGTGTATTTTTGGACTCGGAAATGGGAGATATTTACATTATTATTTTATGTTAATAATAAAGATATATTTATAGTTTCAACATTATTTGGACTTCAGACCTTTGTTTTGTTGGGTGATAAAAGCTAGATTCATACCATGTGACCCACATTTGCTCTTTGACCATTGAAACTGGGTAGAATTTAACAATTTAGGCACATTGAGAGCCTCACATCTCTGGGACTTAAACACGTAGGGCCTTAAAAATGAAGGTACAAAAAGGAAAGTTTGTTCTGTACCAGAATCTATAATGATATTAAGGTATCTTTAATACTTTTAAAGTTGCAGGCACTCCAACTTTGGAAAAAAAAGTTTCATTTTTGGACTCACTTCATTGGCATATAATGAAACAAGTGGTGTTGAAGTTGACTGGTTTTAGTAATAGACCTACATATCCATGTGTAAAAATAAAATCATGATACTGCCACTTTTTGAAGGTAATTTTCTTGACCTGTAGTTTTGCTCCAAAATCATACGTAAAAATTGTCATTTTGGACCCCCTCTACAAAATAATGGATTACTTAGTAAGTATAGATCCATGGCATTTAATATTTTGGCCAAAACATCATCAATTATGTTTATCCTTCTTTAGAAAAAGTATCAACAAAATCAAAAATTAGTTTTTAACCACTGGAAATGTGTCAAATGTAACAATTTATGTGTGAGAGCCTCATATCTCTGGGATTTAACTACACAGGGCCTTAAAAATGAAGAATGAAGGAAAGTTTGTTCTGTACCAGAATCTAAAAGGATATTAATCTTAATATCCTTTTAGATTCTGGTACAGAACAAACTTTTATCTTTAATACTTCTGTCAAGTCAACTTTTATTTATAGAGCACATTTAAAAACAACAGAAGTTGACCCAAAGTGCTTTACAGATCAAACAAATAAATATACAATGACAGAGTGATATATAAACTCAGCAAAAAAAGAAACGTCTCTTTTTCAGGACACTGTATTTTAAAGATAATTTTGTAAAAATCCAAATAACTTTACTGATCTTTATTGTAAAGGGTTTAAACAAAGTTTTCCATGCTTGTTCAATGAACCATAAACAATTAATGAACATGCACCTGTGGAACGGTCGTTAAGACACTAACAACTTACAGATGGTAGGCAATTAAGGTCACAGTTATAAAAACTTAGGACACTAAAGAGACCTTTCTACGGACTCTGAAAAACACCAAAAGAAAGATGCCCAGTGTCCCTGCTCACCTGTGTGAACGTGCCTTAGGCATGTTGCATGGAGGCATGAGGACTGCAGATGTGGCCAGGCAAAATAAATTGCAATGTCCGTACTGTGAGACACCTAAGACAGCTCTACAGGGAGACAGGAAGGACAGCTGATCGTCCTCGCAGTGGCAGACCACATGTAACAACACCTGCACAGGATCGGTACATCCGAATATCACACCTGTGGGACAGGTACAGGATGGCAACAACAACTGCCTGAGTTACACCAGGAACACACAATCCCTCCATTAGTGCTCAGACTGTCCGCAATAGTCTGAGAGAGGCTGGACTGACGGCTTGTAGGCCTGCTGTAAGGCAGGTCCTTATCAGACATCACCGGCAACAATGTCGCCTATGGGCACAAACCCACCTTTGCTGGACCAGACAGGACTGGCAAAAAGTGCTCTTCACTGACGAGTCGTGGTTTTGTCTCACCAGGGGTGATGGTCAAAGGAATGAGCATTACACTGAGGCCTGTACTCTGGAGCGTGATCGATTTGGAGGTGGAGGGTCAGTCATGGTCTGGGGCGGTGTGTCACAGCATCATCGGACTGAGCTTGTTGTCATTGCAGGCAATCTCAACGCTGTGCATTACAGGGAAGACATCCTCCACCCTCATGTGGTACCCTTCCTGCAGGCTCATCCTGACATGACCCTCTAGCATGACAGTGCCACCAGCCATACTGCTCGTTCTGTGTGTGATTTCCTGCAAGACAGAAATGTCAGTGTTCTGCCATAGCCAGTGAAGAGCCCGGATCTCAATCCCCTTGAGCACGTCTGGGACCTGTTGGATCGGAGGGTGATGGCTAGGGCCATTCCCCCCAGAAATGTCCGGGAACTTGCAAGTGCCTTGGTGGAAGAGTGGGGTAACATCTCACAGCAAGAACTGGCAAATCTGGTGAAGTCCATGAGGAGGAGATGCACTGCAGTACTTAATGCAGCTGGTGGCCACACCAGATACTTTGTTCAAGGACACATTATTCCATTTCTGTTAGTCACATGTCTGTGAAATTTGTTCAGTTTATGTCTTAGTTGTTGAATCTTTTTATGTTCATACAAATATTTACATATGTTAAGTTTGTTGAAAATAAAAGCAGTTCAAAGTGAGAGGACATTTCTTTTTTTTGCGGAGTTATATATATATATATATATATATATATATATATATCATAAAAAAAAAAAAAAAACTTTAAATACAGCATCATGTATTTACCTATTTCAACCTATTCAAGAACGTATTCAAAATCTACAGAATACAAATACACTTTCAAGAAGATTTAAAAATGGCTATTGAAGAAGCTGACCTCGCATGGAAAGGGAGACTGTTCCAGAGATTAGGACCTTTCACAGAAAAGGCACGATCGCCCTTAGATCTATAGCGACAACAAGGAACCCTCAAAAGAAGTTGATCAGAAGACCTGAATGCTCTAGTGGGGGAGTGAGGGAGGAGATGGTCACTGATATATTGGGGCGTGAGACCAGATAGCGCCTTGTAGACATAAAGCAGAATTTTAAAATCAACCCTGAATTTCACGGGAAGCCAGTGTAGAGACACTAAAACAGGGGAAATGTGATCCCTTTTTCTTGACCCTGTTAAAAGTCTAGCTGCTGCGTTTTGAACCAGCTGTAGGCGGGATAATGCAGTTTGAGGGAGAACAACGTACAATGAGTTACAATAGTCTAAGCTTGATGAAATTAGTGAGTGAAAGAATATGTTTTAATTTAGCGATAAATCTCAGGTGGAAAAAGCTCCCCTTGACAACAGCACTGATCTGCTTATTGAAAAGTAAAGAGGAGTCTAAAACCACTCCAAGATTCCTCACATGATCTTGTACACTCGATGACAGAGGACCTAATTGGGCAACCAGGCCAGGTAAGGACGACATGGAGGAACCTAAAATCAGAACTTTGGTTTTGCTTTCATTTAATTGTAAAAAAGGAAGAGAAAGCATATACATGGAAAATAACAAGGATCCTAAAATCGACCTTTGAGGGACACCACATGATAATTGAGCTGACGTAGAAGAAATATTCCCTAAATTTACAGAAAACATCCTTTCTTTTAAATAGGAGGCAAACCACTGGAGGACCATACCCTGGATGCCAACCATACACTCAAGACGAGTGAGAAGAATATTATGGCCGAAAGTGTCGAACACGGCACTGAGGTCTAATAAAACTAAGACGACAGGTGAGCCTGAATCCATGGAGAGAAAAATATCATTAGTGACCTTCAGCAGTGCAGATTCAGTGTTGTGCAAGGGTCTGAAGTCAGACTGAAATGTGTCTAAAATGTTAAATGTATTTAGATAGGAGCAGAGCTCCGAATAAACAACTCTCTTTAAAATCTTGGAATTAAAAGGCAGTTTGGAGATTGGTCTATAATTGTTGTGAAGGATGTAGAATTGCATGTTTAAACCTACTTGGAACAACTCCACTTGCTAATCAGCTGTTAATTATTGCTGTCACACTGGAACTGATAGTCATGAAAACGTCTTTAAGAAGGCGCAGAGAAAGAATATCCAGCTTGTAACTGGAACACTTCATCTTAGAGACTACATCTGCTAACTGTGCCGATGTAACTGGTTGAAAGTGAGTCAGGGAGCTGGACGGGCAAGGAATCAAATTGTGAAGGAGCAATAGCACCTTTAATCTGCTCAATTTTGTGGGTAAAGAAGTTTTAAATTGTCTCACAGGTCACTTGAGTGGCGTCCAGAAAAGAGTTTCTTAACAGAATCGATTGTATTAAACAATACTTTTGGTCGATTTGCATTATCAGAGATTACTTTAGAGAAAAATGTAGCTTTTGCTTCCTTTACTGCTCTTTTATAGTTTGTTGAACAGACCTTTAAAATGTCAAAATAGACCTGAAGCTTGTCTCTTTTCCACTTGTGCTCTGCTTTTCTACACTCTCGTCTGAGAGTGCGGGTGACATCATTTAGCCAAGGCTGTGAAACACCCTTAACTCTCCTTGGCTTAAATGGAGCGAAATTATCAAGAGTAAAAGTACAAGATTTATTGGAAGCATCAACCAATGATTCAGTGTCGAGTCCAGCTGAAACATCATCTGTAAATTGCGAAATTCTAAAAAAAAATTGGCAGTAGACGAGTGAATGGCCCAGGAGTGACGTAAAGGCTGAGAAAAAGTAGGGAGAGGACAAGGACAGAAGACTCAAAAACTATCGAATAATGGTCAGAAATGCCAATATCTAAGACCTCTAAGTTAGATACAGAGATACCATAAGTTAATACAAGATTTAATGCATGACCCATATTGTGAGTAGGACCAGTGACATGTCGTACAAAATTTAAAGACTCAGTGAGGTAAAGGAATTCATTTACCAGAGGTTTTGATGGACAGCATACATGAATATTAAAATACCCAATAATCAGGAGTCTATCACCACGTGACACCAGTCTGGAGAGAAAGTCTGAAAATTATTGGATGAAGTCCCTTTTAAATCTGGGAGGTCTGTACACAAGTGCACAGAAAGCAGGACCCAAAATGTCAATCTTTAATAACTGGACCTCAAAAGTGGAATACATGTCCATAGGTTGTGTTCTGCATTTAATAGAGTTTCTAAAAACAGTGGCAATGCCACCTCCTCGCCCTGAAGTCCGTGGAGAATTTAAAAAGGTGTTAGAACCCCAAGGGCCATTTGTTCGCCAGGATTCAGCCAGGTCTCGGTGATAGATAAAATTTCAGAGAGCGAGATATAAAAAAGTCATTCAGAATAAAAGACTTGTTCAATATTGATCGTTTATAAGGGCCATCTTAATAGTGGTGACATCTGTGTTTTGCAGTGAAATAAAATATGTGTGTTTCAGCAAGCTGAGATTATCGAAACTGACACCTCACTTCACATCAATTTCATCAGTCGGAGGGCGACAGCGTGAAGACCAGATGGCCGGTACGTGGTGGTTATCAGGGGAATCAGCCAGTAATCTGCAGGGATGTTGGCGTGACCCTTGATGGACATACCGGGGGCGACGTGCAATTCCAAGAGCAGTGCAATAGTTATAAACTCCAGCTGCCGTAAAACCAGGGATGAGTAGTACAAAACCATGTTGGAAGAAAAATAACAGCATGAGCCTATAAACAAGCAGGGAGCTCCCCACTGAGACTGGCGAGGGCCAACAGCAAAACTCCAGTAGGCCAAGATGGTCAACAGAAGGCAGAACATCCACAATGGTCCACCAACACGACCCAAATTCAAAGTCCACGCACTCCAGCACCACTGGACATGGACGATGGACAGGCAATCAAGCAGCCCATTCAAGACTGCACGTAACAATCCCTGCGAAGACCATCGGTGAGTACAGCAGTGTTTATTTACTTTGAGGTAATCCAGTCAAACGAGAGGATGATGTGGAGATAAAAGCGTAGAGAGAAGGGTTCGAGTTGGTCTGGTGAAGGTGTAGCGTAGATTCCAAACAAACTAAAAAGGTAAATAGTCCATGAGATTATCCATAAAAGAGAAGCATATTTCCTGAGGTCGCTCCTTCAAAAGGCCACTAAACAAAAGCATCTAAAAACATCGAAAAGAAGCAGTGGCAAACAAACATGCCAGCGTTCACTCAACCGGAAGTTAGAGTCTACTTCTGGAGTTACAGGCACTACAAATTTGGAAAAACAACACACAAAAAAGTGTTTTTTCCCCCATTTTTGGACCATTGTCATATAATGCAACAAAGGGTGCTGAAGTCAACTGATTTTAGTAACAGACCTACATATCCATGTGTAAAAATAAAATCATGATGCTGCCACCTTTTGAAGGTAATTTTCTTGACCTGCTGAGTTTTGCTCCAAAATCATAGGTGAAAATGATCATTTTGGACCCATTTTGGCTTTCATCGTCATTTATTTTTATTCTTCTTTAGAAAAAGTATTAACAAAATCAAAAATTTCAGCCAGTTTTCCACCACTGAGGCTAATATCTCTGGGATTTAACCACATAAAAGAGCCTTAAAAATGAAGATACAAAACGGAAAGTTTGTACATGAATCTAAAACGATATTAAGATATTTTTAAAACTTCTGAAGTTACTGACACTCCAACTTTGGAAAAACTACACAAGTGTTTTTCCCCATTTTTGGACTTGGCATATAATTCAAAAAAGGGTGTTGAAGTCAACTGATTTTGATAATAGATCTACCTCTCTCTCATGATGCCATGCCACCAGACTTTCTTCTAAATTCATAGGCGAAAATGTTAATTTTAATTTCAATTGTCAAGCTGATCCATGACATTTAATATTTTGGCTTTCATCATCATTTATGTTTATCTTTCTTGGAAGAATATGTAAAAGTATTAACAAAAAAAAAAAAAATAATTCAGCCAGGAAGTTTCTGAAATTTGGTTGATTTGACAACCCCAATACATCAAATATACCAGAAAGGGACTGTTTACATAAAGACTAACATGAATTACGATAGTAACCAGAAGTTCATCCAACTAGAACAATAGTCCCCAGCTAAAAGAAAGATTTAGACAACTTCACAGATCAAATAATACACATTTTTGTATGGAAACATTTATTTAAGCCTATAACTAAAATATGAGCAGCACATTTCTGCTTTTGAACCCCGCGAAATGTCTTGCCCCATAGACTTCAATTTTGAATGCATTACTTTAAACACTATTTTTGTTATTTTTTCATTATTTTCTATATTAATACACATCATTCCTTTAACTTACCTATGCCTTTGTGTGGCTCTGGTGGGCAAGAAACAAATTTGAGCACCTCTGCCCTCTTCTCCCTCAAACCCCAACGGTGCAGAATCTCACCATAACATTTCTTAAAGTCATCAAACTGGAAAGAATTGGAAGGGTCCAGTAACCTGTGGATGAGAAGGATGTAAAGTATCACTTTGAATGTTTTAAGACATTCAATATGCAGTGTTTACCTGTGAATCAGGATGTTTACCTTTTGTTCATGTCGTGTTGCTCTTTTTCTCGCTCTCGTGGGTCAGTGTATATCTGGTTTGCATTGCGATAGTCATCAGGTGATGATTCACTCCAGGGAGGGGCGTGTTCTGATTCACGAACACCTGAGAGAATGGAAAAATTGGAAATGCAAAACAGTCATTCTTTATTGGTTACAAAGCACTTACATTTTTTGCACATTGATGATTAATGAATTTGACTAGCCTTCAGTTACACTGATTTAAGAGATTTTTTTAAAGCCTAAACATTTGACTTAATCAATAGCCTAATAAAATTTAAGGATTTATAACAGTTAATACAAAATCAGTAGTCATACTTGCACAAATCTGTCAATATATAAAAAAGCTAGACGTAATTAAAGGTAAATCAAAGTAGGTTATGCCAGGAAACACTAAAACTGGAGCTGCAGTGTGTAATTTTTGCACAGATAGCAGCAAGAAAGCCAAATTGCAATATGTCTGAGCAGCCCGACATAAGACATTGGCTCAACAGATGGTGTGAGTTTGGAGCATCAAAAGTTAAAAAAATAAATTAAAAAAAAAACTTCAAGAAAACTGTAAAGAAAATACCCTGGTCCTATTTTACTTTAAAATCAAAAGAAACACACAAGAAACTATATTTTGCATGTATTAAGTGAAGCCTAGATGTTTTACATGGTGACATTATTTCCATGACAGTTACGTTCATTTGATGATCGTTATGATATTCTCAAAACCACAATGTGAAATGTGAAATGATATATTATTTAAACTGTATTTATACATCATAGTAGTTCTCTCTTAGTACTGCCTCTTATTTTCTCTGATTTTAATTTTAAAGATCATTGTGCACCAGAATCTTTATTACTGTAATATAGTAAAAAATGGCAGCGTTTCGGTAATGAGAATCATCATTGAAAACAATGGGAATGGTAAAAGTACAACATCTGGATGAGTTATGGTAATTGACCCTTCGCTAAGACCCGCCCTAAAAGCATTCCTGATCAATCTTATCTTAGTAACTGTTGCTGTGCGCCACTTCTATAACAAGTGCTTGCTTTTTTCCAATGAGGGTCTATGGGAGTAATGTGTGTTTGAGTAGTTTTAAGCTAAATTATAGAAATTATCCACAAAAAAAAAAAAAAATTTTTGTTGCTGAGTCACTTGTAATAGTGACATGAGGGACCTAGAGAGGATACACGCAGTGTTTTTTATTTAAAAAAAAAAAAAAATCTTTAAATACATCTCAAGAAGAGCATGCTATGTATTAAACTGTGTCAGCCCTCATTCCTAAATGAACATGTATAACATTAACAAGGTAAATTAAAGCTAATAACTTGATGTTAATTCATTTATGTATTGATTCAGGTTTTAGTATAGGTGATAATAAATAAAGAGTACAGAGCATCATAGTGAGAGTGTTATGAGACGTTCTGTTCACTTACACTAATGTTATCAGGTTTGTAATCGCCATCAAATGATGCTTTTCTCTTTTCAAGTGACTGTGATAATCGTTTGCCTCAATTCTAATTCACAGTCTCCACAATTTTAAATCAAATTACTGTCATTTTACGATTTCTTTTACAAAAAACTTCAGATAAATATGCCACTCTACTTTCCAGCCCATTCCAGTTATGAGAATATTTTCCCAAAAACCGCAACATTCATGGCAAAATCCCATTCATTCCTATGTGAGGTTCTTCAAAGCTCGTCAGAGTGAGCAACGGTGGCCAAGGGAGGCGGAGCTTAGCGAAGCATCAATTCATAGGTAAAATATGCTTATATCCTCAAAGTAATGTCGCAACCACAAACAAATCGCAAGGTCCTAAATGTAGGCTTCATGCTCTTTATGCAAAATAATAATAATTAACCATAAACCTGTAAATCTCTCACCCATGTTCCAAGGAATCGCCGCAGAATCTGACGTACTTGAACACGACCCAGATGTTACAGAACTTGAGGTGAAGCTGGGCTAAACGAGAGAAAATATGATGCAAGCAAACATAAATTAAACTCATTAATATACAAGAAAACTACCCCACTTTTAAATCATGTTGAGAGTTGCACATTGAAAATGTGTTTTTCTCAAAGGCCAAATTATGTGTACAGACGTACATAGTGAGAGTGGTGGGGTGTAAGGATGGCTGGTCTTGGCTGTTGATGTCCATATAGAGTGAAGTATTCCTGAGGACTGCCGTGACCTCTGAACACACTACACAACATGGCCAGACTTTGAACATCACTCATCTGACTGTAGTGCTCCAGTCTGTGGAGGAGGAAAACGGATTTACAAATTAACGTCATTTACACAACTATGCAATGTTATATAATGTTCCAACTGAAACTCACAAAGTTTTCAGCAGGTGTTGCCCGAAAGGATGTTTGGCCCAGGGAGTTCCAGCATCAGGGTCAGGGTCAGGATTGAGGTCATGGCTAGTGGCTGCTGAAGCAAGAGCCCAGACCTTAAAGTGGACATATCATGAAAATACAAAAGGGTCGAGGTTTAGTTAGTAAGCATGGTCTAGTTTCATCTCCTGATAGATTCTGTAACTACACTATTATGCAAGAAAAAGCTTCTTTTGTTTCCGTTGATGACAATTCAAAGATAGCTGTGTATTCTGAATAAATAACATTTTAAAAAAGCAACATATCAATCACAATTATTTCATTATATTATAGTAGGCATTTAGCTAGTGAAGGACTTGAGTCTATGCATGCTCTTGTGGTGCCATTATCCAAATGGCGTTATCATGACGTCATTTGGGATATGGTCTTGTCAAAATTACTACTGTTTTTGGTGCAAGAAACCTTGACTTGCATTAATTGACTTAAATTCTAAAATTAAAATGCAAGAAAAGTGTAGTAAATGACCCCTTTAAAGACTAAAGTTCATAAAAGTCATGAACAACACAAATACGCTATTATTATATTCAAATGTTATTAAGTTATAAACAAATTTGGGTAATGTTTGGTAGGAAAATAGGATAGGGTTTATAAGTCACTTCTACCTGGTTTGGTTAGGTTGGGCCTAATTTTATTGGGTTATTCCATGTCAAATCAGCCAAATTGCAGTCACTTATTCTTAATAGGAGTGTATTTTGGACTCTTGAAAATCAAGATTGATTGACTGATTGATACTGTTTTTTCAACATTATTTGGACTTCACATCTTTCTTTTGTTGGACAAGATAAACTAGCTTCATGCGACCAACATTTCGTTTTCAACATTTGAAAATGGGTTAAATGTACAATTTTCTGATGGAGCCACACTGAAAGCCCCATACCTCTGGGATTTAACCATATATGACCTTGAAGATACAAAAAGGAAAGTTTCTTCTGCACCATATTCTAAAAGTATATTAAGATATCTTCAATACTTTCAGAGTTATAGGCACTACAACTCCCAAAACAAAGCGTTTTTTTCCCCATTTTTGGAATCATACCATTGGCTTATAATGTGACAAGAGGTGCTGAAGTTGACTGATTTTAGTAATAGACCTACTTATCTCTGTGTAAAAATAAAATAATGATGCTGCCACTTTTCGAAGGTTATTTTTTTGACTATTAGTTTTGCTCCAAAATCATAGGCGAAAACTGTCACTGACACACCTCTACAAAATAATGGATTACTCAGTAAATATTGATCCATGGCATGTAATATTTGGGCTTTCATCATCATTTAGCTATGTTTACCCTTCTTCACAAAAAGTATTTAAAAAAAGTATAAAAGTAAAAATAAATCTAACATTTTACACTAAAACGTGTAAAACTTAATAATTAACGCATGGAGCCACATTGAGAGCCCCATATCTTTATGATTTAACCACATAGAGCCTTAAGAATGAAGATACACAAAGGGAAGTTTGTACTGAACCATTATCTAAAAGGATATAAAGATATTTTTAATACATCTTGAGTTATAGACACTAAAACTTTGGAAAAACAAAAAAGTTTTTTATTTTTTTTTCATTTTTGGACTAACACCATTAGCATATAATGTAACAAGAGGTGCTGAAGTCATCTGATTTTAGTAATAGACCTACTTATCTTGGTGTAAAAATTAAATAATTATTTATTTATTAAATAAATAATTATTCTTTTTACCTGTAGTTTTTCTCCAAAAATCATAGGTGAAACTTGAAAACTCCACGAAATAATGGATTGCTCAGTAAATACTGATCCATGACATTTGGCTTTCATCATCATTTATGCTTTCTTTCACCTGAAAAAAATCTTTTCAGCAAGGGTCCTCTGGTTGAGTTGACACAGTATAGTACTATTCCTTGATACTTTCAGGTTTTCCATGACCATGCAAACCCAAAATACAAAAGCGTTTATAATCACCTTTGCTAAATCTCTGCGGCCTACAGCTAAGGCTGCAGCCCCGTTCTTCTGACAAGTGTCCTGTATGTCATTAACATTTAGTCTAGGGAGAAAAAATGAAAAAGACACATTTGTGAACAGAAAAGAAGATCATGATGACATTTGAGAGAAGGAATGACATAGTTTTGACAGTCAGTGCTATTAACGGATGATCCTAACAAGGCAGATTTAATCTAACATGAGGCACCTGGAATTCTTTGTTACAAAAAAAGAAAACAGAACATACACATATGTCTCCCCAAGGGCTTTGTGCACAGGAAGCAGACACGAGATCTCCTGGATGATGACTTTGCCAGCCAGTTTACTGGGTCTGTTGCTGTAGTCTGTTCCCTCTCGCTTGCCCTTCCAGCGACGTGATTTCTGAACCCCACAAGATTATAAACAACAGGATCAATCACCATTTGATCATTAACTGCATTCATCCTACATTAGAAAAAACCCTTTGAAATATCATTATGCAATGGCTTCCAAAAGTCTGAGACCATTTGTAAAAATGCTTCTATTTGGCATTCTTTTCTAATTTAATAAAAAATGGTACAATCTGATTATTCCTTTAAAACATGTAATCTGTTAGCCAATTAATTTGCATACTCTCTCCTTGTCTTACATTTAAATTGCCTCAGTTGTTTGCAGATAAGCTGGTTTTCCCTGCTGTGTGCTGTGAGAGTTTTCTCTGTGAAACCCTCCTCCTCTCCAGCACCACTGGTCTAGATCTTCTTCAAGAGGATTGTATGTATGTTTAATTGTGCAGCAGCAGCATCAGCCGCCTAGGCAGATCTAGTCCACCAAGACTAAAGCTACCAACTTGTCATATCCATTATAACACCATAAATTTATTCAGAGAGTTGTCATGGCTAAAATGATAAAGAATTTCTTAGTATTTGGCAAAACTTTTTGGAGAATGTTCAAATAAAAATTCTGTGCTTCAATCAAAGCAAGGAAATCAGACCTTTTGTGCAAATGAGTTAACATGGTTCAGTTTGCCTACATTTAATTAGAGAACTAGAAATAGTTCACAAAAAAAAACAAAAAAAAAAAACACTTTTTCATTTTAAGAATTTACATTTGATTTTCAGTGTGATCACAGACTTTTTGGACCCTACTGAATATATTAGATTATTAAAATGAATGCCAATATTATGATTTTAATTGTTCAAATTAATCATTCATAATTTCAAGAGTTTTATACATTTTACAATTTTTAAATGTGCTTAAATTATTATAATTAAATAATTAAATAATGCATAAACAGTTATATATTAAATCATTTTTATTCAGTTTAAAGGATTTCCAGGTTAAAATGAAGAAAATGCTAGATGTTTATTGTGATCTTAGACTTTTGGACACTACTGTATACAGTATATTATATAATTATAATGAATGGAAATATAATTAATTAAAAGTTGAGAAATTAATATACATTTTCAAAATGTTTCATATAATTAAACTTTTTTTCATATAATGTTAAATGCGCTAAAGAAAAGGCTTGAATTATAATGATGAATTTTCAAAAAATTAGTTCAATTATAGATAGAGTTGTTATTATTATCTCACAGGGCTATGAGATCTGACATCTATTAATACAAACCTCAGAAATATGCAGGGAGAAAAAAAGACATGATGTTGATATTGATCTGTGACTATCTGCTAAATTAGTCGTACATTATAAAGCAGAAAATGTTGAGCTGTGATTTGTTAAACGTGACCCACAAATGTAGGAAAGCAAGGAACAAGGGATTTGTCATAGAGGAAGTAGATGAGAGAGAGAGAGAAAAGGAGGGGCGGAGCTCAATACCGGACAGTCATGAATAGTCTGCACAGACCAACGGCGGGGAGCAGACAGAGGGGGCTTCTGATTGGATAAAACAGACCACAATATGAGTAAGGGAGACATGCCACCAAAAACTCAACAGGAGAAAAGACTATGAAAATACAGCACAGAAAACAACAGTGAAAATGAACAAAGAAAATTGTGCTTTTAAACACATGTGGAACAAGCAGGTGGCTGGGTGGGTTGTGAAAAGCAAGAATAACAACTCAGAACAAAATAAAAGTAGAAAAACATGTTATTCAACTATTGAGGAATAGAGTTCAACAGAGGGTTCAAGTGGTAAAAATCGAGCTACAGCTATTTTTTTGTATGTCCGAGAATACATAACACAATGCGTAATCGAATATTTCAAGAAAGGACGTCAAATACGCCAGGTCATACATGTCACGTGTCACCTGTCTTTCATTTAGTCATTTACATTTAGTCATTTAACAGACGATTTTATACAAGGCTTTTGTAGCAAGAGCACAACACAGAAGCCAACAGAGGTGTAACATGTAAACCGAGCTACAATCGCATTATTAGTTCTGTTAGTCCAACTTTGCAAAAATCGGACTGATATGATTTAAGTCAGACGTAAGCATTTGCATGAGTGCTACACTACCCACAATCATGAAGCGAGATCCAATTTACTTTTAAATTGACACAGCATCTAAAAAATGCATCGTTACTGCACGAGATGCTGAAAAAACCAGCGAGACATGATGCAACAGTCAAAGACGTCCATCTAGTGCATGCTTACATAGCAAAAGATGGTCGCATTCGAAGTGAACAACCCCCAGACATGGAGGTCTTTGGCAGTTGTGTCTTGACCATGCCTTGCTCTCTAATCAGCGTCTACGTACATACATACAACTGTATTCAATCAAAAACACTGTGGTACTGCTGGGTTTATGAAGCTCGAGTCCATGGCAGTACTATGGCACCGGTATAGGCTAATGTGCAACACTAATTTAACAAAGAACCATTTGTTGAAACTTTTCTTTTCTTGTTGGCTAAACCTTTTGACTTAATAATTTTACGCACATTTGTTAACAGCCAGATATGTTCTGTGCAATAAACAATCGCTCTAAATTGGTACTGATTGGTTTATTTCAAGAAGCTCTAAAAATACTATATACAGTATACTTATATTGAGGACATAGGAGTCAAAGTCAATTTAAAAATCAGGCTCTGGCTCTTTATTAAGGAATTTTCTAAAATGCCTATAGAGAAAATGAATGGAAAATAAACTTCCAGATCCCATGCTCCTGAAAAGTGGATGACCAGTGTTGAACTCTATTGCTAGTGTTAGCCCAGGCAAGCTTCCTGCTGTACTCATTGCTAACGCTAGCTGTCTCTACTCCATATGCTTGGCTGCTGTGTGACCAGTCATACCCGTTCTTTGTAGTAGAAAGAGGAAATGGAGACTTGGTCTTTGTCTGTGCGTGTGGGGCTCCCGCTGTACAACCTCAGTGTGGACTGAGACTCTGTTCGCATCTTCATGGGCGTCATCACCCCGCTGTGATATGCTGAGAGAGCTGACAGTGACCTACAAGCATGCACACATGTCACGTGTCATAATACATGATAATATGTCATCCATGAAATTACCATAATACTAAACTCAGCAAAAAAAGAAATGTCCCTTTTTCAGGACACTGTATTTTAAAGATAATTCTGTAAAAATCCAAATAACTTTACTGATCTTTATTGTAAATGGTTTAAACAATGTTTTCCATGCCTGTTCAATGAACCATAAACAATTAATGAACATGCACCTGTGGAACGGTCGTTAAGACACTAACAGCTTACAGACGGTAGGCAATTAAGGTCACAGTTATAAAAACTTAGGACACTAACGAGACCTTTCTACTGACACCAAAAGAAAGATGCCCAGGATCCCTGTTCATCTGCGTGAACGTGCCTTAGGCATGCTGCATGGAGGCATGAGGACTGCAAATGTGGCCAGGGCAACAAATTGCAATGTCCGTACTGTGAGACACCTAAGACAGCACTACAGGGAGACAGGAAGGACAGCTGATCATCCTCGCAGTGGCAGACCACGTGTAACAACACCTGCACAGGATCGGTACATCTGAATATCACACCTGTGGAACAGGTACAGGATGGCAACAACAACTGCCCGAGTTACACCAGGAACACACAATCCCTCCATTAGTGCTCAGACTGTCCGCAATAGTCTGAGAGAGGCTGGACTGACGGCTTGTAGGCCTGCTGTAAGGCAGGTCCTTATCAGACATCACCGGCAACAATGTCGCCTATGGGCACAAACCCACCTTCGCTGGACCAGACAGGACTAGCAAAAAGTGCTCTTCACCGATGAGTTGCGGTTTTGTCTCACCAGGGGTGATGGTCGGACTCGCGTTTATCGTTGAAGGAATGAACGTTACACCGAGGCCTGTACTCTGGAGTGGGATCCATTTGGAGGTGGAGGGTCCGTCATGGTCTGGGGCGGTGTGTCACAGCATCACTGGACTGAGCTTGTTGTCACTGCAGGCAATATCAACGCTGTGCGTTACAGGGAAGACATCCTCCTATCTCATGTGGTACCCTTCCTGCAGGCTCATCCTGACATGACCCTCCAGCGTGACAATGCCACCAGCCATACTGCTCATTCTGTGCATGATTTCCTGCAAGACAGGAATGTCAGTGTTCTGCCATGACCAGCGAAGAGCACGGATCTCAATCCCATTGAGCACATCTGGGACCTGTTGGATCTGAGTGTGAGGGCTAGGGCCATTCCCCCCAGAAATGTCTGGGAACTTGCAAGTGCCTTGGTGGAAGAGTGGGGTAACATCTCACAGCAAGAACTGGCAAATCTGGTGAAGTCCATGAGGAGGAGATGCACTGCAGTACTTAATGCAGCTGGTGGTCACACCAGATACTGACTGTTACTTTTGATTTTGACCCCCCCCCCCCCCCCCCCCACTTTGTTTAGGGACAAATTATACCATTTCTGTTAGTCACATGTCTGTGAAATTTGTTCAGTTTATGTCTTAGTTGTTGAATCTTTTTATGTTCATACAAATATTTACACGTTAAGTTTGCTGAAATTAAAAGCAGTTGAAAGTGAGAGGACGTTTCATTTTTTTGCTGAGTTTATAAACATGTTTAAAGTGGTCATATCATGAGGAATAAAATTTTCCTTTTGACATAAAAAAGCTTGATGTTCTATGAAAACATACTGTCATTTTCAAAACAAAACTTCCTCCCTAGTGAAAATAAAATGCATTTATTGAAACTAAAATGCAAAAGCGACTTGTTCTGAACGTCCACAATGTTCTGACATCAGGCCGATGAATACATTTAAACACTTGAATACCCACATTTAGAAATCAGTGACACCTTTTGGGTTTTCAGAAACTTGCGCTGTTACGGTGACGTAGTATGGAGAAAGTAGGATCGATGAGACTGAGGATGAGGCAGTAAAAACTAGCAGAAGTGCTATTACTCATTTCACAAGTGAAGGGAACGTTTAAAATGTGCAGCAAAAAAACTAAATGGTCCCACTTTATATAATGTATCTATAAAGCTGAATTATGTAATAGTGTGGGTTCGAGTCCACCTTAGTCGAGTCCGAGTAAAGTCCGAGTTTTTTTTTCCTTTTTCTCCCAATTTGGAATGCCCAATTCCCAATGTGCTTTTAAGTCCTCGTGGTCGCGTAGTGATTCGCCTCAGTCTGGGTGGCGGAGGACGAATCCCAGTTGCCTCCGCGTCTGAGATTGTCAACCCACACATCTTATCACATGGCTTGAGCGCGCTGCCACAGAGACATAGCGTTTGGAGGCTTCACGCCATTCACCACGGCAACCACGCTCAACTCACCACGCGCCCCACCGAGAACAAAACACATTATAGCGATCACGAGGAGGTTACCCCATGTGACTCCTCCCTAGCAACCGGCCAAATTTGGTTGCTTAGGAGACCTGGCTGGAGTCACTCAGCACACCCTGGGATTCGAACTAGTGAACTCCAGGGGTGGTGGCCAGCGTTTTTACCACTGAGCTACCCAGGCCCCCAAAGTCCGAGTCTTTAAAAAATCGAGTCCGAGTCAAAAAGTGGCCGAGTCGGACTCAAGACCAAGTCCATAACAGGCCAAGTTAGTTTCGTTTTATCTAAAATTATGGGTGAAATACATTTCATGTAATTAATTAAATACATTTAATGTGTTTAATACATTTAATTAATGGTAATATTAAAACATTTAATAATGTCCATAAAAATAAATACAACAACATAAAAAATAAAAACAGAAATGATCAGATACCATTAAAAAAATATTTATATACTACAGTATTACACTTCACACTTTTCAGTTCTCATGCTGTGTCCAGGTGTAACCTACTTCCCTAAAGTCAAGATAAAATTTTTGACAAACTCACCTTGGTCTGACGTTTCTTTTCACATTATATTTAGTATGGATAATAGGTGAATAGAGACTTCTCCCCTCACTTTTGTTCTTCATTGTATTTTCTGACTTTTTTGCCATTGAAACACAAGTGCCAGCTTTACAGGTAACAGGTTGCACTACAAATATGTGACGGACTGAGTTGTACAATTTCCATCATGGTCTATTTCATCCGTCATATTAGTTTAAATGTCCCTGATATGTAGTAAATTTGAGTTTGTCTCGATATAGTCAACATTTTCAGTTAGAAATGACTTTGCGTAGTAAGCGTGAGATAAAACGTGTTCTATTTAATAATTTGCAGAGTTGGGGAACGTACTTTTTATAGTGTACTTACATTATTTATATTTCTGGATGAGAGCGGCAGAGCACGTCTGGTAAATGGCGATCTCTTTCCCACAAACACATACAGCACGGGCGCACGGGCGAGAGAGTTAAAAAAGTACTTTGAAAGAGTGCGCGCTGCTGCTCTCAGCCAGAATAATCACACGTAAGGACATATACGCGTGAAAACTGATGCGCAGTATCAAATACACAGAATGTGTATAGTGCTAACTTTAGAGAGCACATCAATATGAAGACAAAGACAAATCCTGGACATTTAGAGACAATTTTTAAATCCTGGCCGGATGCTTTTTTCAGGTCTGAAAAAGAGGATATGTCTGGGGAAAAGAGGACGTATGGTCACCCTATGTTACATTATTTTTTTTGTTTGTTTGTTTTTCACTGCATCACAAATACCATGGACTTGGCCGGACTAATGTGTCCCAAGTCCGAAAGGCTCAAGTCCGAGTCAAGTCTGAGTAAAAATGCGTCCGAGTCCGTGACAAGTCCAAGTCCATTAAAATTGGACTTGTGACTCGAACTCGAGTACCCCAACTCTAGTCTGTAACTTTTTCAGTGCCAAAATTGTTTCTTCTATCCCAGCTTAATATGCAGAGACAAGTAAGCCATTCATAGGTTAATTTTTGCAAAAACTGTAAACACTGTGTCTCTGTTGCGCTATAAAAATTCCTGGATTTATTTTGAGCGACCCGCTTAGACACGCCCCAACAACATTACTCAACCAATGGCATGAGTTGGAGGTGGGACTATCTGATTGTTTGAACAATTGCAAGTGAAGGGGCGTGTTCAGAAAGCTGTTTTGAAAACAATGTAGCAGAAATTACATACATACATATGTTCTAACATTAAAATACATACAATACAATGTACATTTTGTGTAACTACATGTTATTCTGAAAAATTCCCACAAGATTCACACTTGCTGCTTCTGAGGTTGAGGTATGGGTAGGTTTAGGGGTAGGATTAGGGTTTAGATTAGAGTTAGGGATTAGGGTAAGGGTTGGGGTAGGGTTAGAGTTTGTGGTTGAGTTAGGGTATGGGGTCAGGGTTAGGTTTAAGGGATGGGGTTAGGGTTTAGTAAAAATGCATCAACACAATTGTGTATGATATGACCTCTTTAAAAGGCAGATGGGAGAGTTCACCTTGGAGTAGGTTCAGTCTGTGGGAGTGTACGATGCATAGTCATGGGCCGTGTGAAATAAACCAAGGAACCTAAACGACAAATTAGTGAACAAACAATTAAAGAACAGACCCATCAACATTAATGGATATAGTACATGGTAAGGAATAGAAGGTTATGACGTGTTGTCCTAGCCCACCTGTCCCACAGAAGCGTGCCCCTGAGGTGCGGGGGAAGGGGATGTTGGCGTCCTGGTATGAGCCATAGGTGTTGGTTACTCGAGGAAAAGCAGGAAGCGCAGGAGTCACTGGGTTGTTCAGTATGTAGGGGTTTGAACCAACCTCCTAGTCATCCAATAGGAGAGGACAAACAGTGAGGATCATTAAAAATGATCATGGTGGTGGTAATTAGAACAACTGGCAAAATTTTCAGAAGGATATGTGAGAAGTGCTTGCCCATGCAAAACTCACCGCCACAATGTGATGTTGCGGGTGGTTGCCAGGGCATTGCTATGCACTTAATGTGTTTGGAGGGGTTTTTAACATGTTGCTATGTGGTTGTTAGGGTTAGGGTTACTTTTCTAAGTTTAAGCACAAACAGTGCAGTTATGCAGAAAAGTTTAATACATAAGGTTGGGGAGCTTTGAAGGTCACAAGATTAAATATCACTTACCATATCTGACACTAAGCAAGACACCAGCTGTCTGACACATGGCTCTAAGCAGTTTTGGTTTCTCTTCACCTTCTGAAGGGATGTATCAGTCAAGATCTTCAAAAGAGTCGACCAACAAAATACTGTTTGAACATGGTATTACTCACAACATTGGCCAAAATGTCAAGTCGTCAACATGTTATAGTTTCGACCTTCTGTATCTTGGTCTTCATAGAAGACGAGATGTTTGTCGGAGGAACAAACTGGAAAGATGGAGCAGCATTGTTGGGGTACTGGGCAGGAAACTTCACAACAAGACGGACATGGTTAGCTCTGCAGTCGGCTGACACAAAGCAGCTGCGGTTAACGGCATCCATCTACAAGAGCAATGACATTGCATTCTTAGTATGGATGCTGGTAGCTTAAGGATCTATTAACACAAAAATCACTAGTACAAACCTTGCAAAACCAACTTACTGTTTTTGGGGGATGATCCAGTTACATCTTGCACATAGTGATTCCCAGACTTACACAATTTTGAGTGCAATACGAGGTAACATATCAGACATGTTCACAAGTCTCTGATGTCCAGCTATGTTTCTCAAATCCCTTTTAGTAACAGTTTTCTATTTGCTGCAGGTTAGTTTTATACTGTTGCAATTAATTTAATATTGTTTTTAAAATGTATTATTTCTAGGGATTTCCTTGTTTTTTAAGTTATACTTCTGTAAAGTACACGAGGTTTTACCTGAATTAAAGGACAATAACCCTTATATATATATATATATATATATATATATATATATATATATATATATATATTGTTTTGTTTTTTTCTCCCAATTTGGAATGCCCAATTCCCAATGTGCTTTTAAGTCCTCGTGGTCGAGTAGTGATTCGCCTCAGTCCGGGTGGTGGAGGACGAATCCCAGTTGCCTCCGCGTCTGAGACCGTCAACCCGTGCATCTTATTACGTGGCTTGTTGAGCGTGTTGCCATGGAGACATAGCACGTGTGGAGGCTTCACGCCATCCACCGTGGCAACCACGCTCAACTCACCACACGCCCCACCGAGAACAAACCACATTATAGCGATCAGGAGGAGGTTACCCCATGTGACTCTAACCTCCCTAGCAACCGGGCCAATTTGGTTGCTTAGGGGACATGGCTGGAGTCACTCAGCAGGCCCTGGGATTCGAACTAGCGAACTGCATGGGTGGTAGCCAGCGTCTTTACCACTGAGCTACACAGGCCCCCAGTAACCTTTATACTGTGTTCCGGTCAAAACTGACCGGACACTGGAAATGTATGGATTAGACTACAAAATACAGAAATATTAAGTGTTCAGGAGCATTCCAATTCTTTAGATGAACACATATGTGGATGTGTGTTTGCACACACAGAGTCACACAACATGTGTTGAGCACCCTTTTGTGCATTGTCTTTCCATGTACAATCTTTGAGGAATATTTCAAGATCTACATATCATATTATGTTGTGTTTGGGCTCGTTTGAATCGGGATAGTCTGCTGTAAGTTATGATATGTCATTGTCTATATTATATTATATTGTGTAAGGAAAAACATGACAAAAAGACAGTCCTGTTTATTATATTTATGTGTGTCTGTGGGAATTTCATACACTTAAACTCACTGCAGTTTGGCCTCTGAGTGAAACAAATTTGCTTATTGCATTCAAGAAATTGAGACCTTTCCAACAATATATAATACATGGCTATCTAATAATTTTATGAACTTACCAACTATAATTGTTTTGATGACAATAAGACAAAAACAGTTCTAATTTGTGAGTAAATTAAAAAGCATTATATAAGAATTGGTAGATATCAGCTATACAGGTGCATCTCAATAAATTAGAATGTCGTGGAAAAGTTCATTTGTTTCAGTAATTCAACTCAAATTGTGAAACTCATGTATTAAATAAATTCAATGCACACAGACTGAAGTAGTTTAAGTCTTTGGTTCTTTTAATTGTGATGATTTTGGCTCACATTTAACAAAAACCCACCAATTCACTATCTCAAAAAATTAGAATACATCATAAGACCAATAAAAAAAAAACATTTTTAGTGAATTGTTGGCCTTCTGGAAAGTATGTTCATTTACTGTATATGTACTCAATACTTGGTAGGGGCTCCTTTTGCTTTAATTACTGCCTCAATTCGGCGTGGCATGGAGGTGATCAGTTTGTGGCACTGCTGAGGTGGTATGGAAGCCCAGGTTTCTTTGACAGTGGCCTTCAGCTCATCTGCATTTTTTGGTCTCTTGTTTCTCATTTTCCTCTTGACAATACCCCATAGATTCTCTATGGGGTTCAGGTCTGGTGAGTTTGCTGGCCAGTCAAGCACACCAACACCATGGTCATTTAACCAACTTTTGGTGATTTTGGCAGTGTGGGCAGGTGCCAAATCCTGCTGGAAAATGAAATCAGCATCTTTAAAAAGCTGGTCAGCAGAAGGAAGCATGAAGTGTCCCAAAATTTCTTGGTAAACGGGTGCAGTGACTTTGGTTTTCAAAAAACACAATGGACCAACACCAGCAGATGACATTGCACCCCAAATCATCACAGACTGTGGAAACTTAACACTGGACTTCAAGCAACTTGGGCTATGAGCTTCTCCACCCTTCCTCCAGACTCTAGGACCTTGGTTTCCAAATGAAATACAAAACTTGCTCTCATCTGAAAAGAGGACTTTGGACCACTGGGCAACAGTCCAGTTCTTCTTCTCCTTAGCCCAGGTAAGACGCCTCTGACGTTGTCTGTGGTTCAGGAGTGGCTTAACAAGAGGAATATGACAACTGTAGCCAAATTCCTTGACACGTCTGTGTGTGGTGGCTCTTGATGCCTTGACCCCAGCCTCAGTCCATTCCTTGTGAAGTTCACCCAAATTCTTAAATCGATTTTGCTTGACAATCCTCATAAGGCTGCGGTTCTCTCGGCTGGTTGTGCATCTTTTTCTTCCACACTTTTTCCTTCCACTCAACTTTCTGTTAACATGCTTGGATACAGCACTCTGTGAACAGCCAGCTTCTTTGGCAATGAATGTTTGTGGCTTACCCTCCTTGTGAAGGGTGTCAATGATTGTCTTCTGGACAACTGTCAGATCAGCAGTCTTCCCCATGATTGTGTAGCCTAGTGAACCAAACTAAGAGACCATTTTGAAGGCTCAGGAAACCTTTGCAGGTGTTTTGAGTTGATTAGCTGATTGGCATGTCACCATATTCTAATTTTTTGAGATAGTGAATTGGTGGGTTTTTGTTAAATGTGAGCCAAAATCATCACAATTAAAAGAACCAAAGACTTAAACTACTTCAGTCTGTGTGCATTGAATTTATTTAATACACGAGTTTCACAATTTGAGTTGAATTACTGAAATAAATGAACTTTTCCACGACATTCTAATTTATTGAGATGCACCTGTATGCATTGTAAAGTCCAAAGCTTTAAAATGACACCTATTATGTTCAGATCAAGCAAGTGGTTATTCATTTATTACATCATTATTATTTTTATTTCTTTCTGCAGGGAGTGCTCCCCACTAGCCCAGTATGAGCTCAGTTCAATGAATCCTTATATCAATAAAATCAAAAAAGAAGAACAAAAGTCATAATTTAAAAAATAAAAAAAGAAGTTGATAAAAAGACAATGCAATATCTTGGGATAATATAATATATGCAATATGAGAGATTTATGAACAATCTTAGTGGGCTGGTCATTTTTGACCAGGACCACAAAATGTGTTAGTACAAAACAAACACAACACAAAGGTTAAAATAGCTGTTGCCATCATGTTGAAGTGCTGCTTTGCAGTACATGAGAAAATAACCACAAATACTCATGTGAAAATTGAGTGACAGAGAGTGCAATAGAGAAACACTTTTATCAAAACTGTGTTGTGTATTCATTGAAAATACTTCTTACAGACATGGACTTTTGTTGTTCACAAATCTCTAATTTACAGTCCAAGTCAAGTACATTTTTGTAACTTAAAGGAATGTTCTGGGTTTGAGGTGTAATGTTGATTACCACAAAAATAATTTCAACTTCAACTAAGCAAAAAACTGCGATTTGGCACTTATAATGGAAGTGAATGGAGCCAGTCCATAAACATTACATTTAAAAAGTATATCCATAAGATGTAAACATTATACATATAAACATGATTTTAGTGGGATAAAATCACTTACTAACCTTTTCTGTGTAAAGTTAAATCCAATGTTACAACTTCACTGTCAAGACGACATAATGCCAGTAAACCATGATTTTGTCGCACTACAAATCCTGTTAACACATATATTGTTTATGTCTTGTGGCTATACTTTTAAAACAGTGTGTATTTTAATGTATGGATTTTTGCTTGTTTTTATTATTATTATTATTATTATTATTTATAACGTACTGTGCAAAAGTTTTAGGCACTTAAGATGTTTCACAAAAACATTTGTCTTAAGATGGTTATTTATATCTTCAGCTTTAGTGCGTCAATGGGAAATATAAATGTTAGACTCCCAAACATTTCTTTTGCAAATAGAAAAGATTAGAATAGAAGAACAGGGAGCCCTGCAACAGATGTCATGGCCCCCACAGTGCCCCCCACTGAACATTGAGTCAGTCTGAGATTACATGAAGAGACAGAAGTGGTTGAGACAGCTGAAATAGATAGAAGAACTGTGGAGAATTCTCCAAGAAGCTTTGAACATCCTATCTGCCAACAACCAAGAAAAACTGTATCCAGGTGTACCTAGGAGAATTGGTGCTGTTTTAAAGGCAAAGGTGGTCACACCGAATATTGATTTAGCTTTTTTATGTTTACTGGACTTTGTATGATGTTAATTGATAAATGAAAACTATTTATGGCATTATTTTTGAAGACATCCTCACTATGCAACATTTTTCACAAGTGCCTAAAACTTACTTACTGCACAGTACTGTATATATATATATATATATAATTATTTTGGAGGTAATCAACATTATGCCACAAATGCTGTATATTGAGCTTTATTTGCTTAGAACCCAGAATATTCCTTTATATATAAGGTCATTCCTTTATAAAAGGTCAGCTCGAGTTTCCATCTTCTGTTTCAACTTTTCAAATGTAACTTATGGCAAATATTTCATCCTATGTTTTGGAATTCTGTGCAATATTAAAAAAATCTATAATATTAAAAATTGTAGAAAGTTACTCAGATTAAACAGTCATGAGGTTTTCATCAAACACCAGCAGCGACTGACCTCCACGTTGACATTACGAATCTGCAGGTTGACAAGAGAAAACTCCTGCTGTAGAGTCTGAGGTAAACCCAGGACATCATTCTTACCACCGGACATCAGGCCAGACTGTGGGCCTTCAAGCTGATCTGTGAACAGGCACTGAATTACATTATTTAAAACTAGGATCTGCAACATCCACCATAAGCATGCAGTAAAAAAGCATTGATGCATTGAATAAGGAATTTAATACTCAATTAGAATTACTACGATATTATTGTAGAATAATAATGTATTATGCATACTAATTTGCAAAATACAATCCTTGGCCTATTTTCCTTGCGTTTTCAGATCCCCAATATACTGGTGCTATCCAATTGACTGTCCCTCGAAATTCAAGACGGTCTTCAGTATATTTTCAAGAAGAATTATGAATCGAACCAAATTGTGATGCTTTTTCAGATTTCATGATGCACCCAAATTGTTGTCGGAGCAAATATTTACACCTCTAGCATTAAACATGCTGACTCTGAGAGAGCCATCCAGCTTTTACCCTGCGAGTTCTCCGCTGTGGGTCCAGGACCGAGAGGAGGCTCGGTGTCTTGCGAGCGCAGCGTCTTCTCCGTCTCTGTCGTGAGAGTCAAGCCCTCCATCAACTCCTCCACGATGTCATTCGCACAGCACAGCTGCAGAACACATGAATCGATAAGTCTCAAACTTACACTTACCAGCTGTAGTGAAGGGAAACAGTTCTTTCATTTCATATATCATGGGCTTCACCTTTTGGAGTTGCGGATCCACTCTCCATATCCTGAGGGTTTGGTCTCTGGACAATGTGACCAGCTGATAGTCTTTGGAACCTACAATGACACTGATACTCAGTTTTCATACTGGACTGATGCCAAATTGATTTGAGCTTACTGTCAACAGGGCTGAAAAACTAAATTATAATTTTTCCCTTAAGTATTACAAAAATTCAAATTAATTCTAATTTTCAAGTCAGGATATTTTTTTTTCCCTCCCCATTTCTCCCCAATTTTGGCATGCCCAATTCCCAATGTGCTCTAAGTCCTCGTGGTGGCGTAGTGACTCACCTCAATCCGGGTGGTGGAGGACGAATCTCAGTTGCCTCCGCGTCTGAGACTGTCAATCCACGCATCTTATCACGTGGCTTGTTGAGCGCGTTACCGCGGAGACCTAGCGCGTGTGGAGGTTCACACTATTCTCCGCGGCATGCACGCACAACTCACCATGCGCCCCACCGAGAGCATGAGCCACATTATAGCGACCACGAGGAGGTCAACCCAATGTGACTCTACCCACCCTAGCAACCGGGCCGATTGGTTGCTTAGGAAGCCTAACTGGAGTCACTTAGCACACCCTGGATTCGAACTTGCGAAGTTCCTTGAACGTATTGTTCTTAAAAATCAATAGACTTAAGATTTTTCTATACGAGGGGGCCTGGGTAGCTCAGCGAGTATTGACGCTGACTATCACCCCTGGAGTCGCGAGTTCGAATCCAGGGTGTGCTGAGTGACTCCAGCCAGGTCTCCTAAGCAACCAAATTGGCCCGGATGCTAAGGAGGGTACAGTGACATGGGGTAACCTCCTCGTGGTCATGATTAGTGGTTCTCACTCTCAGTGGGGCGCGTGGTAAGTTGTGCGTGAATCGCGAAGGGTAGCATGAGCCTCCACATGCTGTGAGTCTCCACGGTGTCATGCACAGCGAGCCACATGATAAGATGCGCGGATTGATGGTCTCAGAAGCGGAGGCAACTGAAACTTGTACTCCACCACCCGGATTGAAATGAGTAACCGTGCCACCATGAGGACCTACTAAGTAGTGGGAATTGGGCATTCCAAATTGGGAGAAAAAAAAAAGATTATTCTATATGAACACCAAGTTAGGTGAACTCAATTACACAAGTTTTGGGGACGCTATTACTCAATTCAATTGAGGGAACAAGTTTACTCAATCAATTGAGTAGAATCAACTTATTAAGGTTTCCAGTGTGCCGTGTCCAGTTAAAAAGTACTTTGACCTTTAAAAATGCATCTCAAGACACCTGCGTTCTATTAAACTGTATTTGTTGTGCTGCATCTAGTTTTTTTTAGCTCAAGAATGCGATTGGTCTGAAGTCCTCATCAGTGCATGGCACACATCCAAACAATTTGCATTTCTGTCATAAATTCGACGACCATTCGAATTTCAAATTTTAATTTGACAGCCTTAGTATAAACTAACATAGCTGCATGTGAAGTAACAAAAAAGAACAAGGTACTACCAGTCTTTTTGGGACATATCCCATGCCATGGTACTACTATGGATTTCTTTGAAGTGCATTAGAGGACCATGTAAACACAATGATACATGACTATAGTAATCATTCAGTAACATGGTATATGTCAAAGTACCATCTGGTACCATCACTGTACCATGGCACCACAACAGTGAAGTCAACATGAATGGGTATTTGCAGGTCCGTTCTGCTTCCATAGTGCAACATATTTTAGTGTGAAACAAAAATTATTACCATCGTTTCTCTCACAATCTGCTGTAAACTCTCACCTTCTTTCTGTGGCCTCCACTGAAACTCAAGCACGACATCATCATGACCCACAAAGGCATGAACGGGGCTGTTGAGTTCCAGCGTGCTCCACAGGAGGAGACTGTTCTCTCGCCGTAGCTGAGGAACCATTACTGTTACCAGCCCGTTAGAGAAGGGCTATTCTCAGGGGAGGAAGATGATTACAAACATGAAAATTCATGTTTAAATTCCAAGTTGCATTTCAATGTTGCATGTAAAACTAAATCATTACTCAATACTCTTCAAGCCATTAAGCCATTACTATCACAAAAGAGCCGTACCGTATATCTGGCCTTCCATACGGGCACCTGACAGGACAAGATATCAAGGTATTTCCGAGGTTGTCTGTAGTCCCAGAACTTTTTGGAGAGTAAATAAAAACAGACACAGAATATGTTAGACTGTGGTAAAAATGATAGAATCGGAGCGAAACGAGCAATATTCATAAAATATAATTACCCGGACAGAGTTGTCCTGACTGGAAGTGGCCAGGACGTACTCATTATCAGGGTGCCAGTCCAGTCCATGGATTTTTGAAAGGTGGGCTGCTACATACTCCACTGCAGTGTTGGGTTTCTGAAACACAGTACAATCAATCAAAAACAATATATTGCAACAGATGTACGCATTCCAATTTTCTGTTCTCACAGTCAATCGTGATTGATGTTTAATAACCAGCTACGTGGGGCAGGATTTTGGACCAATGAAATTTCACGGTGGGCGGAGCTAAATAGTGCAACATGACTAGATGAAATATAATAGATATAACACATTATATTAGATACTAAGACTAGACAGATACTAAGCTGGGTATTGATCCAGATTTCCTGATCTGATTCGATTCCGATTCAAAAGCTCTCGAATCGATTCGATATCGATTCATATGGGTATATTTCAATTATAATGTCCCTTATGCTTACATATGAAAGAAATTCTCTCCCAGCTTATGCTATAAATTATACAGGGGACCTACTAACTAGATACATTATGAAAATATGAATTTTACTAATTATATTTTATCAGATTTTCATCATTTTGGTCACATTTTAGCTTTTTAAAAATGAACAAATCCACGTATTACATCAATACATATAATATTATATTGCAAATATTATATTTTGTTACATTTTTATTGTTTACATGCATAGTTTGAATTATTTACAAGTATTTATATTAATTTGTTGAACACTTGCTAAAACCGGTACTGTCTCTTTAAGAAAACCGTCAGTTCTGTAAAGAGCATCTGTAAATGAGCGTATATTAACGAGAGATGACTCGAATGACTTTATCTCATCCGTGCTATTCGTGATTAGAATTAAATGTTTCTTTTTTGTTGTTTTTGATCAACAACTGACTTCAAAACACAGAAAGGGTATTAAAAGAGACATTATTCAATGACAAATGGATTGCATGGATCTCGTCTTTGGACACAGACAGAATGAGTCAAACCAAACTTGGAGCAAAAGGATATATGTACTGAACTTACACAGTCACTGGTGAGTAAAATCTGAACATGTACCAGCCAGTGGCTAATCACAGATATTCTAGTTGCATAGCACGAAATTTGGTCACAAATGCGAGTGATTTCATCTTATTGTTGTAGCGGGTTTCTGCATACAGTAAAAGATTGATCTCGAAATTTAAAAATCAATATTGAGATCGTTCAAACGAAGATCGTGATGCATCGTAAAAACTATATTTTTACCCAGTCCTAACAGACACACAAACAGACAGACTGATAATGATATAATCAATACCAATAACATTGATGTAACAAAACAGAGAATGACATACTCACCCTCTTGTCCCAGATTCTGACATCACCATCATGACTGGAGGCTAAACAATAGTGATTTCTTCTGTTCCACTTTACCTGAGAGGCTCCGGCTGATACATGGAGCAAAAGGTGAGAAAAAGAAAAGTTCTTAAAAAAAAAAAAAAGGACAGACAGTTAAATAAACTGATCAAGAACTCACGCAGTCTTTAAACTCACCTACGGCAGACAGCGCCACAGTCGGTTTCCGAGTGTCCCTAGAGATTCACAGAGATAAAAGTTAAATATGCGACGTTCCACAAACTCCATTCTCAACTCTAGTATTTACTCTTTTTCAACTATTACCTCGTGTCCCATATGTAGATGTATGTGTCCACAGAACTGGTGACAAGAAACTCCGGTTCAAACCAGGACCAGTCCAAGTCACTAAAATGTGAGTAAACCACCAGGGTTTGATTTTTAGAAATCAAACCACTATAAACACTTTTAACCAGCACTGCAACAGAAAGACCTAAAATGCTTTCACACTTACTATACAAAAAAAGAAAAAGAAAACAAGAAAAATAAATTACATAAATTAATACACAGTAAAAAAACATTTTTTTAAATAAATTACAAATAAATTAGCACACAGTAATTTAGAAAAAAATACATAACAAATGTAATAAAATAAATTAAAAATACATACTAACATTTATTGCATTATATTTACATTTTTAGGTCAAGTTCTGAACTTGTATGCATTTTGTAAGCATTTCTGTCAATGTTAAGGTTATGGTAGCTCAGAAGTAGCTTAAACTTTGTATATCTGTATTACCTTATAACACGCGTGTGTCCTTGCAGAGAATTGTTTGGTTCACCAGATCCATTACGCCAAACGTACAGGTCGACACGCTGGTTACTCTGTGCAAAGATGAGAAAAACTTCAAACTTATACACAAAACTGTTCATGAAAACTCACGATTCTCCAAAAAATTAGGCTGTAAAAAAATATTAGTGATGAGTCAACTTCACGACACATTACGAAACATACATATGAAACAATAAAGTTCATGAATCACTGATTTGAGATCATATCTTCTTTACGTACAGATGCAGCAAATAAATGGGCCTCCGTTTTGTGTGGATTCCACTGCACTGTTCCAACATCCCATTTGCTTTGGCGGCTGATTTTCCGTGGAGCTTCGGACGGCGTCTCCAGATTTACGACATATAAGAATCGCCTCCTGTCCAAAATATTTACATGTAAATGAGTGTGGCACAATGCTGCATGCAAAAAGACATTTTAACCTTTTTTGTGCAATAAAGTGTTGAGATATTATATAAGAAAGTTTAATAACAAACTACCAGCAACATTTAAATCAGAGATGCAAAAGGGGGCCAAAAAGCTATGCTACAACTGCAAATGATTAAAATAAGGGTGTGTGCAGAATGCTGCAGATGTGAAGGAATTTTCGCCTGCTGGTATGATGCTGGTTAAAGCTGTACACACCCTGAGAGAACAGCGTGCTGGCCGAGGCAGTCCACTGACATGGCAGTTGCCTAAAAAAGACAAAAGGTTGCCATAAGACAAGAAATCTCACAAAAATGTCTCCTTTTCCCCCTCCTCCATTGATTGTAATGCATTGTTATTGCCACTGTTATTAACTATGGACATGTTCCACTAACATTTGACAACCAGAAATGATCACAATATTTTTTATTGTAATTTTCAACAGTATATTGTTTAATAATTCAAAACCTAATAAACCTAATTTATCTGCTTTGATGTGTGCTTTTGCTGTTTTGCTTTAATATAAATGTAATTTGGTTTAATACATTGCAATGACATTCGCACATTTTTAAGTGTTTCCAAATGCTTTTGGGGTCGCTTTATGGGAATGATTGTCCACAAACTCCATACATCTATTTGTCTGTGTATTAGATTGCTGTACAACATATTCTAAACAAATATACACTGGCAGCCAAAAGTTTGGAATAATGTACAGATTTTGCTGTTTCAGAAGGAAATTGGTACTTTAATTCACCAAAGTGGCATTCAACTGATCACAAAGTATAGTCAGGACATTACTGATGTAAAAAACAGCACCATCACTATTTGAAAAAAGCCATTTTTGATCAAATCTAGACAGCAGCCATCACTCCAACACCTTATCCTTGAGTAATCATACTAAATTGCTAATTTGGTACTAGAAAATCACTTGCCATTATATCAAACACAGTTGAAAGCTATTTGGTTCGTTAAATGAAGCTTAACATTTTCTTTGTGTTTGTTTTTGAGTTGCCACAGTATGCAATAGACTGGCATGTCTTAAGGTCAATATTAGGTCAAAAATGGCAAAAAAAAGAAACAGTTTTCTCTAGAAACTCATCAGTCAATCATTGTTTTGAGGAATGGAGGCTATACAATGCTTGAAATTGCCAAAAACGGACAACTGGCTCTAACAAGGACAGAAAGAGATGTGGAAGGCCAGATGTACAACTAAACAAGAGGATAAGTACATCAGAGTCTCTAGTTTGAGAAATAGATGCCTCACATGTCCTCAGCTGACAGCTTCATTGAATTCTACCCGCTCAACACCAGTTTCATGTACAACTGTAAAGAGAAGACTCAGGGGTGCAGGCCTTATGGGAAGAATTGCAAAGAAAAAGCCACTTTTGAAACAGAAAAACAAAAAGAAAAGGTTAGAGTGGGCAAAGAAACACAGACATTGGACAACAGATAATTGGAAAAGAGTGTTATGGATCTTAACCCCATTGAGCTTTTGTGGGATCAGCTCGACTGTAAGGTGCGTGAGAAGTGCCCGACAAGACAGTCACATCTATGGCAAGTGCTACAGGAAGTGTGGGGTGAAATGTCACCTGAGTATCTGGACAAACTGACAGCTAGAATGCCAAGGATCTACAAAGCTGTCATTGCTGCACATGGAGGATTTTTTGATGAGAACTCTTTGAAGTTCTGAACATTTGTTTCAAATTGTAATAGTAATTTTTCACATTATCAATGTCCTGACTATACATTGTGATCAGTTGAATGCCACTTTGGTGAATAAAAGTACCAATTTCTGTCCATAAGAGCAAAATCTGAACATTATTAAATACAAATCATGAATTACAGGTTTTCTTTAAAAACACAGGCAGGTGTAAATAGGGATTATTAACTACTATTGCAAACTACACCCTTACAAAAATATACCATGGTAAGCATAGTTTCTGTAAAAGTCACCCCAGTTACTATAGTTATTGTTACTACTGTAATAACTATGATACATTAGTGTGTGTGTGGGGGGGGGGGCTTTAAACAGTGCAAGAAACTTTCAGAATCTTCAGTCATGACACTGAAGGCTACTGCTAATTTACCACAATTTTATTGTAATAAAAATAACTGTAATAACTGTAGCAAACCAAGTTAAGTTTTTGTAAGGGTGTTAATAAACAAAGCAAGTCAATTAAGTCAAAGTTGCTGTAGCAGCTGCTCAGTATTGACGCATTTGACAATTGCGCATGTTTACTAGCCGGATGCTTGTCAAAATCTAAACTTTTTAAGGCATTTATTGCATGCATTCTGTGGCAGTGACTGTATACCTGCGCATCCCGAAACTCTACCACCACATTCTCACTGCTCCAGCGCGCAGCCATCTTTCCCCCGTCCAGAACGTCAACAAATGACGTCATGCTTACGGCGCGGCGCTTCTACGACGCTGATTGGCTGCTTCGTTCCACCACGGTGAAGATGGTAGCTACTATGGTGGAGCATGTTGTGGCAGATGCTGGCGCTTTTCTCAAAAAGGCTCCATTGCATGTGAGTTACTGTGGATGACATTGACGGCGTATGTATTTAAATTGAAATAGCTGTCAATTAATGTGAGTTTTAATAGATCAATGACTAAACTGGGACATATGCTGTAACTGCGTAGGGTAGTGATAGATTTTTTTTTTTTACTGTATGCTGGCAGTGTTCTTGATTATTTTTAGACTTAGTACGATGGTAATACCATGTTTGTTATTATCTGACATGTACCTTGGACGACAACGTAAACATCTTGGTATTACCATCTAATACCATCACTGTACCTTTATTCATCTAAATGTAATTACATTCCAGTGTCCATGACATTAAATAACATGAGATGTTCTTGAACTTTTTTGTGTTCTTTTCTCACTTAAATGGTGTGACAAATGGAATTTTTAAAAGTACAGAAATATCCCATGTACTATTTACTGTATAATTATTACACACTGAAAAACATGCATCTTTTGGTTATTTCATGTGTGTGTGTTTTATCTTATTTTAGGAAATTGGAAAGAACATCTACACCTTGAAAGATGTTGTTAACGAAATCCGGGATAAACAAACTAAAAAGAGCTTGGCTTTTCTCCCATACACACTCAATTTCAAAGAACCTTTCCCCGAGTTCATACGGCTTGGTAATAGCAACTAAAACTACTACTAACGAATCTAACATGTCTGATTTGAATCCGGTTGATATATTATGGGTGATGCTTTGTGTGTCTTACCTTTTTTGTACTTTAACCTACAGTTACAGAATTTGCTAAAAAGACAGGAGACTACCCCAGTCTATCAGCAACGGACATCAAGGTGTTAGCTCTGACTTATCAGCTGGAAACTATGAATGTGGGAACTGACCATTTGAAGAAAGAACCAGAGAAAAAGGTATTAATGTTCAAGTAATTCAGATGGAGCATGATTAAAACATGCATTTGTTCTCTGTATGCAGACATGGCTATCTGTTTGAATTCCAGGTTCAGATATGCAGCACAAAAAGACACCCAGAGGCTCCTGTTGGTATTGCTGGTTTCCATTTTCCATCAAAAGTAAGACATCAGCTTCCAAACTATATTTGAATGATGTCAAGATACCTCTGTGTATATATACAGTGTATACATGTACACTGATGAGCCAAAATATTATGGCCACTCACAGATGAATTGAATAACGTTGATCATCTCCTAACAAGGCCGATTAGATAGTAAGTGAACAATCAGTTCACATAGTAAACGTGTTGAATGCAGGAGAAATGGGCAGGAGTAAAAACCTGAGCGACTTTGACAAGGGCCAGATTGTTATGGCCAGACGACTGGATGAGATCATCTCTGAAACGGCAAGGCTTGTGGGCTGCTCACAGTCAGCAGTGGTGAGTGCCTACCAACAGTGGTCCGAGGAGGGACAAACCACAAACCAGCGACAGGGTGTTAGGCATCCAAGGCTCATCGATGCGCGAGGGCAACGAAGACTATCCCCTCTGGTCCGAACTGACAGAAGGTCTACTGTGGCACAGAAAATATTATTGATGGTCACGGGAGGAATGTGTCACAACACACAGTACATCGCACCTTGCTGCGTTTGGGGCTGAATAGCTGCAGACCGGTCAGAGTGCCCATGATGACCTCTGTCCACCGTCAAAAGCACCTACAATGGGCACGCGAGCATCAAACTGGACCTTGGAGCAGTGGAAGAAGGTCGCCTGGTCTGATGAGTCCCGTTTTCTTATACATCACGTGGACAGCTGTGTACGTGAGAGCCGTTTACCTGGGGAAGTAATGGCACCAGGATGCACTGTGGGAAGACGACAAGCCAGTGGAGGGAGTGTGATGCTCTGGGCAATGTTCTGCTGGGAAACCCTGGGTCCGGCCATTCATGTGGACGTCAATTTGACACGTTCCACCTACCTAAACATCATTGCAGACCAGGTACACCCCATGGTATTCCCTGATGGCAGTGGCCTTCTCCAGAAGGATAATGCGCCCTGCCACACTGCACACATTGTTTTGGAATGGTTTGAGGAACAGGATGAAAAGTTCAAGGTGTTGCCCTGGCCTTCAAATTCCCCAGATCTCAATCCAATTGAGCATCTGTGGGATGTGCTGGATCAACAAGTACGGATACAGGGCGGCTCCACCTTGAAACTTACTGGACTTGAAGGATCTGCTGCTAATGTGTTGGGGTCAGATACCATAGGACCTTCAGGGATCCAGTCCATGCCTCAGCGGGTCAGCGCTGTTTTGGCGGCACTCAGAGGACCAACAGCCTATTAGGCATGGTGTTCATAATGTTTTGGCTCATCAGTGTGTGTGTGTGTGTGTGTGTGTGTGTGTGTGTGTGTGTGTGTGTGTGTGTATATATATATATATATATATATATATATATACATACACACACACCTGTTTTAGGATATTAGAGGTAGACCAATATATCGGTTTTACTGGGTAATCAGTGCCAACAGTTGCTTTTTGGAACAATCAGTTATCGGCAACTATCGGTACTGATTATTTATTTATTATTCCTCCACATTCCTCTGTGGAATTCTGCAGTTTAAATGGCTTGGTTCTGCAATATAAAAGCAGCAATATAGGTGAGATAAAAACATTCCCTGACACCTCGTGGGGATTTGCTGTATCTAAATCTTTCGTCATTGACAACATTATTCATCCATTTTTATATCCTCACTTCAGTGCATATTTTGATTAGATAATCAAGTGTTCTAAATTGAAGCGAGAGCATGCAATGAATCTTGTCTTCAGCTTCATATCTTTTGAATAATAAACCTTATTCCTCATTAACCCTTCATCTGGTTAATATATGGGCTATAAAAAGCTTAATTTAGAGTCCCTTGTGTGTTTCGGGCCTGTTCATAGTAAAAATGTAAAAAAAAAAAAATAACATTCTATGAATTAATTTTAAAAACTATCTGCCAATTAAGCCTTATCCACCACCTTAGTTATCGGTCTCGGCAAAATCCACTATCGGTCGACCTGTAATGGATGTTAGGGCTGTGCATTATGTACAAAAAAAATCATATCGCAATATTGTAAATATTGTGATTGCTAATTAAATTGCGATTTTGGCAAATGTTTTGCTTATTCACTCATTTTTAATTAAAAAATGCATTCAAGAGATGAAAAAATGTCTTTGCACAAATTATAGATGATATCATTGAATATGCAGATATAGCTAACATTGAGGGAGTTTATTCATTTCAGCTTTCTCCTCTTGATTTCAATAAAGTCTTTAGGTAAACCAGGCACTGTTCTTCAGAGTCCACCTACCACAAATGAGCCACAAGAACCAGAAGGTTCAGAATTCAACACCTTTCAGTACTGGAGGAATCCGCTGCCCAGCATTGAGATGGACCTTCTGGAACTGCTGGTGAGGAAACGATCTAAAACAGCTCTCAAAATCTCTTTAGGCAAAAGTAAAAGTTCAAGAGGGAAAAAATGTCTTTGCATAAATTATAGATATCATTGTTTATGTCTTTGTGCCTTTTTGTTTTTCTTTATTCATCATGCCAAATTCTGCTCTGTTCTCCCAATGGTACCTTTTTGTGCACTGCATTCTGATTGGGGAAATCTCGTCATGCTCAAAATATGTGCACCAATCAGAATGCAGAATTAAACAAAACAAAATTCTGATTTGTTTCCAAAAAAATAATAAAAGAAAATTGCACATGCTCATGTCGCGATTTTATGGCAATTGCGTAGCCCTAATAGATCATGTTTATATTGGCCAACTGCCATCCTGCTCTCTAAACATTGGCATCTGGATTGGCTGTTGAAATATTATATTGTTTGAGCACTACTACTTCATAATGAATATGCAGATATACAGTTGAAGTCAGAAGTTTACATACACTTTAGCCAAATACATTTAAACTCACAATTCCTGATATTTAATAATAGAAAACATTCTCTGTCTTAGGTCAGTTAGGATCACTACTTTATTTTAAGAATGTGAAATGTCAGAATAATGGTAGAGAGAATGAATTATTTCAGCTTTTATTTCTTTCATCACATTTCCAGTGGGTCAGTAGTTACATACACTTTACTAGTATTTGGTAGCATTGCCTTAAAAATGCTTAACTTGGGTCAAACTTTTTGGGTTGCCATCTACAAGCTTCTCACAATAATTTTGGCCCATTTTGGACAGAACTGGTGTAACTGAGTCAGGTTTGTATACCTCTTTGCTCGCACATGCTTTTTCAGTTCTACCCACAAATTATCTATTGGATTGAGGTCAGGGCTTTGTGATGGCCACTCCAATACCTTGACTTTGTTGTCCTTAAGCCATTTTACCACAACTTTGGAGGTATGCTTGGGGTCATTGTCCAATTGGAAGACCCATTTGAGACCGAGCTTTTATTTTATTTATTTATTTATTTTTTTGGGGGGGAGACTGTCAACCCACGCATCTTATCACATGGCTTGTTGAGCGTGTTGCCACGGAGACATAGCACCTGTGGAGGCTTCACACCATCCACAGCGGCAACCACGCTCAACTCACCACGTGCCCCACCGAGAACGAACCACATTATAGCGACCACGAGGAGGTTACCCCATGTGACTCTACCCTCCCTAGCAACCGGGCCAATTTGGTTGCTTAGGAGACCTGGCTGGAGTCACTCAGCATGCCCTGGGATTCGAACTAGCGAACTCCAGGGGTGGTAGTCAGCGTCTTTACCACTGAGCTACCTAGGCCCCCTTTGCGACCGAGCTTTAACTTCCTGGCTGATGTTTTGAGATGTTGCTTCAATATATGCACATAATTTTCCTTCCTCGTGATTCCATCTATTTTTTGAAGTGCACCAGTCCCTCCTGCAGCAAAGCACCCCCACAACATGATGCTGCCATCCCCATATGTTTCACGGTTGGGATGGTGTTCTTCGGCTTGCAAGCCTCACCCTTTTTCTTCCAAACATAACGATGGTCATTATGGCCAAACAGTTCAATTTTTGTTTCATTAGACCAGAGGACATTTCTCCAAAAAGTAAGATCTTTGTCCCCATGTGCACTTTTTATGGTGGTTTTGCAGCAGTGGCTTCTTCCTTGCTGAGCAGCCTTTCAGGTTATGTCAATATAGTACTCGTTTTCCTGTGGATATAGATACTTGTCTACCTGTTTCCTGCAGCATCTTCACAAGGTCCTTTGCTGTTGTTCTGGGATTGATTTTTACTTTTCACATCAAACTACGTTCATCTGTAGGAGACAGAATGCATCTCCTTCCTGAGTGGTATGATGGTTGCGTGGTCCCGTGCTGTTTATACTTGCGTACTGTTGTTTGTACAGATGAACGTGGAGCTTCAGGGGTTTGGAAATTACTCCCAGGGATTAACCATTTTTTTTCTGAGGTCTTGACTGATTTGTTTAGATTTTCCCATGATGTCAGGCAAAGAGGCACTGAGTTTGAAGGTAGTCCTTAAAATACATCCACAGGTACACCTCCAATTCATTACACCTCCTTTCAGAAGCTAATTGTCTAAAGGCTTGACATCATTTTCTGGAATTTTCCAAACTGCTTAAAGGCACAGTTAACTTAGTGTATGTAAACATCTGACCCACTGGAATTGTGGTATAATCAATTAAAATTGAAACAATCTGTCTGTAAAATTACTCATGTCATGCACAAAGTAGATGTCCTAAACGACTTGTCAGGACTATAGTTTGCTAATATGAAATCTGTGGAGTGGTTAAAGAATTAGTTTTAATGACTTCAACCTAAGTGTATGTAAACTTTTGACGTTAACTGTAGCTAACATTGAGGGAATTCAGCTTTTCTCCTCTTGATTTCAATAAAGTCTTTAGGTAAACCAGGCACTGTTCTCCAGAGACCACCTACCACAAATGAGCCACAAGAACCAGAAGGTTCAGAATTCAACACCTTTCAGTTCTGGAGGAATCATCTGCCCAGCATTGAGATGGACCTTCTAGAACTGCTGGTGAGGAAACGATCTAAAACAGCTCTCAAAATCTCTTTAGGCAAAAGTAAACTGTAGTGCTAACTTTTCTTTCTTTTATTTTTCTCTGTAGGCAGCAGACACTGTGAAACTGCAGCCTGTTGATCTGTCAAGTGACAGTCATGTGACTGACTCTCAAGATCATGAAGGCAATAATGTAGACAAACCTGAAAAAGAACAGAGTGATGATGATGGTGGGGGTTGGATTACTCCCAGCAACATCAAGCAAGTTCAGATGGATGCTGGTATCCAGGGGCCGTCAGCAGATGTTAAAGTGGGCTGTGTGACCACAGATTTTGCCATGCAGGTACTTGTGGTCATTGATTACATCAAGTATCGGAAAGAAAGTTAAAATAATATATTACATTGCTTGATGACACTATGATGAACTTGTCAATTATTTTGCATATTACTATTTTCCTGGCAGAATGTTCTGATTCAAATTGGACTGCATGTGCTGTCTGTGAATGGAATGCTCATTAAAAACACCAGGAGTTACATTCTGCGCTGTCACTCCTGCTTCAAGTGAGTAATGAGTTAACATAGGAAGTCATTTAACCATTAAGAATGAAACCAAAATGGACCCTATTTACTTTCTTAAAGGTGATGTGTGTCATTTTTGCATACTTATTCCTATTTCATTTTAGAATGCTAGTATTAATGCTATTCTGAGATGCAGGTTGGCACTGTTTTGGCGGCACGAGGGGGACCTACACAATATTAGGCAGGTGGTTTTAATGTTGTGGCTGATCAATGTATGTTGAGTTTCTTAACCTTGTGCGACCCCACGTAAACATGCGTGGATGTTGTATTTTGGCTTCGCTATATGCAACGTATAATTTAAATAAATTTATTCCGATTGATTTCAGTTCAAAAGACTCTAATATCAGTAAAGAGTTAAACTTTTGACGTACGGAGTCATGTGACAAAACAACACGGGGCTGACCACAGCAGAGTTTGTCTTTGGGTGAAACGCCAACAAAACTACATCTGTTAAGAAACCTAATTACGTTTTTACATTGAAACCTGTTTGAGTCCAAAGATTAGAGTCTCTAGTTTCATCCGATGTGCCTTTTTTTATTTTTTTTTTAAGCGTTTTGTCGTGAAACGCCACGCTGCTAAAGACAATGTACACAGATGTGTACTTTAGCAAAGTTTTTCCTTAATACGCAGTCAATATAGGATTTTTATCACATTGAGAATCGGTGGGTTCATCGAAAAGCTGTAAAATGTGGCTTTCAGAGGCTTTATATGGAGTTAGGATGAAAATAATGTGCATTTCAAACTGTTCTGAGAACAGTGCAGACAGACAGTGCACTGGAGGTTAAGTCATTCACTAAATAGGGAGCAAGGGAGCATCCTATAGCTTTCTAAGTGCATTCAATCCTAAAATCCTACCAAAAGTTCAGTTTCAGGCTGCAGATGATGTTTGGATCACTCAACATGTTTAGCAGACATGGGACAATAATCAGTACATAGATTCAGGATTTATCATGTATCATTTTATTTTAACATGGTTGGCTGTGATTGGATGATGCTGGACATTACTTTGAATAAGAATTATTTATTCAGCTTTAAAGAAAATCAGCTGTAATGTCTCAAAAACATGAATAACCAACACTCCTGAACTTTCTATAGCTTAGTGTTATTTAAAATTTCACAACGTAATCTCGCTGTCCACATATGTGGACATACATTTTTAGGAAAATTACTTGCTCTGGAAAGTATTATTATTATTATTATTTTTTTTTTTTTTGCTTGTTTATTAGGTACTACTAGTTACAAATCAAAAAGGAAAATGGAAAATGCACACAGCAGTCATGCTCGGGTCTCAGGAGGATATCCACCTCTGCCCCTAATAGAAACATTGGCTCAGCCAATGGTGTGGGTTTAAGTGTGCGATTTAACTATGCGTTTGTCCAACCAATGGAAGATGGGGTGAGTGCTTGGGAAAACCAATAATTTTTCCAACTCTGTCTAGTGACGCTTGTGGGGCAGAAATGACACGCTTCACCTTTCACATGTTCCTGGAAAATTCATTGGTGCACATTATTCTAAATAAATGTTTTTTTCATATTCCTAAAGTCTCCCTTTTCATATTAGGTCCTCCACCTCTGTTACCATTTTTCAATCTAAACTAACTCAGTCTAAAGTACAGTCTTGGCAAATGCTTTTTTATTGTGTAGTTTTTTTTTAATTTTTTTATTTCTTGCTTTTAGCTACTAGTAATAGTGTAGTACTAGGTCCATTTAAAAAATCTTTTCTATGTCTTAAAACCTGCAGATTTTCCCTCAAAATCTGTGCAGAAAAGGCAAAAAAAAAAAAAAAAAGGTCTGCAGATTCCATCTGGGCCTTAATAACTCCAACTTCACATTTCCAAGCCAAAATATTAATTATTGCTATCCCTTTTATTTCAGGACAACAACAAATATGAACAAATCATTCTGTCCACATTGTGGCAACGACACCTTGAAGAAGGTTGCTGTCACCATTAATGAGGACGGTTCCATGCAGATGCATTTTTCCAGAAACCCGAAAGTGCTGAATCCAAAGGGGAAGAGGGTGCGTAATGTTTTGATACAAGAGATGACTTGAATATGTTTGGCAATGTGTGATCATACATATGATTTTTTGTATTCTCTCACCTGTCTCTCCTCTCTTCCTCTACAGTACTCTATACCTTTGCCACAAGGAGGAAAACACAGCAGTAACCCCCACCTGGTGCAAGACCAGCGTTTCCCCCAGCAGAGAGTGTCTAAAAAAGCCCATCAGAGGACCGATGTGTTTGATCCAGATTACCTGGCCGGCAGCTCACCATTCTCAGAACATGATATCTACAGCAGGTCAGCTAGCTTACACCTGAAGGACACCCAGACCGGAGGAGGGAGACGACGGACAAATCCGAATGCAGCACGCAAAAAAATCTGATGTCCCCAAACTACATGCAGAATCATTGTGGAGAAAAACTGTCTGGTCTAGAAGTTTCAAACATTATTTGCATTCTCTAGTAAAATGATTTGCAGTACTTTAAGCATCTGTTAAATGCAATAAATCTTCTCATATTGTAACTGCAAACCAGATGAATTTGTGAAATGGAAAGTTAAATTTTTTTTGTGGTAATAAATACCTCTGACATGCTAATTGACTTCAGAAATTCTTTGAAAATACAGGATGCCATTTGCAACTTAACTGTTTTTTGAAAAACAAAAAACATTTGCTTCATGCTAATATTGAAGGGAAAAAAAGTCAGGGCTTAAATTTGACCAGTTTTAATAAACCATTTTTTAAATTTTTTTTTTTTTAAAACGCTGACAAACCAAAAGCATACATCAGAATGAAATTGCAATACAAACTTGCAATATTTATTTATTTTTATACTCAATTTGCAATCATATTGACTCTTAAGACTTTATAAATATTACAGTTTCATTTTCTGATAATGCGTGATTTTATGTAAAGCTGCTTTGAAACGATGTGTGTTGTGAAAAGCACTATACAAATAAAAATCACGACAAAAAAAAAAAAAAAAAAGGTCAAATTACAGGCATTTACAGTGGCCTCAAAAAGTAAAATTCTCTCATCATTTACTCACCCTCATGCCATTCCAGATGTGTATGACTTTCAGAAGCATATCTCAGCTCTGTTGGTCCTTACAATGCAAGTGAATGGTGATCAGACATTTGAAGCTCCAAAAAAGGAGATAAAGTCAGGATAAACATAATCAATCAGACTCCAGTGGTTTAATCAATGTCTTCTGAAGCAATCCAGTTCAATTTGGTTGAGAAAAGACCAAAAAAAATAACTATTTTCATAATAAACCTTGACATCAGCAGTATCACTGGCAATCATGATTTCAAGCTCGATTACACTTCCTACAGTTCCATCTAGCGCTCTGCGCATGCATCAAGAACTGGGAAGTGTAATCGAGCTCAAAATCATGTGAAGATGTACAGTTAAAAAAGTTATATTTTGGTCTGTTCTCACCCAGATTGAACTGGATCGCTTCAGAAAACATGGATTAAACCACTGGAGTCTGACTGATTATGTTTATGCTGACTTTATCTCATTTTTGGATCTTCCAAGGCCTGATCACCATTCACTGTCAATCTGCAATAGTTATGTCGTTCAGCGAACGTATCCTTTTGATCCGATTCGTAGAGCTTTTGGTGGATCACCTAAACTGTATGGGATGATTTTGTTTAGAAGTAAAACTGGAATGGGATCAGAGTTGATACTGGGAAAATGTTTAAATTAACATTAGTATAAATATTGGCAACACTATTGTTAGTGACATTCTTGCTAACAATAATGTTGGAACAATAAACAATATTTGACACAATCTAAATAGCCTAATAGTAAAAATACTGTGATAAATAGCCATTTTAATACAAATGTTTACCTTAAATGTTGCACAGAGATTTCAAAGACTTCTATTTTTTAATTAAATGAATCCTCCGAACAAAATCCCCAATGCAAATCTCCAAACAAATAATATTCAACCTTTTCTCAGAACTTAATTTGCTTTTCCGAGCCGTTTTTGCTATTTTAACCAACTGGTGTCACAGTGATTTTTAGTGGCTGAATAAAGTCAGTTCCTCTCAAGTTCACAGGTGGACTTCAGCACATGAACTATAAACAAGTTCCACTAAAGCCTGACAACCACAAAGTGTCAATATATTTTACATTTGCATAGTATATCTATTGGTTTATCGTTCCAAACCTAACCACGTTTTTGTGTGTGATAAGTTTGCCGTGAAAAGCGTGCTTGTTTGATGTTTCTTCCAAATAGATGAGACTTGGTTTGACATTTTATCATCTATTGCAATGACATCAATACATTTCAAAGTGTAGCTTAAATGTCCAAATCCTTTTTGTGCCCACTGATGCTCCCCTTTGATTCAATGAACATATATTTTCCCACAATTTAAATATCAACCGTGTTTATTTCCATCATATCTTAAATTTTTACCGTCACCAAATAAAATTGCTTATAAAAGATGCAGACCAAGCCCAGCCCTGGATTAAGTTTGTCTAGATGGTTAATTAATATCAAAACACCACCAGATCCCAACGTCAGGATTCAGTTTTTAGGACACATAGAAACATTGTTCAGACTGAAATACAAGGAACTGCAGTTATAGCGATTATATATAGCTGCTGTGGCTTATTCTGTAAATGTTTCTTCAACGTTAATGTCTGTTGTGGACAAATCCTCTACAACAAAAGTCATTTCAGACCCTGGAATTGGGTCATTTTGCCCTGTAGCAAGTGCTTCTGCTGAAATGTCCTGTTTTGGAGAAAGATGGGCATCAGAAGTTGTCTCGGGCTCTTCTGTAAACGTGTCTCGTTTAGGAGGTACAGGCTCTTCTGGAAGCTTTTCTTCAGTAGGTTCGGGTTTGATTGCAGGCAAGGGATCTGATTCAGCTGTAGTCAAATTGCTCAGATCAGCACAGATGTCCAGAACTGATGTCATGGGCTCTTTTTTGGGCAGAACAAACTCTAGTGGCTCCAGAACCATGTTTACATCGATGCAACCAAGACTGCCGAACTTATAAACCTGGGTTGGAGGGACACCTGGAATGAAAATAGGAGATAAATACAGTTATATTTACCTTGATTTTTCTTTGTTTTCATCTCAAGACAAGCATGCACACTTTTGTCCACTTGGTTATCAAGTACACCAACTTTTTAAAAAACTTTGTTAGGGGCAAAATTATTTGGTGTGGAAATGACACCACAAATGTGAGACAAAAATTAACAGAAATCATTTTCACACATTAAGTATTGAAATGGTTTATGTTTATTACACTCTTTGTTTAGATTGTCATCGTTTTAAACAAGTAATGGATTTTCATAGTTTAATATTGAAAGTCTGGGTCTACGACAAGGCAAAACAATAAAAAAGGCATTTAAAAAAACAAATAAAATTTAATTTAAATGAGGTAGACCGATATATCGGTTTTTACCGATTAATTGGAGCCGATAGTCACTTTTTGGAACTATCGGTTATCGGCAAAAATCTATGCCGATAGTTGCCGATAGTTTTTCGTCATTTCAAAATAAGAGTCCCTGGTGTGTTTCCGGCTTGTTTACACTTAAAAGTCCCTCTTTATGCACCAAATCTTAATTTTTTTCTGGTTATTATTCAAATTTTGGTTGAACAAAATACTGCATCTGGGATTTTATTTATTTTGGACTCTTTGTCTTTGCCTGCCATAGTAAAGAATGATATATTCTATAAATCGCTTTTAAAACTTAGCGGTTATAAGCCTTTCCCACCACCTCAGTTATCGGTATCGGCAAAATCCACTATCAGTTGACCTCTAGTTTAAATTGGACCTTCATATAACAAAAATTCAAAAAAGCTGAAATCTGTATATTTTAATCAAAATCACCGCCTTGGACATGAAACTGCCCGCATTATAAGGAATATGGTAATTTTTCTACCGTTTAAAATGTGGGACAAATGTATCAATATTGCAGATATTTACCTAGTATAAGAGCGAGCTGGGCTGGAGGAAACAAAACTTGCAAACATCGGTTCAAGAAAGGCACCATGTCCTCAGCATATGTCGAACAGAACTGAACAAAAAACTCCCTTTCTCGGCTGCTGAAGGCGGATTCTTCGGCTCGGTGGAAAACCAGGATCAGCTTGGTCACCTGATGAGATCAGAACAATATTATTGCATCAGATAATGTCAATGAACAGCCCCAAAAAGTACACCAAAGACACACTTTTATAATTTAAAATCTACCCAACAAATTATTTTATTGTGAAATGTTTGGCTATCTTTCTTTAAAATAATTTGATATTTTGTTATCTAATGCAATGAAAATGCATACATTATTAAGTGTGCCTTAAGTGTTCAAATACTTTTTGGGGCAACTGTATATTTATTACAAAATATTGAGTGAGTCCAAGTCAATCAATCTTCTTAATTATGCTCAAGAGTTACATGCTAACCTAAATCAAAGGAATGTTCTGTGTTCAATACAAGTTAAGGTCATTCGACAGCATATGGGGCATAATTTTGATTACCATAAAAAAAAATAAAAATCAACATCCTTTTTAATAAAAAAAAAGAAAGGAAAAAAAAGAGCTAAAATTATGGTTACAGCGAGGCATTTACAATGGAAGTTAATGGGGCCAGATCATAAACATTAAAATACCCGCTGTTTTAAAAGTATAGCCACAAGATGTAAACATTATATGTTAACATGATTTTAGAGTGATAAAATCGCTTACTAACCTTATCCGTGTAAAGATACATCCGATATTACAACTTCGTTGTCATCACGACAACACTGGAAAACCCTGTAAGCGATTTTATCATACTAAAATCATGTTGAACAGAGATTTTATCACACAAAAGTCATGTTAACATGTATAATGTTAACATTTTGTTCCTATACTTTTGAAACAATGTGTATATTAATGTTAATGGATTGGCCCCATTCATATACATTGTAAGTGCCTCACTATAACCATGATCTTTGCTTTTTTTTGTCTTATATAAACAACAGACAAATCGAAATAATTTTCTTTGGTAATCAATATGATGATACAAATGCTGCCGATTGAGCTAAACTTGTACTGAACCAGGAACATTCCTTTAACTAATAAAAATCCTTCAAATTCTACATTCCCTTTCCATATACTGTACCTTTATAAGGGCTTCCTCAACACATTTGCTAACTTCCTGCGCGAGTCCAATGGGGCAGCACAGTCTTAAGTCATTGAAGGCTGTTAGGACATTATTTAGGAAGCAGGCCAGAGGTGGGAAGTCCAACAGGGCCATGGGGGGCTGCAGTGTGCCTGGTTGGGTGCTTGGAGCCACTGAGGGAATGGTGCTTCCAAGTATCGTTGGAAGAGAAATCAGGGTATACAAGTTCATATCCTCTTGGAACTTGTCCACAGCTTCCTGAACAGCCTTGCGGAATGTATCAATGGAGACCCGCTGAAATATGGGGGCCAGCTGGCCACGGAAATCCACCCCGACCCGGCTAAACGAAAGGCCGAAATACATGCACTGGCCAAGCAGAGAGTCCAGGCGACTTCCCACACCACGCTGGAGGTCCCGATCCAGGGTCTCCATAAACTGCGCCGCCTGTTGCACGACCCAGCCATGAAAGATGGCGCTCTCGTTCAACATCTGACCACCAGGTGGCAGCAACGGATCCTCATCGGAGAAGATTGCGCGATATTGGGTGATGATGTCGAAGAGATGTACGCGACAGGTTTCAATGGTCTTGGTGATGTGGAAGTAAGGGTCGTCATCAGGGATCGCAACGAGGATAGAATGCAGCCAGCTTCCACGCGCTTGCAGGAACTTGACACGTAGCTCAGCTTCAGTGAAAACGTCCATTCTTCGCAGGTAGCCGATCACACGCAGGCACACTGGGAGCTGTGAATTGCTACGCAGTTGTTGAAGGAGTTGGTTCAGCATAAGCTGCGCAGACAGTCGAACTTCATGCACAATTCCCTAAATGAAAAACAAATGACATGAAAGGGATTAAAGCTAATGTGTGAAATGTCTCAATGTTTAAATCCCAGAGACAAAATAATCATATGTTGACTTACTGAAGAGTGTAAACACTTCATATATTGTACCTGGATGACAGGAAGTGATGAATGTTTTTTCTCCAGCCTCTTGACATAAGCTGCCAGCTCCAGTGCCTCTTCATAGTATCCGTTACGCACACATGTGTCCATCAGTTGAGGAATCTCGAGAATCTCCAGGATCTCCGTGTGTCGATTCAGTGTTAGGCTGTTCATTCGCCTGCTCACACTGATCTCCTCGGCTTCCTTTATAAAACCTCTGCAAAAATAGAAAGAGAATTCACAAAGCAATTCTGATCATATTTTACAGTAAAGTATCCACCGCATGAACTGCAGATCTTTTAAGCATTTTATAATACAAAGGTTTTTGGTAATGCCTTTTGAAGTTATTATAAAGTGTCTATGTATAAAAATATATAAAGTATCTATCACTGTCTTTTCTTTCTATCTATCTATCTACAGTTGAAGTCAGAAGTTTACATACGCCAAATACATTTAAACTCAGTTTTTCACAATTCCTGACATTTAATCGTAGAAATCATTCCCTGTCTTAGGTCAGTTAGGATCACTACTTTATTTTAAGAATGTGAAATGTCAGAATAATAGTAGAGAGAATTATTTAGTTCAGCTTTTATTTCTTTCATCACATTCCCAGTGGGTCAGTAGTTACATACACTATGTTAGTATTTGGTAGCTTTGCCTTTAAATTGTTTAACTTGGGTCAAACGTTTTGGGTAGCCTTCCACAAGCTTCTCACAATAAGTTGCTGGAATTTTGGCCCATTTCTCCAGACAGAACTGGTTTAACTGAGTCAGGTTTGTATACCTCTTTGCTCGCACATGCTTTTTCAGTTCTGCCCACAAATTTTCTATTGGACTGAGGTCAGGGCTTTGTGATGGCCACTCCAATACCTTAACTTTGTTGTCCTTAAGCCATTTTGCCACAACTTTGGAGGTATACTTGGGGTCACTGTCCATTTGGAAGACCCATTTGCGACCGAGCTTTAACTTCCTTGCTTATGTCTTGAGATGTTGCTTCAATATATCCACATAATTTTCCTTCCTCATGATGCCATCCATTTTGTGAAGTGCACCAGTCCCTCCTGCAGCAAAGCACCCCCACAACATGATGCTGCCATCCCCATATGCTTCACAGTTGGGATGGTGTTCTTCAGCTTGCAAGCCTCATCCTTTTCTTCCAAACATAATGATGGTCATTATGGCCAAACAGTTCAATTTTTGTTTCATTAGACCAGCGGACATTTCTCCAAAAAGTAAGATCTTTGTCCCCATGTGCACTTGCAAACTGTAGTCTGGCTTTTTTATGGCGGTTTTGGAGCAGTGGCTTCTTTCTTGCTGAGCAGCCTTTCAGATTATATCGATATAGGACTCATTGTACTGTGGATATAGATACTTGTCTACCTGTTTCGTGCAGCATCTTCACAAGGTCCTTTGCTGTTGTTCTGGGATTGATTTGCACTTTTTGCACCAAACTACGTTCATCTCTAGGAAACAGAATGCGTCTCCTTCCTGAGTGGTATGATGGCTGTGTGGTCCCATGGAGTTTATACTTGCGTACTATTGCTTGAACAGATGAACGTAGTACCTTCAGGCGTTTGGAAATTGCTCCCAAGGATGAACCAGACTTGTTGTGGTCCACAATTTTTTTTTTTTCTGAAGTTTTGGCTGATTTCTTTTGATTTTCCCATGATGTCAAGCAAAGAGGCACCGAGTTTGAAGGTAGGCCTTAAAATACATCCACAGGTACACCTCCAATTCAGTACAACTCCTATCAGAAGCTAATTCTCTAATTGTCTAAAGGCTTGACATCATTTTCTGGAATTTTCCAAGCTGCTTAAAGGCACAGTTAACTTAGTGTATGTAAACTTCTGACCCACTGGAATTGTGATATAGTCAGTTAAAAGTGAAACAATCTGTCTAAACAATTGTTGGAAAAATGACTTGTGTCATGCACAAAGTATCTGTCTTAAATGACTTTCAAAAACTGTAGTTTGCTAATATGAAATCTGTGGAGTGGTTAAAAAAATGACTTTTAATGACTTCAACCTAAGTGTATGTAAACTTCTGACTTCAACTGTATCTCTTTTTTTATTTATCTGTCTGTCTGTCTCTTTTTTATCTATCTATCTTTTGTTCTGTCTATCAATCTTTCTGTCTTCTATCTATCTGTCTGTCTTGACGTTCTGTCTATTTATCACTGTCTTTTCTTTCTATCCATCCATCCATCCTCCCTCTATCTCTCTCTATCATCTATCTATCTTTTTTAATCTATCATCTGTCTATCACTGTCATTTCTATCTATCTATCATCTATCACTCTTTGTCTTTTCTATCCATCTATCTATCTATCGTTCTGTCTGTCTGTCTGGATGTTTTGTCTATCACTCTTTCTGTCTTCAATCTATCTATCTTGATGTTCTATTTATCACTCTGTCTTTATCTATCCATCCATCCATCCATCCATCCATCCTCCCTCTATCACTCTGTCGTTTCTATCTATCTATCTTTTTTAATCTATCATCTATCACTCTGTCGTTTCTATCTATCTATCTATCTCTCTCTTTATCATCTATCACTCTGTCGTTTCTATCTATCTATCTATCTCTCTCTTTATCATCTATCACTCTGTCTTTTCTATCTATCTATCTATCTATCTGTCTGTCTTACTGTTCTGTCCATCTATCACTTCATCAGTCCATTTCCTGTTTCAACGTAAAGTTATAACACTAGTAAAGTGCTGACCTGCATTTCTCTCCAAAGCTGGGTAGTTTATTGAGTAGTTTAGACACACTGTTCTCCACTCTGCTGAAGTCAGTGTAGATGTGTTGTGTGCAGTCAGCTGTCCTGATGAAGGTTTTATAGTTACTGAAGGCCAGTTCTCGGGTCTGCTGCAGGATCTGAGCTCTCTCCTCCGACAGACGCTCCGGCTCACGGTTTAATTTATCCACACCATACGAGCTCAACTCCGATAAATACGTCGTGATGTCCGGATTCTCTCTCCAGTTGTCTGGAAAGCTGTCTTTAAAGATCGACGCCAAAATACTCTCATCTTCCACGTCTACGGTCGCCATGATCGAAAGAGGGTTGATTCGAAACTGAACAATAAACTTTATTTAAAAGGCATGAAGTCATAGATGTGCGACGAAACTCACAGCGCGTCGCCACGTGGTGTGTTCAGTGCGAATACTGCCGTGTTATATCAATACTTCAGGAACAACGAAATTATTACATTCATCATGCGTCCATTAACGGACGAAGAGACGAAAACTATGTTTGAAAAGCTCTCTAAATAGTAAGTGGCATCTTTAAATATTCTTACCAGCTTGTTTGATGTCCATTAAAGCGGCAACCAAGTTAAAATATAGAAATGCTTTTCGAATCATATTTGTGTTGTATATGGTGGCCTTACCAAGAGTATATAATTTTAGTGAATGTTATTCCTTATGTATCAAAACATCTAACTGTGTGTTTGAACAATGCAGTTTCAGTAGAAGACTAATTAGGCTAGTTCTAATTGATGATGACACATTTAATAACCAATCATCTCAATAGAAGCTTTATTCCAGCATCTTCCTTTTAATGGATGACATTTGGAAGTTACCTGGAATTTGATCTGGTCTCTTCCCCACAAATATTTATTAGCAAATAAGATAAGAGTTGCAGTTTAAAGTACTACATAAATGTTATATGTAAAAGTATGCTTTCAAAATATAGAGTTTACATGGTTTTCTTTTGTTATTGTGTTTCTGGAATGATTTGTGTTTTCACCTCAAATATTCTTTGCATATGGATCGACACTTTTAGTATTATTTTTTGTCTATTATGATGCTAATTCTCAGATACAGTCAATTATTTATTTTATTCATTAACTTTGGAAAGTTTTTTTTTTTTTTTTTGTGGATTACAATTTCTGGGTAACATCTATTTAATGTTAGGCACAAAATAAAAACCCCTGAAATGTCAACAATTATTATAATCTGTAACTGCTGCAGTTTATTTTGTAAGATGCTTTTGGCATTCATTAAAAAAAATGCACACAAAAAGCTCAAATAATTATGTTGATGTAGCTTCATTGTTTTTGTGTACTTGTGTTTCCAGCATCGGAGAGAACATCAAACTTCTTGTTGATCGACCTGATGGAACGTACTGTTTCAGACTTCATAATGATCGAGTTTATTACATGAGGTGAGACTGTTTGTAAATCTCCCTGATATGATTGGTCTAATGATAATTAATGTAAAGTCTTATGTTATAGTAATCTTTATTTTTTTGAACTTTTCATCCTAGTGGGAAAATCCTGAAGTTGGCTACAAATATCTCCCGAGGTAAACTGGTATCAGTTGGCACATGTTTCGGAAAGTTTACAAAGACACAAAAATTCCGTCTGCACATCACAGCTCTCGACTTCCTCGCACCGTATGCCAAGGTACAGAGTCATTCTGATGATATATGTGTTCGTATATAAATGTATAGGTTTCTGTATATAAGTGCTTTATGTTATGGTCAGAAATGAATGTTTGCTTGTGGCAAAAAAATCCTCCGAAATTCAAAATGTAAGGACAAAAAAGTGCCATATATTAAACTGGCTCTTTTTTTTATTCCTAACATCAAATATATATATATTGTCACAATAAAAATGAGATTTAAATGTATAGGAACAACCTTACTGAATTAATTTGTAATTTACTGTATATTCATAAATTGATTTGACATAAAAGGATGACACAGTTTTCTTTTTTATGCCATCACAAAGGTAAAAATGCCCCTAAAAGTTAGATCCATCAGGCAAATATTGCCCCATAACAAAAAGGTTAATTTCTGATGCCTATATGGCACTATATACACTTGAACAGCTGCAATGTAAAATCACTGATTCACACATTACCGGTCAAATGTTTGGACACACCTACTCATTCTTTATTATTATTACCGTTTTCCACTTTTTATAATAATGGTAAAGTCACCAAAACTATGAAATAACACAAATGAAAGTTTGGAAATTATGTAGTGACAAAAAAATAAATCTATGTATATATAAATTAGGGTTGCTACTTTGGCCCAGTAAAATTCCTGGAAACCTGATCAGTGAATGAAAAACATATTGCTAGCCATCATACAAGAAATACAACATATTATTTATGATTTTTTACTCCTTGTTTGATATGGAAATTATAGCATATATAACATAATTTAATCAAACAATAACATCAATACACTCAAAAAAAAACTTTTTTTTTTAGATTCACATTTCAATTTCATAAAACAATTCTATCTATAATTATTTTTAACAGAATACAATGTTTTTTAGTTTATTTTGTTAAAGACTACTAAATTCAATTTGATGTAATTTTGTTATGAAATTTAAATTTAGTGTAATTGTTTATATATATATATACAGTTGTGCTCAAAGGTTTGCATACCCTGTCAGCAAGTGTGACATTTTGGCATTGATTTTGAAAATATGACTGATCATGCAAAAAAAACTGTCTTTTATTTAAGGATAGTGATCATATGAAGCCATTTATCATCACATAGTTGTTTGGCTCCTTTTTAAATCATAATGATAACAGAAATCACCCAAATGGCCCTGATCAAAAGTTTACATACCCTTGAATGTTTGTCCTTGTTACAGACACACGAGGTGACACACACAGGTTTAAATGGCAATTAAAGGTTAATTTCCCACACCTGTGGCTTTTAAAATTGCAATTAGTGTCTGTGTATAAATAGTCAATGAGTTTGTTAGCTCTCACATGCACTGAGCAGGCTAGATACTGAGCCATGAGGAGCAGAAAAGAACTGTCAAAAGACCTGTGTAACAAGGTAATGGAAATTTATAAAGATGGAAAAGGATATAAAAAGATATCCAAAGCCTTGAAAATGCCAGTCAGTACTGTTCAATCACTTATTAAGAAGTGGAAAATTTGGGGATCTCTTGATACCAAGCCAAGGTCAGGTAGACCAAGAAAGATTTCAGCCACAACTGCCAGAAGAATTGTTCGGGATACAAAGAAAAACCCACAGGTAACCTCAGGAGAAATACAAGCTGCTCTGGAAAAAGACGGTGTGGTTGTTTCAAGAAGCATAATACGACGATACTTGAACAAAAATGAGCTGCATGGTCGAGTTGCCAGAAAGAAGCCTTTTACTGCACCAATGCCACAAAAAAGCCCGGTTACAATATGCCGACAACACCTTGACACACCTCACAGCTTCTGGCACACTGTAATTTGGAGTGACGAGACCAAAATAGAGCTTTATGGTCACAACCATAAGCGCTATGTTTGGAGAGGGGGCAACAAGTATTGTGCTCCTTGAAACAACCACACCGTCTTTTTCCAGAGCAGCCAGTATTTCTCCTGAGGTTACCTGTTTTTTTGCATGATCAGTCATATCTTCAAAATCAATGGCAAAATTTATGCAAGGGTATGCAAACTTTTGAGCACAACTAATATATATATATATATATATATACTTTTTTTGGTGTACAGGTTTAAAAAAAAACCATTGTACATTTAAACTAAAGGAATTCAAATAAATGTACATAAACATTTACTCAAAAAAATATTTTCATATCAAATTTTCATCATATTTAATTGAGAAATCTTTTAGTCTTGAGTAACCTTTGAATTAAGTAATATTTTAAGTTTTACTAATCACAAAATTCAATGGAAATTTATGAAATTGTAATGTGTAAATCCAGGACAGATGGCCAAAAACCAGGACGATCCTGGAAAATCCTGAACAGGTGGCAACCCTAATATAAATATATAATCTTTTCAAAATGTAATGCATCTTATGTATGTCATTGCAGTTTAAGGTGTGGGTGAAGCCTGGCTCAGAGCAGTCTTTCCTGTATGGCAATCACATCATGAAGTCAGGACTGGGCAGGATCACAGAAAACACAGTGCAGTACCAGGGAGTGGTGGTGTATTCAATGGCTGATGTACCGCTGGTAAAAGATTACTGTTTGAAAATGCTAAAGGTGGAAATACTGTTATCATGTGACAAGATGGAAGTTTCACAGCGTTTAACTGCACAGGTCATATTTATTAGGTGCTATTTTGTGAACAGTGACATAAACCTGGGAACCATCCTTAAAACAAAGATGTGCTTGAATTATTCAGCGAGTAGTGCAGCCTAGAGAATTTATACAGACTGTTTGTTTACATGTAACTGATTTTGACATTGCTAGTATGTGAATGTGTGACTAAAGAGAAAAGAGTATATTCATAGTACTGCATAAAACGTTGAGTATTTGAAAACGTAAAATTGTCGTCTCATTTCAGGGCTTTGGAGTCGCAGCAAAGACTACACAGGAGTGTCGGAAGGTTGACCCCATGTCCATTGTGGTTTTCCATCAGGCTGATATTGGAGAGTACATCAGAAGTGAAGACACACTGACATAAGACCATAACTCCAAAATTCACAGTGGACAGTTCATTTAATTTAGGCTATTGGGCAATATTTTACACATGTTTGGGAAGATCAGTATATAGTGCAGAATTTGTAATTTTTCAATGCATGGTTAGAGATCAAATTTATCCTTTCCTTGTATATGACCTTTTATTGACTTTTTCTGTATGTGTGTATATATATACATATGTGAAAAAAAAAAAATGAAACGAAAATGTGTTTTTTGTTTTATTTATAGATTTTTTTATTTCTTTTTTTACTGGTTTAAAACAGTAAAGTGAAGCTTGGCTTATACTCTCAAAAATATAGTTTTAAGATTTACGCATTTCAATTTCATAACAAAATTCCATCAAATTAAACGAGTAATCTTTAACAAAATAAAATTACAAAAACTTACATATTTTATGTATTAATGATTTCATTTAGTAAAAAATTGCAGAATGTAATATGATGGAATTTTGTTATGAAATTTTAATTCGTAAATCTTAAAAATAGGCAAAACTATTTGGTAACATCTTCTATGAAGCCCATGTTTATAATGCATTGTAAAGGCATTAAACTGCATTCATAATGTATCATAATACACCTTATAATAAGATATAACTCATCATAAATAATTATAACTACAGTTATAATAAGACTTCCCCTATTCATGTTTATACTTCAGAGTATAATGCATTAGAACACAAGCAGCATCCAATTTTAACGCAGCAGAAGTTAATAAAGTTAATCATATAAGTGCTGTATAGTGTAAACAGTCAAAAGGCTATATGACGTGATGTATACCTGCTCTAAGTTACAAAAGCAGTATCTTCTTATAAACATAACATTGACTTGTATTGCGTTACAAGTTTAACTTAAATAATGGAAGTTATTATTAAAATAAGTCTCCAAATAAGATGCACAAACATTAAAGTGTATTGAATAGAGTCCAGTATAGAATCAGTTTAATTTATTTATTTGTGTTTACACCCAAGAAGATTGGCTACATATGTGATCAACATACATGTTTTTCTGATATATTTTTACCTTGTAGCTTTACAAGTGTTTTTCGTAATATCTCAAAATTTACATTGAACGTGTGTTATTTTGTACATGTGTAATTGTAATGATGGGCTGGCAATGACGGGCAGATGATGATGATGATGAAGTGTAGAACCCAAGTGCAGAAGCGTGAAAACCAAAAACGTGACTACAAAACATGAACTAGACTTGACTTTCAAAAACAACATTACAACACACAATACCTGACCAAGAACCATGGCAAACATGAGGGTTTAAATACATGGACAAGGGTAACAAGACAACCAATGAACAGACAGAACTATAAACAAGATAACAAGACTAATAAACTTAAACCAATGACAAACTAGAACTGATAACGAGTTAAAGACAATAAACCAATGAAAACAAGACACATGAACATGGAGGGAAACAGGATGATCACATGACATGTAATCACATGACTTGAACAGGAACTAAACCTTAAAATAAAAGACATGAACACATATCATGAACAAAAACACATCTAGACGTGACATATTCCCCCCTCTAGGGGCGGCTCCCAACAACCCAAAACAAAAACACAGAGTTCAAGAGGGAGCTGTGGGGGGGGGGGGTTGCTGCTAAATGGCATGACATGGTAACATGGTACGGCAGTATCCTGACTTGGCCATGGTAGGCCTAGATGCCGACTCCTTAGCCGTGGCAGGCATGAGCGCTGGACCATGAAGCAGAGGCTTGCTTTTGACATGGAGCTGACTCTGGCGTGGCTGTGACATGGCATGGAGCTGAGCTCTGCGACCATGACGTGGGACCCTGGCTCGGCGTCCACCTCCCCCACAGTGAACGATGAACCACATATCAGTAGGGCAAAATAAATTGAGTCAGGATAAATTGAGTCAGGCTGCAGGTACTCTGGCTGCCTGGCATCAAGGAGATTGGCTCATTCAGCCCAAAGCAAAAACAGTCCTTGAGGGCAATCTCATTCAAATCGACCCTGCTGGCCAGAGCACAAAAGTCCTCTACATATTCCTCCAGGGGACAATTCCCCTGACGTAAATGAAGCTGAACTGCTAGGTTAATTTTGCGGTCAGGTATTCTGTAAAGATGGGCTGGCACTGACAGGCAGATGATGATGATAATGATGAAGTGTAGAACCCAAGTGCAGTTTATTACTTGAAGCGTGAATACCAAAAATGTGACTACAAAACATGGACTTGACTGGACTTGGACTTTCAAAAACAACATTACAACACACAATACCTAACCAAGAACCATGGCAAACATGAGGGTTTAAATACATGGACAAGGGTAACAAGACAACCAATGAACAGACAGAACTATAAACAAGATAACAAGACTAATAAACTTAAACCAATGACAAACTAGAACTGATAACGAGTTAAAGACAATAAACCAATGAAAACAAGACACATGAACATGGAGGGAAACAGGATGATCACATGACATGTAATCACATGACTTGAACAGGAACTAAACCTTAAAATAAAAGACATGAACACATATCATGAACAAAAACACATCTAGACGTGACATATTCCCCCCTCTAGGGGCGGCTCCCAACAACCCAAAACAAAAACACAGAGTTCAAGAGGGAGCTGTGGGGGGGGGGGGTGGTTGCTGCTAAATGGCATGACATGGTAACATGGTACGGCAGTATCCTGACTTGGCCATGGTAGGCCTAGATGCCGACTCCTTAGCCGTGGCAGGCATGAGCGCTGGACCATGAAGCAGAGGCTTGCTTTTGACATGGAGCTGACTCTGGCGTGGCTGTGACATGGCATGGAGCTGAGCTCTGCGACCATGACGTGGGACCCTGGCTCGGCGTCCACCTCCCCCACAGTGAACGATGAACCACATATCAGTAGGGCAAAATAAATTGAGTCAGGATAAATTGAGTCAGGCTGCAGGTACTCTGGCTGCCTGGCATCAAGGAGATTGGCTCATTCAGCCCAAAGCAAAAACAGTCCTTGAGGGCAATCTCATTCAAATCGACCCTGCTGGCCAGAGCACAAAAGTCCTCTACATATTCCTCCAGGGGACAATTCCCCTGACGTAAATGAAGCTGAACTGCTAGGTTAATTTTGCGGTCAGGTATTCTGTAAAGATGGGCTGGCACTGACAGGCAGATGATGATGATAATGATGAAGTGTAGAACCCAAGTGCAGTTTATTACTTGAAGCGTGAATACCAAAAATGTGACTACAAAACATGGACTTGACTGGACTTGGACTTTCAAAAACATGACTTGACATGGAAACAGGAGATAACATGACATGGAACCAAATGACTTGAACAGGAACTAAACTTTAAAATAAAAGATATGAACATGAAACATGAACAAAAACACATCTAGACGTGATAGTAGTGTATATAACTTCCAGCATGACATGTAATGTCTTATAAAAACCACAAATATCTTATGGATGTTTATAAGAAGACATTGCTTTTGTCACTTAAAGCATACCTATTATACAGTGTATATTACAAATACAGAATATAATGCATTAAAACTTCTGCAGATAAAACTGGATGTTGCTTGTGTTATTATGCATTATACTCTGAAGTATAACTATGAATATTATAATGTATTATAATTGTAGTTACAATTATTTATGAGAAGTTCTAACATATTATAAGGTGTATAATGAGACATTACTAATGCATTATAAATATTGGCTTCAGTGTTGCCTAATTTATTTATTTACTTATTTTTTTGAGTGCAGAACAAACCAAAACCAGTCTAGATAAGCTCAGCTCTAAAATGTATCATCGGCTATAAATTGTTCTTTGCGAGTGCAATCTCTCTCAAATGATGGAAAAGTTATGGATATACCATTTCAATTTGTGATTTGTGTTGTCAAATAATACACCACCAAAAACACTGACCGTATAATGCAAGGACAAGTGATACATACTCTATGTACTGTATTCAAGTAAAACTATCTTCACGCTATTTTATTTTATATTGGTCAGCTGAGATTTATGAACAAGCCTTCAGAAGCTTTTCAATCTAATGACTTTATTATGTAAAAGAACTTCACATAAGAAAGAACATCATACATTTCTGACACTTGATGAAAGTATCTGAACAATATTTGTTTACACTATTTATTACAGACATAACTTTATAATCTTTGCTTTCAGGCTGCAAACCCTGTTCCCATTCCAACTTCAGACACTGATGTAGTGAGCTTGAAGCTTTGAGATATTTTGGATCAATAACCCACATCCTAGTGAGTGAAACCTGCAGAATGACATTAGTCAAATGTGGAAACAAATTTTCCAGATTAACTTTTGTTGGCAAAATGATAGCTACAGGCACCACACTGATCATGGGATTATCATTAGTTGGAAGTTCAAGGAATTTAAAATAACCTGCGCTATATCTTTATCACTAATATCATTCTTTTGAGGCTCATCAAGGTAATAAACGGTAAAAACCATTTCCCTAAGTTTTTACAGTCAAGTAATATCTAGAATTACAAGTCTAAGTGTATTTTAAAAACAAGAGTTGAGGTCAGGCAAATACTGTAGTTATAGTAGTACATATTGCAAAACAGATTGGAAATAATTGTCCCTCTTCTATCCACTTTAAACCAAGGTACAAAAAGCATGAGATACAATCTTAATGATGTGCTGATAAAAGGCAAGTCTTCTCTTATCAAATTCTAAACATAATCTTCAAGGACTGCATTTAGTACACATTCCCTTTACAGAAAATGTCAAATGCTCACAAAAACATTTCATGAAATATAATAAATTACACCGTCATACCAGTTCAATCAGAGTTCCATCATACAGTACAAACCCTCATTGCTCTGACAATTTGTATGAAAAGCCAGTTATACTGCCACAACCCTCGTAATGATAAGATATCTTTAGGGAATGTGTAAAACAAGGGCTTTCAATGCCAGTTGTAATAATGGATAATAAAATTGGCACACAAAAATAACTTCAATATAAATAAAATGCTGGAATTATACTGATATTTATGGCAGAGTCATACGCCAAATTGGGAGACAGTCTTTCCAGTTATACACCAAAATATATGATTTATGGAAATATCAATTGTCAGTACCGGCTCAGAACTTCCATTTCTATTTATCTTTAGTCATTTTTGGTTATCGGTGTTGAAAACGCAGTTGGGGTTGTTTTGACTGGCCATTATACAAGGATGACAGTCATCAGATATTTAAATCAATGCTTAAAAATACATGACAACCAGTGTTGTTAACATAACACTCACTCACACGCACACACACTTCTGCTTGTTAAAAATGGAGTAGTGCTACAAAGCCTTTAATTATCAATCTAGACTACTACTGAGATATAATTCTCATGCACTGCCATTATTTTTCTTGTCTCATGTCAATTTATTCCTAAATATTTACTGACTGAGAATGAAAAATAGTTTAAATCAAACCAGTTAGTAGGGTGAATCTCGAAAACATATCAAGAACACATTCATATTTGACCCCAAAATCAAAGCAAAAAATAAAAAAGACTTTCATTTGAATTTTCCTTTTGCCATTTTCATTATTCTAAATGATTATTCTGATTAATTAATGTGTAATACAGCAATAAAAATCATCCTGTTTGAACACAATTATTATTATTATTTTATTAAAATCTGAACAAATTAAAAGCAATGCAACAAAATAGGACAAATTATTTATCAGATAAATAATTGTAATCATTTATTTCACATTGCATTAAAGAAAATTTTGGTTAGAAAATGTGCTTGTCATGAAAATGATGTCACAATGCAAAAACTTCCTTGGTTCTAAAACTACATTCAATTTTCTTAATGCATAAAAATAATTAGATTTTTTCTTTTGAATTTACGGTGAAATATGACCTGCACATGTTCTTGACTCGCTTCATGAGATTCACACAGTACGATCGATGCCAACTCTACACATGTTGTGTCAACCCAGCCAAATGAGTCCCAGCTTTGAAAATAAGTGGTCACCATGTTAAAAAAAGCAGTCTACTGACAAAGTGAAAACGACAAGAAACGGTATAAAACAAAACATGATAGTCAGCCTCTGTGAATGTGCAGCATAATTGATTCTCTAATAATGAGCTCACATGTCTAAGTTTGGAGGGATATACTGAGTAACGTGCCTGCATATCACCTCATTTCACTGCATTGTGTTTCATTTGTAAGCTACATGTTAATTAAGAGTTCCTGGCTCAGTACCTTTGGGCTTCATGTGCACAAAGGACATCCTTTATGTATACCATAGTGTGATTTGTCTTTATTTATCTCACAGAACAACCTAAGGTCAAAGAAGGAATTATATATTTACACTGTCCATATCTAGCTCTATGCATTTTTATTTTTTGGGACTGGCATTCATTTCCAGATTACGGAAAGAGGCTATAATTGTCTCTACAATATGAACACAATATGATTTTAAAATGACTTCGTTATTTAGGTTAAGCGCTAAAGATAAGATGAAGTCAGCCAAAAAGCTAGCTGCAAACTCTTAATACCTAAGAGGGTGAGTTTCCCGAAGACATGCCCGGGTTGAATTCAACCCCAAACTCAAAAGACAAAAATAAAAAATTATATTTTGCATCGTTTTTTATTTATTTATGACTAGTATTTTGTAATATATTTTGTATTTTTAGGACCATTAAGATTTTGTGCATTAACACATTTTCTCGCCAAAATGTCTCAACTGTAAAGCAAAAAAAAAAAAAAAAACTCACTCTTATTAAAGGGATAGTTCACCCAAAAATGAAAATTCTCTCATCATTTATTCACTCTCACGCCATCCCATATGTGACTTACTTTCTTCTGCTGAACACAAATGATTTTTAGAAGAATATTTCTGCTCTGTAATTCCAAACAACGCAAGTGAATGGTGGCCAAAATTTTGATGCTCCAAAAAGCACATGAAGGCAGCATAAAAGTAATCCATAAGACTCCAATGGTTGAATCTATGTCTTCAGAAGTGTTATGATAGGTGTGGGTGAGAAACAGATCAATATTTAAGTCCATTTTTGCAAGAAATTCTTCTCCCTGCCCAGTAGGGGGCGTACGCATGAAGAATGCGAATCACCAAAAACACAAGAAGAAGAATGTGAAAGTTAAAGTGAAGGTTGACCTAGCAGGGAGAATTTATAGTAAAAATGTACTTAAATATTGATCTGTTTCTCACCCACACCAATCAAATCACTTCTGGAGACATCGATTTAACCACTGGAGTCTTATGGACTTTTCTTCATTTCTTCATTTGTGTTCTGCTGAAGAAAGCTTAAGATTATATATATATATATATATATATATATATATATATATATATATATATATATATATATATATATTCTTTATTTCAATATATATATGATAAAATGTCTATAATAAATATATATATATAATATATATATAAAATTGATATATCAATTATATAACTAAAATAATATATATATATATATATTTATTTATTTATTTTTTTAAATTTCATAACAGCAATGAGAATTGTGGGAGGGAAATGTGCTTAATTGTCACGAAAATCATGTCACAATGAAAATAATCCTAAGCGTCCTAAAAATATATTTGTTAATGTAATGTTTTATTTTTTTCTTTAGATTCTGGGCTGAAATATGAGCCGGACGTTTTCATGGGATTCACCCAAGAACTGCTTTTGGCAACACACATTCCTCTACAAATTTCAGTTTAGTTAAAGATCTAATTTTGTTTATATAATCATTGCTTGTTAACCGAATTAAATGTGATATTTGTCACAAAGGAGCTCTATTTAAATAGCAAGATGCAACATCTTTAGGCTAAATAATGGATATAGACCCCCTTCAAATATTTCAAAGTTTACATTTCCATAAAGTTCATTATGCTAAAAAAAAAAAAAAAAGATTGTCCACTTAAAAATAAATCAAACGCATGAGTAAAACTCATTCATAAAGACAAAATGAGCATAACAATTGTGATCTGCTTTACGAGGTAATAATGTGGACACAGACGGGCTGTATCGAGTCGTAGCCTCTTTGTTCCAGGGGCGACATCAGTTATTATACAGGTTTTCATTGCAGTACCTCCAAACCTGCACCAGTATAAAGGCAGAAGTCTCATGTCTTGTGTGAGAAGGGTTATAGGCATGAAAGCAGACGGTCATGCCAGTATAGACAGCATTCTTCTTCAAACAGAGAACTCGGCCCCGCCCTTCCAAGCACGGACCATCAGCAGGCGCCGAAGGCGGAGTCCAGCAAAAGGGTTGAACCACAGCAGAGAGGGTGGGCTGCCGAAAACAGCCTTCATCCCCTCCCATCGCACCCGCCGCTCCCATGTGGGCTTTTCATTCTTTAATCGCTCGATTTCCTGTGCAGCTCAAACAGGAAATGCAAAGTTATGGTTAATATGGTCTGCATGTTCATAGAAACCAAGTACAGTTCATTCAAATTCAAATTCAGAGGAATAATGTCTCATTGTATGTAAATATGCACATCTCTTTTCTGTCACTGGTTATACAAAGACCCACACCTAATCTGCACACTTGGTCTTTTTCATGTTTTCTGCACTTACTCTCTGGAAAAATCTGTTTATTTGACCTTTAAATTGATACATATTTAATTTTTTTAAAAAAATGAAAGGGTTATGGGGTGTAAAGTATTGTTGAATAACATGCATTTAAATTCTTCTGTAATCTGCAAACTTTTCGTTTGAGTTTGGTGGCGATTCTCTGTGGGACTTTACAGTATTTATATGGGTGTTTCTTAAACTTTTGTGTCCCAGGTGTTGATTTTTATGAAAGTCTCATTAAAACTGAATTGGAGGGGGCCTGGGTAGCTCAGCGAGCATTAATGCTGACTACCACCCCTTGGAGTTGCGAGTTCGAATCCAGGGTGTGCTGAGTGACTCCAGACAGGTCTCCTAAGCAACCAAATTGGCCCGGTTGCTAGGGAGGGTAGAGTCACGTGGGGTAACCTCCTCGTGGTCACGATTAGGGGTTCTCGCTCTAAGTGGGGCGCGTGGTGAGTTGTGAGAGTAGCATGAGCCTCCACATGCTGTGAGTCTCCGCGGTGTCATGCACAACGAGCCATGTGACAAGATGCGCGGATTGACTGTCTCAGAAGCGGAGGCAACTGGGACTTGTCCTCCGCCACCCGGATTGAGGTAACCGTGCCACCAAGTGGATTTACTAAGTAGTGGGAATTAGGGATTCACCAATCCGATACTGCAGCTTTTAAACAGATCGGGTATCGGTCCGACGAGCCCGATACTGTGTGTTAGTCATGTTCGTTACTGTCAAAAAATGACATAAAAGAACCATAAAAACGCAATTAAAGTAGTTCATATGACTTGTGCATTTTATTCAAAGCCACCTGAAGATGTGCGATAGCTCTGTGAATCACAAAAGGCTGTGTTTAATAAGTAAATATATAAAATGCACGCGTAGCACCAGCGGCTATTTTTAGCCTTCAAGCAGTGCGCAATATTTGAGCGCTACTCACGAACAACATCTCAGATGTAGATGCTCAATAGTTCGGTTCACTTATAATATGCATTTAGAATGGCACTGGAGGTGCTTTTTTACCAGAATTTGAATAAGAAGCGAATTAAACTTGCCTACAAACAGACACATATACCGGACTTCCTGGAGAGTTCAGAATGTCATAATAAAAGCGTGAGGGTTTAAAAGTTAAAGGTGCACGATTGAGATATATTAGTATATATTACTTTTATAATATATTATTATTATCATTTGTTTACAAATTATAATACTATTTAAGTTGAATGGGTTCCAAAAAATAAAAGTGTGAATGAAAAGTGAGCTGATATCTTACAACTAAAATGAACAAAAAAGAGATCTGAATCCTTTAAAGTCCAGATACAAGCTGAAAAAAAAAAAAAAAAAAAGGCTTCTTTTCTACTGATGACATACTGGAATTACTGTTAATTGTGCTGCTACATTATTCAGTATACTAGTTAACAATAAAGTTTCTTAATATGCTATACATTTATATTGAAATAATGTGTAGTTAGAGGTTTGTGTTTCTTTACATATTAAAGAGTACACCCAATTAGTTCCACACAATAATGTAAACATATTCTAAACTGATTATGCAAAAAAAACAACACTGGTTTCGGATCGGGATCGGTATCGGCCGATACTGAGATTTCCGATATCGGAATCGGAAGAGAAAAAGTGGTATCGGTGCATCCCTAGTGGGAATTGGGCATTCCAAATTGGGAGAAAAGAGAATAAAAAAAACTGAATTGGAATTTTTTTAACAGGCCCTCATCATTTATATGTTGTTCTTTTCAAATACTTTTTATGTACCGATTTGACTGTTTTAGCCTTGTCACAGGCCCAGACATTCAATATTAAACTATGAAAATCCATTATATCAATAACAACGATTACATGTTTAAAACTATGATCATCTAAACAAAGAGTAAAATAAACAAACCATTTATATATTTATTTGGTGAATATTATTTCTATCAATTTTTCAAAAATTACGACATATGTCATTTCCATCACACCAAATTTCAGCCAAATAATTTTCTGCAAAAGTTAGTGTAAGTGGACAAAAGTGTCAGTGAAGAGTATGCTTGAGATTAAATGAGACAAGTGATGTTTGAAGAAAACAAATAAAAATCAAGGTAAATAAACTTAGATATAAGATTATTTTTATTGGGTGTCATTTCCATTTAAGCTGTAATTTTACCAAATTATACAAAAACAATGAAAACATTATTTAACTGTGTGTACTTAGTATACATAAAATGTTAGCTCTGAAATTAGCCTCAGCAAGACAAAAAAGTCAATGTCATTTCCCTCAGCGTCATTCCCACCACAGAATTCTATTAAACACAATAAAGAATTTGAGATGTGCTGGAAATGACACTGTGGTGGGAATTTTCACGACTTTCAGAAAATAACAAAAATGACATAAATCTCCTGTTAGGGCTGGGCGATTAATCAGATTTTATTTTCAATTACGATTTTGGCTTCCAATGATTATGAAAACAAGATAATCGAGATAAAATGATTATTATGCCTCATTTCATTTCGCGAAGCGGGTTATGAAAATAATCTCAGAAATCAGCATTTCTCTGTGCGGTCAGCGCCGCATCTATGAGTTGCGTGAAGTGACTGGGGAAGAGACTGAATCTTCTCCCGGCTGATGCACACTCTGGTACGGGGACGCTCATCACTCGCACGCGTTTGCTGCAGCTAGATTATAACGTGATGGCTCGCGATGTAGTGAATCATAATATTTGCGTCACGTTCACTGTGTGTATCTTATCATGAAGAAAATAGGTGATACACAGCTCTATTAAGAAGAGAAAGTTTGTTTTTTTGTAAGTTAAAGATGGATCAAAGTGAACAAAGGTGAGAGAGTGCAGACTTAGCCCATTATACACAGGAACAAAATACGTTTTTGATTAGTCTTTTTTTGGCTTGTTTTCCAAAATAATATCTAAAACTCCTTTAAAACAACGTACATTTACTTTAGGAGCTATACTGCAGATTGTTATCGGAGAATGTTGAATACAATATTTAATCAGGGCTCGACATTAACGCTTGTCCGGACAAGTGTATTTTTGAACAGGCAAGTGAAAGAGAATTTTACTTACCCGACCGGACAAGCAGACTGATAAAAACAACCCAGTCTCATGAAAATTCGTCCATATTTTACGAGTTGGCTATTTCGTATGATTTCGTACAAGTTCGTTCGTATGAATTTGTACGATTTCATCATGTGCAAATGCCCGGATGTCTAATGCGGAAGCGCGAGTTTCGCGCACGAGGCGTTAAGGACATGCTTATTAATATTATGCCCTTACCCAAACCCCTTATCTAAACTTAACCAATCAGTAGAGTGTGTAAACATGATAGGAAGCTGTTGTGTGTGACAGAAGCAAGTTCTTGTTGTGTATTAGATGGAAATGATATCCAGCGACGTCACTGACTGTAGTGCAAGTCGTACAAATTCATACGAGTGCAGTTGTATGATACCATACGAATTAGCCAAATTTAGAAAAGTCATATGAATCCTTATGATTTCGCCATGAGAGTGTGTAGGACTAAAACGTCAATAACAAAAAAATAACCAGCTATATTTGTGATATCCTAGGCCTGTGTCACTTATTAGAAAGTTCATATTCTTATTCTGCTGTTGAAAGTAATTTTATAATTCGCTAGCGATCTAGTAACAGCTGCACACTGTTTGATTGACAGGCGGCGTATGTGTGTGTGCTGAACATGCTAATGTGCCCCTGAATGGTCAAATACATTTCAAAATTCCGCCAAAATGCTTGGTGAGGTATTCATGTAAACACAGAGAGTGATGTCTAAAGTGAACGTAAACAGTGGAGAAAAAAAAAACAGATTTGTATTCAAATGTCAGATTTAGAAGTATAAATGTAAGCTAATAGACCTCTAGTGTGTCATTATAATAATCAAACAACCATAACAAGAAAACGAGAAAACACCCACTGCTCTTGACTGGGTAACTTTAGTAGCTTTAAAAAGTATTAATGTATTATAATCATACAGTGAAGATCAGTAGTAGTTTTATGTTGCATTTCATTCTGAATGTTTACTTGAATACTTGATAGCCTACTGCTGTTAAAAACTTTTAAAGCTGTTAATTTGTATTTTTTGTTATATTATTTTTAATCTATTTCTATTCATTGCTGTTTTTTATTACTGACTGTTTACTAGTCTTAAATAATTACTTAAGAACTTGAAACCATTCTTCCATAATTAACATATTAGTTAGTTTTATTATTTGAAGCTGGTATCAAATCATAACATTTCACTAAAGACTGCTGAAATTTTGGTATTGTGATAATGTATAGCCTTTATTGTACAAGGTATATCTTGCTGCAATAACAAGATGAAAAAGTAGATCTCATTCCACAGAACTATGAGCACCCCTGCTGTAAATGATGGTGATGGAGGCTTTCTTTTATTTGACTACCATACGTTACATAAAATAATGATCATATGACAAAAGTCTCCTCCCCTACCCAGTGCGGTTTACATTTCAAGTTCAAGGAAATCCACTGTTAAAAAGAATAAAAGTTCAATAAATGCTTCCAAATGTTTCCAAAGTCAATGAGTAATTGTGTTAAATAATCATGATCTCAATATTGACCAAAATAATTATGATTATGATTTTTGCAATAATCGAGCAGCCCTATCTCCGGTGATGCATGTACACACACTGTTGGTAGACAAATTAAGCAATCTAGTGAGAGTGTGAAAATGATTTTAAGCGAGACTGTATTTTATAGAAGTCCACAATGCTAAAAGTGCCAGAAGCTGAAGAAACACACATATATTTATAATATGGCTCTCTGGAATACTTGATTCTAATTGGTCAATCGCAGCTTTCAGCACTCAAATATTTCTCTATAATGACCACTAAACTGTATAATTGACCACTGTCCCAAGCAACCATTTTTCTACATACTGTAGCTCTGGTGGTATGTCATTTCACGGCCTCTTTCTTGTTACATAAAAAAATGTATTCAAATCAATACCATGTCCATTTATTTGGCAAGTATTCTTGTATTAAGTGGGATGATGTCCAATCAGCAGGTCATTGTTACAAAATAAACACTTTCAGGGTGGAACAAGACCCCTCTGTTTCATGTCGGGGTCCTGATCACCTTGTTTGGGGTTTATTTTGCAACTATGACCAGCTGACTGTATATCATCCCTCATTTAGACCAAATACAACTCTAAAAGTCCAGAACCAAAGGTAGCCATTGTAAAGGGGTCAGATGATTTCTGGAGGTTTGTTTATGTGAACTCACCGTCTCATCGTTACAGATGGAGTGAATCTGAGTGCCGAACATGACAGCGGTGAAGGTGAGAAACAGCAGTGCTTCAAGACAGAGGAATATCAGCAGCATCACTGCCACAGGTGGAGAGAAATCACTGCACTCTAAAAAAGAGAGAAAGAACACAGAATACAATCTCATTGCACTCTGAAAACCAAGAGCTTTGCAAGAGGAATTTAATTATAAATTCAAGCATTAAAAAGCATGATATACAGTAGATTCTTAGTGAAGTTTTGACAAAAGTCTTCAGTTTTCATCTATGATACAATTCTAAAAGTAATTCTCGTAAACTGAATATAGTAAGCAATGAGTGTGTTTGCATGCACAATAATGCGCTGATAACATCGCTATTGAGTCCCCTACCTCACCCTCTTCAGGACATGAGGAATTAGTTTATTTAGCTGTGTTTGCTCTGAGATTCTCACATCGCAGCTTTTTAAAGAGGTTGTGGACACTCTATTTGTCCTAGTATTTAATCTGTTATAAATAGCAGTCTATATGGCATTGTTCCAGTAGATTTTAAACATGCAGTTGTTGAGCCTGATTTAAAAAAAAAAAAAACCTAGTTTGGATCCACAGGATTTAAAGAATTTCAGGCCCATTTCAAAATGACCTTTTATAAATAAAATCTTAGAGAAGGTAGTTTACATTCAGCTAGTTTCTTTTTTGACAGAAAATAAAATTTTTGATTCATTTCAGTCTGGTTTCAGGGATATACACTGTACAGAGATGGCTCTTTTAGGAGTTACGAATGATATCTTGATAAGTACTGATTCAGGAAAATATGTGGCACTAATGTTATTGGATTTGAGTACAGTCTTTGAGACTATAGACCATACTATTTTGATAAAATGTCTTAGGGATTATGTAGGTATTAAGGGCTTGGCCCTTAAGTGGTTTTCTTCATACTTGCAGGATAGAACTTGTTCGGTCAGGATTGGGAACTGTTCTTCATCATCTGTTACTATTTCTTGTGGGGTTCCACAAGATTCAATCCTAGGTCCGGTTTTATTTTCATTATATATGTTGCCTCTGGGGTTAATAAAAAAATAAATAAATGGAATCTGTCATCATTTTTATGCTGATGACCTACAACTACCCTTAAAGCATGATGATTATTCTTCTATTACACTTTTTTATAATTGTTTGTTTGAAGTCAAAGGTTGGTTGGCAAATAACTTTCTCCAATTAAATGAGGATAAGACAGTGATAAGGATATGACAGACAGTTTTGGTTTACTGTCTGGTAACATGCACTCCCATTTGAAGAATCTAGGAGTTATTTTTGACTCCGAGCTTAGATTTGATCATCAGATAAATGCTGCCGTGAAAACCAGTTTTTTGGAAAAAGTTATGCATGCTTTTATTTCTACCCGTTTGGACTAATGTATTGCCTTATATTTAGGCATTAGTCAATCCTCGGTTTCTCGCCTCCAGCTTGTGCAGAATGCCGCAGCGAGGCTTTTAACTAATACCAGGAAGAGGGACCATATAACATCTGTTTTGGCAGCTCTTCACTGGCTTCCGTTGAAGTTTAGAATCCAATATAAGGTGATAATGTTTGTTTTTAAAGCCCTACATGGATTAGTGCCACTGTATATCAGAGACTTGATCATCCCTCATCAATCCCGAAGATTCTTGCACTCTACTGACCAGTTGTGTCTTACAGTTCCGCGGTCCCGCTTGAAGTGCAAAGGCGACCTGGCTTTTTCAGTGGCAGCCCCTAGACTATGGAATGATTTGCCCGTCTATAAAATCAGCATCGTGTATTGATGCTTTCAAAACTGGCCTTAACTGGCCTTTTAAATTTGGCCTTTGAATAAGTTTGAACTTTGTGATTGGTATTTATAATGGCATATGAGGCAAATTTGTATCTTTGCACTTGCCAAGTTTTATTTCCCAAGTTTTTATTTGTATGTCTTTGTATAAGTATTTTAGCTGTTATGGTATGTATTATGTTTGATGTTGAAATGGGAATCTCTGTACAGCACTTTGGTCCATTCTTGTGTTTTTGAAAGTGCTCTATAAATAAAAGGTGAGTTGAGTTGATCAAATCTGCTCATTCTAAAAAGCGGACAATACATTTACATGACATTTAAAATTAGCAGGTTTTTCTCAAGTTGACATCAAAATAGGGCTGGGCGATATGACGATATATTTTGCGGTAATGATATAAAGTGTCAAACGCTAGAGTTTTTGCTATATTTTGTAATCGTGATATGTAAATAACCATGTGCACATTGTGGGCTTGTCTATCAGTGGGCAGGGCTTCATGTGAGACTAAGAGAATTTAAGAAACATGGACTGGGTTTTTATGGCATCGTGATACAAGATTTTGGTCATATCGCCCACCCCTAAGTCAAAACATTTAAAAGACATGCGAACATTGAATAAGCCACCAGAATGCCGGTAAAGGTGTTAACATGCAACGCAAAAGGGGTAATGGGCAAAAGGTGCGCCAGTGGGGCTTTGCTTTAAATGTTTATGACCTTTCCTCTACAAAAGAACCCGTTTTAGGGGGCTAACCCATTTTTGTTCTAAAATAGCTGGACGCAGCATATCTGAAGATGCATTTTTAAAGGTTAAAGTTCTTTTTAACTTGCCACACCATCTAAAAATGTGAAGAAGAAAAAAAACAGCAAGATATGGCACAATGGTCAAAAATGGCAGTCTTAGGCTTTTACATGACCTTATCCATTGTTGGTTTGTTAAGCACAATCGGTGTTAGACATCGGTGTGCATGTAAACACATTCATTGACTGTCTCTATATATGTTAGTGTGAACAAATCAGAAATGTTGCTGTTTCAAAATGCTTTCTTGAGCACAAAGTGTCTTGTGTGAAAACGCTACATTGACACAGCACAGTCATGCTCTTGACCTTTAATGAGATGATATCATCTCTCCTCCAATAATGGAGTGTAAGTCTCAAATGTCTATTACTCACCATTCCACTGAACTTTAACACAGGTGAAGAAGTGGAAACCGCTAAGACAGAGTGCATGCAAAGAGATGGATGCTATGTACATCTGAGGAGGAAATCACAGGAAAAAGCTCGTTAAATCCACATATTCTATTAAATCTAGTCTAATTCAGTAACAAATATTGGGGAAAAATGTTGCTGGTTGTGTTCCTTAAAGCTATAAATGGTATAAAATCTTCTAGCCATGACTAAAGTAAATAATCTATGTCACTTGACAACGATTTAGGTTGAATGAAATTGAAAACGGTGCAATGGCGCTTCGTTTCACAGCAGAATTTTGAGCAGCCTCTGGAGTCGAAGCAAAATGCCTAGAAAGCCTTTCCAGACAACTGAGTCACAAACAGCTCAGCAATTCCAGAATAAAATACTACAATACGGAAATACTTACAGTAAAGAGGACAAAGAATCTCTGATTGTTCTCGCCGACACAATTGTTGACCCAGGGACAGTGGTGATCCATCTTCCTTATACATCTCTTACAGATACTAGGAAAAAGATACAAGGTGAAGTGACACTTGTTCAGGGAGGGATCATAACAACTATAAAACCGAATCATAACTAGCCATGTAGACAGTTTCTCTAAATGCTAATGTCCAAAGGCTGAATTTGACTTAATTTAACCTCGTGCAACCCTGCATACACATGTGTGGACATTGTATTTTGGATTCACTATACGCAACGCATAATTTATTTGAACTGACTGATCTCAGTTCAGGAGACTATGCTGTCAGTAAAAGGTTAAACTTTCGATGCACAGAGTCGTGTGACCAAACGACATGGCACCGACCACAGCAGAGTTTGTGTTTGGTTGAAACGCCAACAAAACTACATCTGGTAAGAAACTTAATTAAGTTTTTACATTGAAACCTATTTGAGTCCAAAGATTAGAGTCTCTAATTTCATCCGATATGTCATTTTTTAATTTTGAGCGATTTATTGTGAAACGGCACGCTGTTAAACACAAGGACCACGTACGTGGACTGTATGCCCAGCTACATTTAAAATATCCTATATTCACTGTGCATTAACACTTAGAGAATCAATGGATGCATCCAAAAGCTGGAAAATGTTGCTTTCAGAGTTTTTATATGGAGTTAGGATGAAAATAAGGTGCATTTCATACTGTTCTGAGACCAGTGCAGTTAAGTCATTCACTAAATAGGGAGCAAGGAAGCATCCTATGATGCTGGCCAATACTTTGAATCAGAATTAATTAGGTTAATTTCTGATGGCCCTGATTTACTAAAGGTTTGCAGACTTGACAGCACTCTAATAAACGGTCTGTGCTGATCTACTAAAGCAGTCTTTTAAAGATTACGTCTTTCAGATGCACAAAATAGCACGTCTAAGCAATTTTAGCGCGTTTCCCCGAAATCAATATGCAATTTAGTGGCATGTCTCCAAATGTGCATAATAAAGGGCAGTCTAGATGCAAATTAATCAAATTGCACCTGCAAAGTGATTTATAAAGCCTGAAAGTAATTTCAGAATCAGAAACTACGGGAGCAAATTAATACGAATGAAAGGCAGGTATTAATCTGATTTGCACAGTGCATCATGCTGTCATTGTGACAAAAAGGAGACTTTGAGAACAGATAATAACGCCCTTTTTATTGACACACATAAATGTGAAATTAAATCAATACTCGTGAAGACAACTGTTTTATTAGATTATTTTAAAACTCGATATTATAACTGATAACATCATAAGCCTACTAACAATTTATGCCTAAATTATGTCGTAATTTAATGTTTTAAACATTGTTTTTAACTGCCAAAATATTGCGAAATATTTTAAGTGATGGTTCTTTCCAGTAGGCAGGCCGATACGCACCTATATGCCGAACAGGTTTCGTCTTGATCCCGTGAAACGAACAGGGAGGGCAAGTTCTGTAGGTTATCATGCAGCTTCCCTTGCTCTCTCGTGCGCAGCTAATTTTGCCATGGTCAAGATAATAGCGGTTTGAAATTCAGATTTCATTTAAGTATACATAAGTGGTGCGATGGCTAAACGTGTACATAATATTGTATTTTCTTAGTGAATTATGAACATTTCAAGCGAAAGGTGTCAATAGCAGAGATTTTATGATGATATAATGCAATAAATAAACATAAATGCCATATTGAATTAGTGAGAGCTGTACTGTAATTGCATTTGGTGCAAGTACCACATGCAAAAGCCTCCTTTTGGAGGGTGTGTCCAACATAATTGCACATGTAGTTATTTTAATCACCTGCAAAACGTCCACGATGCGCACACACAATTTCATAGATTGCACAAGCAAATTAGCACCCATTATTTGAGATCTTAGTAAACCGGGGCCATACTATATATCAAACAACTGGAGTTGTATGGATTACTTTTATGCCGCTTTTATGAGTTTTTTGGAGCTTCAAAGTTTTGGTATCCATTGACTTGCATTGTATGGACCTAAAGAGTTTTCTATTTTTTTTTTAAACAGTCAACGTTTATAGTCAGATACCTTCTTATGCACTTCTTATAATTTATCTTAAGAACATTCTAAAAAAATTGTTAAGTAGATTTCTGTGAATCTGGCCCCAGTTCCCTCCTGCTTTGCAACAATATGAGTTATAAATCATCTGTTTGTCTTACCTGCAGTGGTGTGCTCTCTCTGGTTTAATGCTGCAGCATTTTGGACACTTGTAGATCACCTCTCCAGGCTTCAGCTGCAGACTTTCCATGTATTCTTTAGTGGCGTTACCTTTGGGAACAGCTCCCTGATAAACATATTATACTTTACGTCAATAAGCGGACTGTGGACGTATGAGAAAGCAATTGTAAAATGTGAATTAAAGGAATATTCCGGTTTCAATACAAGTTAAGCTCAATCGACAGCATTTTTTACATAATGTTGATTACCACATAAAATTATTTTGACTCATCCCTTCTTTTCTTAAAAAATAAAAAGCAAAAATCTGGGTTACACTGAGGCACTTACAATGGAAGTGAATGGGGGTCACTCCGTAAACGTTAAAATACTCACTGTTTCAAAAGTATAGCCACAAGACATGAACACTATGCGTGTTAACATGATTTTAGTGCGATAAAATCGCTTACCTACCTTTTCCGTTTTAAGTTATAGCCACTTTTACAACTTCACTGCTGTGACTATGTAATGTCAACAAACCCTAAAACTCTAAAACGACTGTACAATGATGATTTAAACAACTTTACAGCTCAAACAATACATGAGTTTAGAGAAAAATTAATGTAAGTGCTTTTATAAAATTATAAGCTTCACATTTCTGCCTTTAAACCCACAAAAAACTGGCCTCATTCACTTCCATTGTAAGTGTCTCACTGTAACCTCAATTTTTGCTTTTTTAAAGAAAAGGAGGGATGAGCAAAATTATTTTTTGTGGTAATCAACATTATGCCACAAATGCTGTCGATTGAGCTTAACTTGTATTGAACCCAGAATATTCCCATAATTAAAAAAAAAAAAAATCATATGCAGAGAATATTTAATAGCACACATCACATTCGGACACCAATAACACACAATTAAAGAATCAATATCATAATTAATCTGAACTATGAAAGCAATTAAAAAGCAAACAATACTCGCAGATAAAAGCAATTATTAGCAAGTAATACTGAGAATATGTGCCAAAATATCCAACAGGAGTCTTTCTTACCGGATCTGTCAACATGGTTCGCAGGTGTGACGTCAGCGCCAACACAGCCAGAAAGTTAAACGCCATGCCGTTGATGAGAGAGTACCAGAAGCTTTTGGAGGGGAGCAGCATGACAAAATTCACCACAAATTCTGCGTACATCACCAGAAACCAGGTCATGAAGGCGCACACCATTCCACAGCTGTCCTGGATGAACCAGACGCGTCCGGATGCCACCTCCTCCTCTCCTCCGCTGAGCAGAGGCTGGTGCTGCTCCACATCCCTCAACCGGTGCCCTGAAGACTGCATTCTCTCCTGCAGAGACAGACATGACTCACACTGCACTGCCATTCCAGACAGATCTAATGCTGATTCACATACATACACATGTCTTTTTATAGATTAGAGTAAATGAGAAACATTGTGTATGCTTCACATATTGTACTGTTGCCTATTGTACTTTCCTACCTAAATGAGGTGTAAATCTTAAGTGTGTAACTTTTTCAGAGTTTAAATATTTTCTCCTACCTCAGCTTAATATGCAGAGACAACGATAAGTAAACCATTTGTAGGTTGTTTTCCTTGAAAACTGTAAACACTTTCTCTGACTTTAGAGTTTCTTTGGCATTAGAAATAATATACTTGCTTTAACTTTGTGCGACCCCATGTCTACATGGACGTTGTATTTTGGCTTCGCTATACACAAAAAAAATATTTAAATTAATTTAAACCGACTGAAAACAGTTCACAACACTCTAGATTGTCATTTAAGGGTTAAACTTCTGGAGCACCGAGTCAAGTGACACAACAACAACGACGACGTTGATTTCCATGAAGCACTTCTACGGGCGCAGAGACAATAAATGTGCCTCTGGTAAGAAACTTCTTTAAGCTTTTTCATTGAAACCTGTTTGGGTGTAAAAAGTAGCATCTGTAGTTTTGTTTGATATGCCATTTTTTTAAAAATCATACATTTTTCACGCATCAGTGCGCTGAGAAACATGATGTCCACATACGTGGATTTTGGGACTTTATTCCCTCAAAAGTTGAAAAAACATGTTATTTTGAATAACTTTCAACATTAACACATCTGTGGGTAATTTTGCTTCATTTTAATATACATTTTATGTTGTTATCACTGTACAATACGGTTCTATTCATTAACATTAGTAAATGCATTCTTATATTCACTGTGTATTTTCACATTGAGAATCAATGGGTTCATCCGAAAGCTAAAAAATGTTGCTTTCAGAGGCTTTATATGGAGTTAGGATGAAAATAAGGTGCATTTCAAACTGTTCTGAGACCAGTGCAGACAGACAGCACACTGAAGGCTAAGTAATTCACTAAATAGGGAGTAAGGGAGCATCCTATAGCTCTCTATGCAGCTAAGTGCATTCAATCCTAAAATCCAACCAAAAGTTCAGTTTCAGGCTGCAGATGATGTTTGGATCACTCAACATGTTTGGTAGACATGGGACAATAATCAGTACATAGATTCAGGATTTATCATGTATAATTTTATTTTAACATGGTTGGCTGTGATTGGATGATGCTGGACATTACTTTGAATCAGAATTAATTCTGCTAATTTCTGATGTAATGTCAGTAATGTCTCAAAAATATGAATAACCAACATTTCTGGAAACATAATAAACAATTTAATGAAAAACAATCTGCCCTTCTATAGCTTGGTATTATTTAAAATTTAATAACTTAGTCCCACTGTCCACATACAGTTGTGCTCAAAAGTTTGCATACCCTGGCAGAAATTGTGAAATTTTGGCACTGATTTTGAAAATATGACTGATAATGCAAAAAACTGTCTTTTATTTAAGGATAGTGATCATATGAAGCCATTTATCATCACATAGTTGTTTGGCTCCTTTTAAATCATAATGATAACAGAAATCACCCAAATGGCCCTGATCAAAAGTTTACATACCCTTGAATGTTTGGCCTTGTTACAGACACACAAGGTGACACACACAGGTTTAAATGGCAATTAAAGGTTAATTTCCCACACCTGTGGCTTTTAAAATTGCAATTAGTGTCTGTGTATAAATAGTCAATGAGTTTGTTAGCTCTCACGTGGATGCACTGAGCAGGCTAGATACTGAGCCATGGGGAGCAGAAAAGAACTGTCAAAAGACCTGCGTAACAAGGTAATGGAACTTTATAAAGATGGAAAAGGATATAAAAAGCCAGTCAGTACTGTTCAATCACTTATTAAGAAGTGGAAAATTCAGGGATCTCTTGATACCATGCCAAGGTCAGGTATACCAAGAAAGATTCCAGCCACAACTGCCAGAAGAATTGTTCGGGATACAAAGAAAAACCCACAGGTAACCTCAGGAGAAAGACGGTGTGGTTGTTTCAAGGAGCACAATACGACGATACTTGAACAAAAATGAGCTGCATGGTCGAGTTGCCAGAAAAAAGCCTTTACTGCTCCAATGCCACAAAAAAGCCACAGTTACAATATGCCCGACAACACCTTGACACGCCTCACAGCTTCTGGCACACTGTAATTTGGAGTAACGAGACCAAAATAGAGCTTTATGGTCACAACCATAAGCGCTATGTTTGGAGAGGGGTCAACAAGGCCTATAGTGAAAAGAATACCATCCCCACTGTGAAGCATGGTGGTGGCTCACTGATGTTTTGGGGGTGTGTGAGCTCTAAAGGCACAGGGAATCTTGTGAAAATTTATGGCAAGATGAATGCAGCATGTTATCAGAAAATACTAGCAGACAATTTGCATTCTTCTGCATGAAATCTGCACATGGGACACTCTTGGACTTTCCAGCACAACAATGACCCTAAGCACAAGGCCAAGTTGACACTCCAGTGGTTACAGCAGAAAAAGGTGAAGGTCCTGGAGTGGCCATCACAGTCTCCTGACCTTAATATCATCGAGCCACTCTGGGGAGATCTCAAACGTGCAGTTCATGCAAGATGACCAAAGACTCTGCATGACCTGGAGACATTTTGCCAAGACGAATGGGCAGCTATACCACCTGAAAGAATTATGGGCCTCATAGACAACTATTACAAAAGACTGCACGCTGTCATTGATGCTAAAGGGGGCAATACACAGTATTAAGAACTAAGGGTATGCAGACTTTTGAACAGGGGTCATTTCATTTTTTTAATTATTGCCATGTTTTGTTTTATGATTGTGCCATTCTGTTATAACCTACAGTTGAATATGAATCCCATAAGAAATAAAAGAAATGTGTTTTGCCTGCTCACTCATGTTTTCTTTAAAAATGGTACATATATTACCAATTCTCCAAGGGTATGCAAACTTTTGAGCACAACTGTATGTGGACATACTATTTGCTGTAGAACCATTTTCTACACTGGTATCACCAGAACAGCGCTGCCAATCTGTATTTTTTGTCTTGCTAGTGAAACTAGTTGGCTTGAGCTGAAACTCAGCATCTTATTTACATAGAAACTTTTGAAATGCAAATCATTCAGAAAACAAAGACCAAACAGCCCAGAGAGAGATGTGTATGGTCAATGCCAAAAACTGACACAGTGGCCTCTAAAAGAAGTGAATGTGCATTCATTGCTTTGCAGAACTTTGGGAATCAGACTAAAATGAACTGATTAGATAATCTGCACAGTAAACATACAAACTGCATGCATATTCTTCTCTGACAACAACTTTTCCAGTGGTCATCACGGGCACTGTTGCTAAAAGCTTTTTTTTGTTGTTGCTTGCTTAGCATCGCTCAGGTGAAAATTAGAAGTCAGATCACTTAGAAAAGTAAAAATGTTCTTCAGTAAGCACCTCTCCTCAATAAGCCACACAATTTGAGGTATCATTCATGCCCGTCGTTCTTTCAACGTTAAGAGTTTGTTCAAGTGACACATGACTCACCACACAGAGCGTCCCTCACAATGACATCCTCTCAGACCCAGTTGGGATTGAACTCAAAGGCATCCACAGCCTGAAGCCTGAGAGAGAGAGAGAAAGTGAGTCATGTTGAAAGTGATTATACCCACAGCCAGAAAGTATGTCAGTAAGCAGGGCATTGCAGAATGAAACAGCTGTTTGTGTGGCCATATATCCAGTCATGTAATCAGCTTCCTTCCCTCTGTAACTAATAACATTTAAATATATCGTTAACTCTTGAATAGAGTTCGACCGATAGTGGATTTTGCCGATACCGATAACTAAGGTCTTGGGAAAGGCCGATAACAGATTAGTTGTCCGATAGTTTTTAAAATCAAGTTATAAACTGTCAAAACAAATCTTATTCTTTCTTTACTACGCCGGGCAAAGAGAAAGTCCAAAATGAATAAAACCCCATATGCAGAAATCCCAATAATAACCAGAAAAAAATTAAGATTTGGTGCATAATGCGCAAATTTAAAGTATAAACAAGCCCGAAACACACCAGGGACTCTTATTTTGAAATTATGAAAAAAACTATCTGCAACTATCGGCATAGATTTTTGCCGATAACAATAGTTCCAAATAGCAACTACTGGCACAGATTAATTGGTAAAACCCATATATCGGTCTACCTCTACTCTTGAACCCTGTGAACAAGACTGCTGCATTTTAACAAACCTAATCTAACCTTAATACAGTCCTTGTTGTATGATAATAAAAAAGCCCAACTACCGGTTAATGTTTAAACAGGACCATATCACTGTCCAAAATGTATATAATTTTATTAAAATGTATGTATTATATATTTTTATTTATTCTTTATTTTAATGGTCAGTATTTTACTGATACTAAAAAGTAATACTGATGTTTATTTAGTTATTGTTTTATTTTTATTTATTCTTTATTTTAATGGTCAGCATTTGACTGATACTAAATGGTACTGATGTTTATTTAATTATTTGTTTTATTTTTATTTTTTATTTATTTTAATGGTCAGCATTTGACTGATACTAAACAGTTCTTATGTTTTTTAGCTATTTATTGTATTTGTATTTATTCTTTATTTTCTCAGTGTTCATTTCTAGAATTGGTTGATAATGTATAATTATAATGGCAAATATTCTTTGATAAAAATATTTAAGAAAGCAGCCTTCTGAGTACCTTTGCATTGTCATATCGGTGCAAAATCGGTGCATAATCCACATAGAAAAGGTCTGTTTTCATTCCAGCTCAAAAATTAGCTATATCGGCCACCATATTGGTAATCGGTGAATTTTCCCTCTCTAAAATCGGTATCAGTCTCAAAAATCCCATATCGGTCAGGCTCTAATCCTAAATAAAGATAGTTATCTGTAAATATAAGCACAGGCTGATTTAGCTGCCCATCATCTGATTTAAAAAGTAAATAAAAATAATAATAATAAAAAAAAGAGACAGTTCAGATATTCCTGGGGGTTAAACCCAACAGTTTTACACCAGAAAGCTGCAATTCACTGAATTATCTATTAAGAGTGAAAATCTAAAGATTCAAGAAGCTTTATTGACATAGTAAAAATCTGTATATAATAAATCTAACAAACAATCACACAAACACAAACATCATCAGAGTCAATGGTCTGCTATTAGAAAATGTGCTTTGATTACACTGATTTGTTTTGGACAGCTGACAATAACAAACAGCTTAAAATAACAACAATAAACATTAAATCAAAGCTGTTTTGTAAATAGCGACGCTTTATTGTTATTTTGTAAATTGCATTGCAAACTTCATAACACATTGATCTAATTGTTTATCTCTCTTTCAGTCTAATGTCCCGTCTGATAATTAAATACTCCACCTGCTTTAATTATAACTCATATTTTAGTAATAAAGTATTTCATTATTCTGATATGTTCATTAATTCTGCACAACACAGTTAAAAGCAGCTGATAAATCGCAGCTACACAAACATGCTCATTATTTACTTTCTATCGAGATCTGTAGCGTATTCTCTCACTTACCGCCTCCAAAATCAGTCTTTATCCACCGGGTTTAATTCTCGGATAAGGAATAAAGAGATATAAATATATTCTTTAATTTCTCAAGCTGTTTAAATGGTTTTATTGGTGTGAAATAATGCTGAGGGTCACACACACTTCCGGGCTCCAGTGCGATCATTTCTGCTGCTTCTGCTGTCTGATGAGTGACAGGCCCGAGCACACGCCGCCTCATCTCTGACCCCTACCGGCGGATAATGAGAACTGCAGCGCTCAAGGGAGACAACTAATTTAATAAGCACCTCCAGGGAGGTCGCAGGTGCCCTCTGCTCAGTTATCTGCCTGAAGAGGAATAAACGTCACACAGCTGATATTGCTTAAATTTCGTGTGATGTAGTCGTCATTAAGAATTTAGACAGCTGCTCTTGCTTGCTAATTGTGCATCCCTTGCAAAATTCACAATACAAGGCTGTTAAACTGTCTGTACCCTAGCCTAGGAGACTATCAATCCAACCAAATTTCAGAAGTAAAAAGGAAAATATTTTGTTTTCTCCACAAAAATATATTGATGTTATAATACATAGCCTATACTGTATATTGACAGTAGTGCGGTTTTGACCAATTGGGTCCTTGATAAATAAATAATTAAATATATAAAAATATATAAATATAATATAATATAATATAATAGCCTCTATTGTATATTGAACATAGTGCGATTTTGACCAGTTGGATCCTTTATAAATAAATAAATACATACATACATATAATATAATATAATATAATATAATATAATATAATATAATATAATATAATATAATATAATAGCCTCTATTGTTTATTGAACATAGTGTGGTTTTGACCAATTGGGTCCTTGATAAATAAACAAATAAATAAATACATACATATAATATAACATAGCATAACATAACATAACATAACATAACATAACATAACATAACATAATATAATATAATAGTCTCTATTGTATATTGAACATAATGCGGTTCCATAGCTGGATCCAGATCATCTGTCCTGATTCTACTGGACCTGTCTGCAGCCTCTGACACAGTCAACCATCAGATACTATTGTCCACATTCTCTACTCTGGGCATCACAGGAACTGTGCTTGGCTGGTTTAAGTCCTATCTCTCAGGTAGGTCTTTCAAGGTAGCCTGGAGAGGTGAGGTGTCCAAGTCACATCAGCTACTTGCTGGGGCCACTTCTCTTCTCTATATACACAACATCACTGGGACCCATCGTTCAGGCACATGGGTTCTCTTACCACTGCTACGCCAAAGACACACAGCTCTACTTGTCTTTCCAGCTGAACAACACCACGGTGACTGCTTGAATCTCGGCCTGTTTGGCAGACATCTCGGCCTGGATGAAGGATCACCACCTGCAACTCAACCCAGTGAACACAACATCACCGTTCAGCTGAGTTCAACTACAATATAACTAAATCTGTCAGAAATCTGTCTCCTTAAAATGAATCGCTTATGTTTTCCTCTTTTGTAAGTCGCTTTGGATAAAAGCATCTGCCAAATGAATAAATGCAAATATATTATTAGCTTATACTTTATATTGACCATAGTTTAATTTTAAACAATTTGGTCCTTGTCAGTTGAATTTCAGTATTAAGTTTCATGTGATATGGACCATATATATATATATATTACCTCTTACAAATGCTCTTTATTCTTCATCTTATCTCATATAATATAATAATAATCATCTTCATCCTATACTATGTAACACATCATTAGTCCCTGTTTGTAAGACTAACGTAACATGCAATCTTTCTTAAAGTTTCTCTTTCTCAAGTGAGTGATTCACCTGATTTTCCACTGGGTGGCGCTACAGATCTCCTCTTTTCCTTCTTATGAAATTAAAAAATCTGCTTCTATTTGTTGATGTGAAAAGTCAAAGTACAGAGTAAAACATCCAGGCATGATCAATTTAAAAATGTACCTTGTCTTTTAAATATGGACTTCTGACTCATTCCAGGAAAACACAAAGGGTGTCTTAAATTGCAATGACTAATAACCTCATGAAAGAATGTTGATGTGTATTGATTATGTTGAATAGAATGCTTCACTGGCTTTATGCCTTATCCTTTTATGTCTTTTGTGCTTTATGATGCTTTTAGTGCATCATCGGGCTAATCATATTTTCCTTCTCTCTCCCTGTCTTCAGCGTTTCCTGATTTATCAGTGTTTGATGGCATTACTTGGCTCGACAGTCTCCCAAAGCAAAATCCTTCAAATTACATTTTTTTTTTTTTTTTTTCTTAAAAACACTTCCTGGTAAAGCATTTCCTGTTTCACCCTTAAAGGAATAATTCACCCAAAAATGAAAACTCTGTCATCATTTGCTCTTCCCCATGTCTTTTGAAACCTGTATGATTTTCTTTCATCTGTGTGGAGCAACAAATTAGACATTTATAGCAGAATGTCCAAGCTGCTCTTTTCCGTACAATAAAAGTAAAAGGTGACCACAGCTGGTTTTCAGGAAATAATGATTCTGTTCCTCAAATAAAGTTATCAAATGTCTTCAGAAGACTTGGAATATAGTGCATGAGTCATATTGACTACTTTTAGGATTCTTTGATGGTGCATTTTTTGTTCTTTTTGAGCTTGACAGCCTCTGTTTCCTATCCACTTTCATTGTATGGCAGAGAGCAGGGTGAAAATTCTTCAAAACGTCTCATTTCGAGTTCCACGAAAATAAGAAAGCCATGCATGTTTGGAACAACATGAGGCTGAGTAATTTCCCATTTTTTAGGTGAACTATCTCTTTAAATACTGTGGCTAAACAGTTATCCACTGTTGGACCAATTCCAACAGTCTGCTCAGAAAATAAATAAAAATAAAACAGCAACGCGCTAACAATACTCTAAAGCAGATTAAAGGCTGAAGCGTGCAAGCAAGAGCTCTTTCCATTTCTGCCTCTGTGGTCAGCTACACTCGGGCCATGTTTGACAGCCCGGCCTGTGTATGTATGAGCCACAGCATGGCTTAACACAACATGATCCACTGTGCATTTCAAATCAAAGCAGAGCTCATCTCATAGACATGCATGTAAACAGACATCTATTTACAACAGACCAAGATAAATTAGTAGTTTCATTCTTCTACAGTTGTGTATAGTTGCTTCCTCGAAAGGTTATGTTTCCAACCTGGTCTCACAGAAAATACTACTATTCCTACATTTTTACACGGCTCATTGAACGCATCATGATAGTTTCTTGGTTAAATTAACATGTGAGCTAAAAGCAGAGGATCAAAAGCGATATATGCAATGAATGCAATGCATAGGGGCGCCATACAAAGGGGGCACAATTTCACTCAGCAAACATTTAAAAACGTTAAAGTCCACAAATACATAATTCAGTGGTATCATTAGAAAGCTTACAATCATAACTTTTTATAGAAAACCATCACTTTTGCTTTTATGTTACATAAAATAACAAAATAAGGGATAAAAACATCCACTCCTCAAATAAGTGCCACCTAGAGGTCATGAGGTAGAAATATTTCCATGAATATAAAAGTCTTTCACATAGCACTTAAACACAGTGGAAATTTCACTTCGGAACTGCCACAATACATGTAAAGAACCGCGTTATATCATTTTGTCGCCACAGTCAATTTTCATGAGATCAGACTGTATTTTTCACACTTTGAACATACAATGATGGTAAATAAACCGAAATCTTTCAAGAACATGTCTTAGTCATTTTTAATCCCAAAATCAAATAAAAGAAATAAGAAATTACATTTTACTTGAAGAAGATTAAACCTATTTTAAAACCATTCAGATTTGTAGCATCGTGACATCAATTTCATGACAATGAAACACATTTCCCCAACAAATTCGTATTAATATAATGCAAAAATGTAATTTCCATGACTGTAATGTGAAAAAAGATAAATCAGTAGTAATGTAATTGTAAAACATTTATACAGAAAAATAAATAAATATAAATAAAATAAATATAAAAATACAAATTACAGTTACAATATCTTTTTAAATATTGATAAATTATTTATATCATAAAACATTTATACATCATGGTAGAACTTGTGTTTGCCTTTAAAAAACATTTGCTGATAAATATAAAGTAATACAAATAAAATAAATACAAAATAAACAAATATAAAAATACAAATTATGGTTACAGTATTTTTTTATATATATTGATAAATTATTTAAATTGTAAAACATTTAAACACCATGGTAGAACTTGTGTGTTCCTTTAAAAAATATTTTGCTGATAAAAATAAAGTAAAAGAAATTAAACAAATAAAAATAAAAATATATAAAAATACAAATTATGGTTACAGTATTTTTTATATATATATTGATAAATTATTTAAATTGTAAAACATTAATACACCATGGTAGAACTTATGTTTTCGTTTAAAAAATATTTTGCTGATAAAAATAAATATTAAATAATTAAAATAATCGTTACAGTATTTGTTTATTAATGATCAATTGTTTAAATTGTAAAACAGTATACATCATGGTAGTACTTGTATTTGCCTTTAAAAATTATTTTACTGAAAAAAAAGATAAAAATAAATATAAATTATTTCAACAGTTTCTTTTTTTTTTTTTTACTGCAATACATTGAGACTGATTGGAGTTAGATTTTTTGTTTTTTGTTTTTTTCATATTATGGTAATGAGCATTTGGGAAATGACAACTGACAATTATGTAACAGTGAAAATAATCTTAATAATTCCTTTTTGCAGAATATATATTATTATTTAATATACACACACACACACACACAGACACACACACTGTATATATATGTATATATGCTATATACACTCATGAATTGAAAATGACATTGTATTTCATATAAGTACAGTATGACAAAAGCAAGAGAGGACTTACTGTATATTCTCCATAAAATCCCTTTGTTCAGATCTGATCAAAGTTAATTTACTGGTTTTAAAGAGTTAATGTACTGATTTAAAAACTTAAAAGTGGGAAATTATTAACTCAGTATTAACATGCAAACAACTAAGGATAATAATAATAATCCTAAAAAAGTCATAATTCTCTGTGTTCTGTTCTTTTGTTTTAAGCCACTTGTAGAATGCAGAGTACATTGAAGAGATAATGATTTTGTCACCTGGCCAAATACGAGCCAAACAGTTAGCAGTTGAGTGTTTAGTTCATAATGTCTCAGATACACCAGGCATGGCAGGTGACTGTGCCATAACAGTCAGCACAAAACATCTTTGACTAAACCTGAATTATTTAACATCACTATTGCCCTGAGCCCCACCGCATGAAAAACTGGGGGTTTAGAAGAACGTCTGAGCTAATTATTCTTTGAAAGCTTTTATAAACCTCTCCATCTCGGACATAGCAGTTTAGTTTGTGACAAACTAAGTGGCAGCACATGAATAATATGACGCTAACATAATTTTTCTCTCTGAATTAATGTTTCATCTTATTGTTATGCTCTTTTAAACTGCTTGGTTGCAGCCTGTGCATGGAATGCTTTTACATTTGTATTTAAATGTGGCATTGTTAACTTATTTTAAGTGCTCCAAACAGCACAATCGTTTGACCGAAACCCAAAAAGCATCTGTGTGCAATATCCTCCTCTCTTGTCATGTGGTTAGAATGATGCAAAATAAAACTGTAGCCATTTCTTGCAAGAGAAGAGCTGGACAGTATGGAGCAGAACCAGGGTTTTTCACTCTCACCTTAAGTTCTTGACCATCAGTGGGTGAAGATGAGATTGGATTATTGCTAAAACAGGCACTGGCAGATGCTTCGTCTCCCGTTTGGATGATCCATTTAAGTGGAAAGAAGTCAGGGTTCATCCGAGGTGTATAATGAAACCGCAGGTTTAATCAAGGCTAAATATATGAGAAAACATTTGCAGATGGATTTATGTTGAAAACATTAAATGTGTACACATAGTATCAACACAGAACGCAGAAACTCTCTGCTCTTAAAAGGGCAAGGTTATAAATAGTTTAAAACAGCAAACAAGATTTACCTTGGGTTTAGTAGCCATGGGGCTAGTCATTATAACAGAGCAAACATTGTAGAATGGCAGTTTGAATTACTGGTTACACCAGGTCAGATATTGCGTGAATGAGCATGCCTGGAACTACACAGTCTCCGAATCTCTGGAGTGGCACATCAATAATTTAATAAAGAAGACAAGCTTCCTTTTACGCATTATTTTCATCTGGCTGGTGTGCTTTTTTTTTTTTTTTTTCCATATCCTGCTGAAAGAACACTCATTTCTTTTTAATGTTCACTCAAAAAGTAAAAAAAAGGCTAATATTAACTGCAGCCCAGTCAGCTATGTAGTATGTCTATGAAAAGAAACTCAAAAAGGACAGTCAATATTAAGAATAACACTTTACAGTAAGGTTCTATTTGTTAAACCTAGTAAACAATGAACAATATAATTTTTACAGCATTTATTAATCATGATTACTGTTAATTTATAAAAAGTACAATTGTTTATTGTTAGTTCATAAATAGTTATAAGTATACATATAATGTATATAGGACACATATTGCTGTATTTCACATTTTTGCTGTTAGAACATAAGCTATGTTCTGAATAACATACCACCATCCAATGTTTTATTTAAATAAAATAAAATTGTAAACCCTAAAAAATGTACTTCATGTGGTAACACATAAAATTAAGTCAAAATGATTATTTAACATCACTAAATCAACTAGAACATATTAGGTTACACAAAAACAAAAACAAATGTAAAGCTCAGATCAGGTAGAAATAGCTCCTTAAATTGACAATACCCCCTAGAATAAAAATTATCTCATCATTTATACACCCTCATGCCATCCCAGATGTGACTTTTCTTTTTTATTAGAAGAATATTTCAGCTCTGTAGGTACAATGCAAGTGAATAGTGGCCAGAACTTTGAAGCTCCAAAAAGCACATGAAGGCAGCACAAAAGAAATCCATAAGACTCCAGTGGTTTAATCCATGTCCTTAGAAGCGATATGATAGGTGTTGGTGAGAAACAGATACATTTTTAAGTCCATTTTTTCCCCCTTAAAACAGCCCTCCTAAGTGTTCTTTTCTCCTTAGAGTTCTTCTTCTTTTGTTTTTGGACAATGTAGCATGCTACTGTTTGATACAGTATGTTAATTGTTGCATAATGCAATTTGTACTGTGCAGTATTCAGTAAGTAGTGATATAGCATTCCATTCCTAACAGAGCCTATATGTTGCATAATTTATGCTATTTCACTCACTATTTAAAAATAATTGTAGGCAGTATTCAGTTTATACTGCTGTATGCAGTAAGCTGGAACTTTGTTCCAAATAAAGTCATAGTTGTGTAACTATGCTGTTTACTTACGGTATACTTTTGTGTTTTCAGCCCATTAACAATGTGAAGACTATGCTGTGTTTTTGCTTTTATTTGCTTGATTAAGTCTTAAGCTGCATCCCAGATCACACACTTCTGCACTATTCTACGCCATTTTTAGTGTAAGTAGTGCAAGTAGTGTCTTCTAACTGGAAATGCATAGAAAAGAAGAATATTATGAGTACCGGGAGTATGTACTTCTTCAACCGAAATAACATTGTGTAGAATACTGAACACTTCATGCGCTCAGCAGTCACCTTTGCCCTATGTAGCAGAAGGGGTTGTGATGCTGGCCTGACAAAACAGTTGTGATTAATGGTAAATGTGGCAACTAGCGAAACTTCCGTATAGACAGCACCTCGCAAATTTTAATGCTTTACCATCACCCCAAGCTATGTGAATATGTACGTTATTTGAGATATAAGAGTTTGACTAAGGTTGGCTAATGCTTCTGTGTAGTTAAAAACCATTAGTGGTCCATTTGAGGCGATACTACTCTTTGAAAATTCATACTATAGATGGCCGAGTGCATAGTGCATAGTGTGCACAGCATGTAGTGTGCCATTTGGGACACAGCCTTTGATTTTTGTTTTTAAATATACCATGCAAATATTATTTTGCTGGATGCTCACATCCTCTACCCTCTGATTAAGTGCTCTAGTTTCAAAAACCATGAGCTGAAGAAGCCAAATCCATTTCACATTGTCAATGAGTGTCAAAAGAAGAGTAAGAAAAAGGGGCATTAGTGAGCATTATAGTGTTAGTCCAGGGGCCCTTAATAACATGGTAATCTGGATTACAGCATGTGCAGATCATCCTGTGGTTTGGGCTGCTGACCCTTCAGCCAAAGAGCATTCTTGCACTGCATTAGCATCCCCACAGTCACCCCAGCGCAAGTTTTCCTTGCCAAATATCTAATCTACCGTACAGCTGCTAGAGCAAATACACACAACTGTACGTCTGCCTCTACACTGTCTTTCTCATTCATATGTAAGCTTTTGTAAATCTTTAAGTGCCTCAAGGGGCCAGTGAACACACTTTTCTTACTTCTTTGGCTCTACATTGAGAAATGTGCCATCCTCAACATAATTCATTTACTGGAAGCTCTGCAAAGGGTTGCTGATCCACTCAAAATGTTTTATGTATATATATATATATATATATATTCATTTAAGAACACATTTTCAAAACAATACAGTATATCCATGAAATTTAAAGAACTGACTCCAATACAAACTGCACTGTTTATAACTGGAAAGCGTCTGGAAGCTTGTGGACTTATCTGTCCTTTATACAGCTTGTGTGTTTCAGGTTACCCCTCCATCCAATGGGGGGAAAAAGAGTGATTAATCTTCAACCAACACTTTCTCTGAGAAAAAATGAAAGAAAAAATTTATTTAAAACGAATGGTTGGTTGTGTATCAGTTTCATGCATGAAATCAAAATCAGTGCTCAGTGCTCAAAATCAGGTCATACACTGTAAAAAAAAAATCCTGTTGTTTTTACAAAAAAAAAACAAAAACAAACAAACAAAAAAAAAACTGCCAGCTGTGGTTGCTAGAATAATTATGTAAGAAATACAGTAAAAATATAAACAACTTTACAGAACAATCTGACCTACAAATCATCTGTTAAATTTACAGTAAAAAAACATCATAAACTTGATATTAACCTTCTGAAACTGTAAAAACCTGCTTTTGACTTTATAATGTATTTGTTAATCACCATAGTAATTACAGAAGAGCACATGATGATGTGAAGTTCACCAACAGTGGCTCTTCCAGGAGCAATGACCAATAAACATGTAGAGACAGTGCTAAGTGCCACTCACACAAACACTAAACACCATCAGGGTAACACATGTGAAATTTAAATGATGCAGTAAACATTAATTAAACTACATTAAATATAAAACAGAACACCCCAAAGTACGTAACTGATATTAAAAATAAGAAGAAACTATTCTCATAAAATATAATGAAATATGCTGGGTCATACAGGGAATTGTGGGAATGCCCGATTATTGTTTTTTACTGTAATTTTAATAATTTAATGTAAAAAGTACATGTAGCCTACTCTCTTGTTAAACATAATGTACATTTATAACATTAATTATACAGGAAAATCATACTTTTTACATCTAAAAAATTTAATTTTTACAACATTTTATTGTAAAAACGACTGTATTGTCTTTTAAAATATATTTAAAAGTTTTACTGTATATTTTACAGTTAATATTCCTTAATCAATTAAAGTTTTTTTCTGTAGCATTTTTACAGTCTTTTACCATTAAAATTGTAGATTTTTTTTTTTTACAGTGTAGCAGAAAAGATTTCTATGAAGACAGCATTTGTGGCATGACACTGATTACCTTTATTGGTTTAAAGGCAGAAATGTGAAGCTTATAATTTTATTAAAGCACTTACATTAATTATTCTGTAAAAACGTGTGTAAATTTGAGCTGTAAAGTGGTTTAAATCATCGTTAAAGTTGTTTTAGGGTTTTAGAACTTACGCCGTTACTTCATCATGTTAAAGAAGTTGTAAAATTGGACATAACTTTACACAAAAAGGTTAGTAAGCGATTTCATCACACTTAAATCATCTTAAAAATGCATAATGTTTACGTATTATGGCTATACTTTTGAAACAGTGAGTATTTTAATGTTTATGTTATGTTATGTTAGTGCCTCATTGTAAGTGCCTCACATTTCTTTCTTTTTTTTAGGAAAAGGATGGACAAATCCCGAAATTAAAATGTCCTTACCATGACGACGTAACACAGTGAACCCTAAAACCCTAAAACAACTGTAAAAATACTTATTTAGACAAATTTACAGCTCAAATAATACAAGCCTCACGGTTCTACCTTTAAACCCACCAAAAAGTGGCCCCATTTACTTCCATTTTTAAGTACCTCACTGCAACCTCGATTTGTTTTTTTTGTTTTTTAAGAAAAGTGATGAGTCTAAATATATTTTTATGGTAATCAACATTATGCCATCCATGCTGTCGATTTAACTGAACTTATATTGAACCTGGTGTATTCCTTTAAAAAAGATGACACCTCCAGATGTCATAAGTAGGTTCCCTTACAGAAAAGGTGGACATGGTGGACAGTAACGAAGCATTTTTACTCCGTTACTGGCCTTAAACAGGCTACAATATTCATGTAGGCCTACCTGTACTTAATCAGAGTAATTAAATGTATTTAAATTTCATGTAAATTCATAGCCTAAATAAATAAATGATACTGATGTCCGTTCTTTGAATGAATCATTCTTATGTGCTGATTCTTTGTAATGAACCAGCTGAACTAGTTTGCAAAACACACTAAAGGATTCACTTGCGAATCACAATACACAGTTGCAGCAGTTCTCGAGTAAACAACTCACCGATTCAATGGTTCAATTTTAGCCGAGCCTGACTCGACACGAGCCAAGAACCGGGTAAATATGGTCCTCAGCGCTCGAATTTATGGCGAATTTGAATGATCGATTGAAAAGTACGTTACTATAATACAGCACGTGTAGCCTACAGGAAACATGTTTACAATTTGTAAACATGACAGACGTTTGGTATGACAACTCATCGTGTGCGGCATCATGTTAAACCTGGCACAATGCGTTTTGTCCTTTGTATAGATCGTTATTTTTTACACCAGAGATGTAAGAAAGTACAAATACTTTGTTACTGTACTTAAGTACATTTATTGAATATTTGTACTTTACTTGAGTAAAAATATTTCTGATGACTTTCGCTTTACTATGTTTTGAAGAGAAAATTTTTACTTTTACTCGGATACATTTCTCCAGACCTTTTAGTTACTTTTGCAACTGAACAAAGTAAAAAATAACACAGCTGTAAATGAAAACTGCATGCGGCTCGCTAATAGTTGTATGATCAATTCAATTCTTTTGATTCGGTAAAAACGATTCATTTTGCAAATCGATTCGCTGAATCAAAATAACACAGAACCCCGGATAGCGTGCGTCTCCATTCGGGAATCTAAAGAGAAAAGACTGTTCATGAACATCTGTGTTTTTGGCTATAAATTAATTTGATGCATTTTGGAATTTAAACATTAAGAACATTTCGAAATACTGATGAAGTTATGTGCCTTAACGTTGAACCTACTTCTGAAAAACATTGATAACTGATTTAAAGTATACTGTATTCGACTAAACCAAATTAAGTCCCTTGTGTTGGGCACACCGGTGGGGCGTCACAGCTGGCAGCTGTGGTTGGGGAGACAGGCTCAGGCAGTGGCCTGCAGGGACGTGCTGTTTTTCACCCTTTGGGGCAGCAGTTGGAATTATATTATTCTATTCTGCATGCACACAGCAGGTTAATATGAAGATTTTCCCCTATGTGGAGGAAACCCTCTGGGTGCCCCAGCAGGTGTAGACACAGCATGGCTCTTATTGTTTAGTAAAACATCATTCAACATCAGCCTCATTTAGAAGGGAACTCTATACCTTTACAATTCAACAAGTTTAAATCATGATGATCACCAATAAAAGACAGACAGAAACAACATAAGACCTGAATAACGGTCTGTGAGTATGTTTATTGTTATTATCCATAGCTTTTTATCCAGAGTGTCTCACGGTGAGCTTATTACAAGGACAGTCTCCACTGAGTGACCTGGGGTGAGGCGTCTTTCTCACAGGGGCAATGGTGACATAACAGAAGCAAAGACACAGTTGAAGGTTTCCCCTGTCTGGGATTCTGCCTGATGCCTGTGTGATAGCAGCACAGATTCTTAACCACAACACAGCTACAATATACATTTACGTTTGCATGTGCACTGAGAAAAGGGTAAACGAAAAACAAAATCAATATTTCCTCCTTATTAATGCATACTAATCCTTTATTCAAATATATATGGCATTCGAAACACCACATGGTCTCTCATCATATCTAGAACAAATATTCCTGAGCAGCTCACCCCACTCTTAAAAATAAATGTTCTTAAATGGTTCTTTGTCGGGGTGTATGGTTCCATGAAGGAGCTTTAACATCTGTGGAATCTTTCCATTACACAAAACAAGCCTAAATAGATGGACGGATGGATGGGCAGAAAATATGTGAAATGAATATCTGAATCTTTCTGCCTGTTTGTGAACTCTATATAATTTATCAATGCTCAAGTAGTTATTAAAAGATGGGCATGGAGTGCAATACATGTAATACATCAGGCTCTGGTCTCATTATATGAAACAAGTGCTTAATGAGAGCCCCTATCTGGCATAAGATGTTTTGAAATGAGATGATTTTGAAAGTAGCACATGGTTGAGTGGTTGCCAATGGTGATTAAATGAAAGTGACCCATATAGAAAACAAAGCCTTGTTATTTATCTGAAAAATCATACAATGCTAAACATAGTTTCTACAACAAATTGGTTTGGAGCCATCATGTTTCTAGTTGAGATATCATGAGATAACATGAGATACATAGGACTCATAATTCTTCAAAGATTCAGATTCATCTTTTTTGGGATTAATGAATGTCTACCAAAATGTGATTTGATCTTAATGTAAATTACAATAATAATAAAATCACATGACCATCAAATAAAGTAGGGATTCCATTGCAGAATTGGTGTAATATTTCAGAGTGTATGGTTACCTGTAATGTTCTGTATCACATTCTATTGTAAACATGACCCGGAAACATCAATGGTAGAAAGTATAAGGTAGTAGTCAAACTTTTAAAAAGATTGATATTTGTGTGATATAATAATCTGACTTTAATTAAGAATACACCTTGTTAAATATTGACTGACATGGGTTAAAATCACAATGGGCTTACAAAATAAAAAAATACCCATTGCACCTGTGCATCTGGAGATGGAATTTAGGTGTTAATTCCAATGCACTAAGATCATTTTTAAGTTTTGAAAAAATAATGTTTTGTTTATAATATATATATATATATATATATATATATATATATATATATATATATATATATATATATATATATATATATATTAAACTGACTGGGGAGCTGATATACATGAGATCAAACCATATACAGCATAAAATAATCTGTCTTTGAATTCGATCAGTTTATTCCAGTACCTTTTATTTTGAAAAATAATTCATATGTAAGGTGGTACTATTTAGTGAATCTGTAAGAGTTACTGTAAAAGTGCTTCTTAAACACTGACATTTAGAACTAAGACATTTATTTGAAAGTACAATGGAATTCCAAGTTATACAGACTCATTGCTGTTTAAAAGCTGTGTTGTTTTCTAGAGTGTCACTAACAGCCTGTACTTTTAAGTAAGCTTTTCTTTCTGTGTTATTCCCATGGGAGCTGCACAGGGGAATTCGATGAAGATGTTGTGTGCTCCCTTCACAAACACTGAACTGTGTTTGAGGTACAGGTGCATCTCAATAAATTAGAATGTCGTGGAGAAGTTCATTTATTTCAGTAATTCAACTCAAATTGTGAAACTCGTGTATTAAATAAATTCAGTGCACACAGACTGAAGTAGTTTAAGTCTTTGGTTCTTTTAATTGTGATGATTTTGGCTCACATTTAACAAAAACCCACCAATTCACTATCTCAAAAAATTAGAATATGGTGACATGCCAATCAGCTAATCAACTCAAAACACCTGCAAAGGTTTCCTGAGCCTTCAAAATGGTCTCTCAGATTGGTTCACTAGGCTACACAATCATGGGGAAGACTGCTGATCTGACAGTTGTCCAGAAGACAATCATTGACACCCTTCACAAGGAGGGTAAGCCACAAACATTCATTGCCAAAGAAGCTGGCTGTTCACAGAGTGCTGTATCCAAGCATGTTAACAGAAAGTTGAGTGGAAGTGTGGAAGAAAAAGATGCACAACCAACCGAGAGAACCGCAGCCTTATGAAGATTGTCAAGCAAAATCGATTCAAGAATTTGGGTGAACTTCACAAGGAATGGACTGAGGCTGGGGTCAAGGCATCAAGAGCCACCACACACAGACGTGTCAAGGAATTTGGCTACAGTTGTCGTATTCCTCTTGTTAAGCCACTCCTGAACCACAGACAATGTCAGAGGCGTCTTACCTGGGCTAAGGAGAAGAAGAACTGGACTGTTGCCCAGTGTTCCAAAGTCCTCTTTTCAGATGAGAGCAAGTTTTGTATTTCATTTGGAAACCAAGGTCCTAGAGTCTCGAGGAAGGGTGGAGAAGTTCATAGCTCAAGTTGCTTGAAGTCCAGTGTTAAGTTTCCACAGTCTGTGATGATTTGGGGTGCAATGTCATCTGCTGGTGTTGGTCCATTGTGTTTTTTTGAAAACCAAAGTCACTGCACCCATTTACCAAGAAATTTTGGAGCACTTCATGCTTCCTTCTGCTGACCAGCTTTTTAAAGATGCTGATTTCATTTTCCAGCAGGATTTGGCACCTGCCCACACTGCCAAAAGCACCAAAAGTTGGTTAAATGACCATGGTGTTGGTGTGCTTGAATGGCCAGCAAACTCACCAGACCTGAACCCCATAGAGAATCTATGGGGTATTGTCAAGAGGAAAATGAGAAACAAGAGACCAAAAAATGCAGATGAGCTGAAGGCCACTGTCAAAGAAACCTGGGCTTCCATACCACCTCAGCAGTGCCACAAACTGATCACCTCCATGCCACGCCGAACTGAGGCAGTAATTAAAGCAAAAGGAGCCCCTACCAAGTATTGAGTACATATACAGTAAATGAACATACTTTCCAGAAGGCCAACAATTCACTAAAAATGTTTTTTTTATTGGTCTTATGATGTATTCTAATTTGTTGAGATAGTGAATTGGTGGGTTTTTGTTAAATGTGAGCCAAAATCATCACAATTAAAAGAACCAAAGACTTAAACTACTTCAGTCTGTGTGCATTGAATTTATTTAATACACGAGTTTCACAATTTGAGTTGAATTACTGAAATAAATGAACTTTTCCATGACATTCTAATTTATTGAGATGCACCTGTAATACTGAAGAGTTGAGAACAACTGTGTGGCTGGAGCGTCGTTTTGCTGTTTATTTGAAGTGAGGCATGTAGATTTTTAGCCAAAATAGGCCAGCATAGCCTAATCTTTTCCAAGCAATTTTTGCAGCATCTAAATTAAGAATTACTTTGTTCTTTTTTAAATGTTCTACTAAAGTCCAAATGTAAGTCTTTCTAAGCTGGTTGACAGAATAAACCCTCTAAGCCACTCAGCATCAACACTTCCGATCAGGGATAAAGTTGTAAGGTGTTCCTAAACCCGTTGAGCTAAACTAGTAAAGGAACTGATGCTGCCACGCCATCAGTGTATTGGTGTTATGAACATCAGCGGATTAAATATTGGCCTGCATGTTCTCTTCTGCGCTGCACAAATGTGGCTCTGCCACCTGTTCTAGTTCAATATTACAAAACAAACAAATATTTATTGTGAAAATGCATCACACTAATGTCCTGTTAAAAATTCAAAAGCCATACCATAAATTTTATAATATATTAATAATATAATGTCTCATAATATCAGTGTATGCTGTACACACACACACACACACATATATATATACATTATATATATATATATATATATATATATATATATATATATATATATATATATATATATTTACACAATTGTATGCTTTTTTTCTCCACGGTAATGTTATAGGACATTAGCAGGTATGCATATTGAGATGCAAACTATTAAAAGCAAACTATTAAGATAATAATGTCTTATGTAAAGGTAAATGTGATTATGTGTGTGTTTGTGTGTGTGTATGTGTGTGTGTGTGTATATATATATATATATATATATATATATATATATATATATATATATATATATATATACACACACACACACACACAGAGAACCTTTACATAATAAATTATTAATAAGAGGCATTTAATATAATATGTTTTATTACAAGGCTGTCAGTGTGTGTGTGTGTGTGTGTGTGTGTGTGTGTGTGTGTGTGTGTGTATATATAGCTACACGAACCTTTATTGATTAATAACATATGGTTAATAACAGGCATATAATATAATATGATATAATATAGGCCTAATATAATATAATAAAATATAATATAGCCTAATATGTTTTCCAACAACGCTGTTAGTATATATATATATATATATATATATATATATATATATATATATATATATATATATATATATATCAGGCAGCGGTTATAAATACTTTTTTGAAAGGCCTATAATATTGAAAACAAACAAACAAACAAACAAACAATCTAAAATGGTATCGGCCATCCAATAGCGACAGGTTTGGCTGATCTTCCATCAGCTTAGTGCTAGAGAACATTCGGGCGCTGACTGGCTATTCCACTCGCAAGCTTTTATTAGGTATATAACCATCACCGAAGACGGGTGTGTAACGGATTATTTCCTTCGGAAAATCTCAGCATCAACATCGTCGTACACGAAAATAACTCCACGAGACAAGGCGCATTTAGAACGTCCGGACGTTTGTTTCCATTTCATTCTCGGAATGCCTTCGTGATGTCATACGAGTTTTCAAATGAACACCTGTTATCTTTCAAATGGACGTCTGGCGCGCGTTAATATTTCGCAGAAAGACGAGGGGCGAACGTTTTCAAATTCGCGGACTGAAGCCGTCTAATCTCCGGCAGCAGAACTAAAGCCGTTTAGGGATCCATTTAGTGATAAACCCGACAGCGAACATGAATGGTGAGCAATTTGCGAGAGCGATGTTGACTGGATTTGTATGGCTGCTCTGCTCCCGTGAAAACTAGAAGAGACAACCATCGCGCGCGTTGTTATTGATAAACCTCGCGATTGCGTCTTTCCAACAGCTGATATTCACAAGTCTTGGACTTTTATTTAGAATCCACGTCTACATAGTTTCGCAGACATGGGCAAAGACGAATGCAAAACCATGTTGGACGCCCTGAACAAAGTGACGGCTTGCTACAGGCATCTGGTGATCGCTTTGGGGAGCACGTCGGATTCTCAAAACCTACGAGAGGAACTTAAAAAGACCCGCAAAAAAGCCCAGGAGCTGGCCGTGGCCAACAGGACTAAACTGACGACTCTTTTGAAAGACAAGAGCATCAGTAGAGATGACCGCGCCGAATACGAGCGCTTCTGGGTGCTCTTTACCAGCAGCATGGAGCTCCTTGAGGTGGACATGAAGCGGTCCTTGGAGATCGGGCAGGATTTCCCACTCAAAGTGCCAACAAGACACTTCATCCAAACGGGCATGACCGGCAGCACCACGACCGTGGCGGCCCGAGCCATGAGCGTCCAAAACATGAAATATGAAGCGGACGCCAACATCGACACCGCAGATCTCAAAGAGCTGGAGACCGAGATCGCTCTGGTGGACCAGATGATGGAGGAGATGGAGATGAAGGTGCAGGTGGCGCCGTGGGCTGTCGAGGCGAAACAGGAAGCCGGCGCTGAGTTAAAGTCCACCGTCAGTGTCGGAAATTCGTCGGTCGGTGTCATCTCGATTTGCGAGGAGGAACCCAAAGAAACGGTGGAAACAGAAACTGATATGATGAAAGTATTCGCAGGCATTATATTCACTGCGGTTTTATTAATTGCTGGGATTCTGGGCTACCTGGTGATTAATCTTTGAGCAGCGGGTAGTGACTGTAATGTTAATGGGTGAAGATGGATAATTGGCCTGTGTATCAGGATGGCACTGACTCAGGGCTTAGATTTTCGGTCTGAATGTACATGGAGGCAGCAACATGTTGCTTCAGTAGGCCTGTGAATTTGTGGAGGCATGTCTTGATGTCATGATGCTGGAGATCACCTCGCCAACATTTTGATGGGAAGCATTGGTAAAATACATCAGTTTTTGAAGGGAATAGCTAAAAGGACTGTCACAATCCAATGGCCCATCATTCTGGTCGCTCTACAACTATGGAGTTATACTTGTGCCACAATTCTGTGCGCACAAAAAATGTTCTGATTACGCAAGATTATATTTTGAGCATGCAAAACGTATTTTGCAGGCAGAGTGGGTAGGAGGAGAAAGCAAAATGTAAGAATTATGAGCGAATTCACATTCAAATAAACTTTATTCAAGCGCAAAATTGACTTTCATTTGCTCAAAATGAATTTATCTTTGCTGATGAGTTCAAGCATGTGCAAAATAACTTTTTGTGCGCTCAGAATATCATCTTGCGCATGCAGAACATTTTTTGTGCACTCAAAATATCATCTTGCGCGTGCAGAAATTTATTTGTGTGCTCAAAATATAATCTTGTGCGTGCAGAAAATTTTTTTGCACTCAAAATATCATCTTGCGTGTGCAGAATTTTTTTTTGTGCGTGCAGAAATAGTTTTTGCACTCAAATTATCATCTTGCGTGTGCATAATAACTTGTACACTCAAAATTTCATCTTGCACGTGCAGAACATTTTTGTGCGCTCAAAATATCATCTTGCATGTGCAAAATAATTTTTTGTGCGCTCAATTTCATCTTGTGTGTGCAGAAATGTTTTTTGCACTCAAAATATCATCTTGCTTGTGCAAAATAACTTGTTGTACGCTCAAAATTTCATCTTGCATACGCAGAAAATTTTTGTGCGCTCAAAATATAATTTTGTGCATGCAGAATTGTGGCACATATATAACTCCATATACAACTCCTAAACTGTAGGCAACAGATCATGATCAGGTGTGAATGTTTTATTAGCCAAAAAGAAATTTACTACATCACTTGAGGCTTGAAGAGGACTTAGTTGTAGCATATTTGTCACAGTAATTGTCACTCTCCTGGGCATATCAGTAAGTGGGTATTTCATCACTGGATGAAGACCTACAACTTGAAGTTTACAACTTTTAGGGCACTTAGGCGACAACAAAGGGTTCTGCATATCAAACCGATGTTTGTTTCTGAGTTTATATAGATCATAGTGATTCACACCATCCTTGTTAGTCATATACTAAGCAGACTGCCCATCAATGACTGTCAAAATGGGCCTTACAGTGGGTGTCACTGCATTCTTGTCCAGTCAGTGTACATAAAATATATTTATTATAATAAATGAAGTAAATGAAGCTTGTGTTTTGTTTTGATTGTGAATCAAGCACCTTTTTAATGTTGAATCCTCTGCATAATATGGGTAAAGCTGTAATGTTATATAGCAACAACACTATCATTCAATCAGTTTATATAGTAGGCTATATTTAAAATACCTTGAATTTGCAAAATCGACATGGCTTTCTTTATTTAAGAAACTTTATTAAAGCTGTGGTATTGCATATAGCTGGTATATGCACAGACATGAAGGCACTTTAGATGACCATATGAATGCTGATTGGTCCTGTCTAATGCAATGTAATTCTTTCCTGAAGTTTGCAAATGTTATTTTTAAACTCTGTCCCCTAAAACTTTACTTGTAGACTTCAGGATTTAGTCTGAGATAAAGTATTGTTGGCAGACACTTCTCGCTCAACTAATTAAAAGGGTATTTATAGAAAATTCAGAATCCCATTTGCCTGTCTAGTCCTTCACCATAGCTCTACCACCAATCAGGTTGTATTTTGTTTTTACTTTTAATGTGATTAGCTGTTAGTCCCCTTTACACCAAAGGAAGATATGTACTGAGTTGTACAGAATACTTCCATTGTGTCTGAAAGGGACAGAAGATATATTTAAACTATTTATAGTATTCCTTATATAAATTGTCTGCAGGATGCATTGAAAAGCATCAAGGATAAAAAATAAATGCTACCCTAAAAATGTGTTTCATGTGTTAACAACTAAATTAACTAGTTTGATTCAAGCCAGATATCATACTTAACATCACAGAATCAACATGAATATATTAGGTTACACCAACAAAACTAATTTTAAGGGTTTGATCATGCAGAGGACAATTGCAGGTTTTACAGTTTACAAACTCATGATAAAACTCAGTGAACAGACTAGGCTACTAATTTAATCATCATCATTATCTTTTTACAGAGCAAGCTTTTACCCAAGTTTGATCGATTAATTAGTCTCCCTGCTGTGCTCTGTGATTCAGCAGCATGATTGATTGGAACAACTGCTTGTTAAGTGGCGCCCTATAATGGAGCGTCGGGTAAGAAAATCGGTGCCATTTAAAGGCCAAGTTACATATCCAGCAGGTATCTAACATTTATTAGTAAAGACTTAAGAGCAATGATTTAAAGTGCAGCAGTATGTAATCATGCAGTATCTATTTTTTTGTTTATTGGGTGCAAAGTAAAAGTATTCCACTGGTACTCATTTATTTATACAGTATATTTGATAAATTAATATATAGTATGTATTATATTTTTAGTATATATGGTAGCAAAATTAAGCATTAAAATCTGTACAAAATAGCTCTATATACTCTAAAAAATGCTGGGTTATTTTTTCAACCCAAACGCTGGGTTGGGCCTGTTGGGTCACTTTATTGGGTTATTTTCTCTCTGTTGGGTAATTTTGGGTAGTTTTTGTGTAACCCAACCACTGGTTTATTCGGTGAAATAAGGTTTGTGTCAGTGTTTTTATCTATGATATAATTACTGTACACCAGAAAATGCAAAGATACCGTTCCATAATCAGAACTGGACCACTCTTATGACATCAGCTGTTACTTACTAGCAAGTCAATCCACTGTTGGTCATCTTTTGGAACGTTCTCGGGAGGCTATTTCCAGTAATGCAGTGCAGCTCCTATCTACTTGAATGGGGGAAAGCCGAAATCTCATAAACGGTTGGTCAAGATTACGATCAAAGAACACATTTAAAATTAGCAATTAAATTTGATGATACTGGAATCATAAATTGTGCTATATTATATCATATATTACGCTAAAACACGCAATTGTCCCGGCTCGTATAGCTAATACGCATTTAGCGAGTTGATTGACAGGTGATGTCTGTATCTAAAAGGTGATTGGCTCTTTTATCTGTAAGGCAGGACTTCCTTTCTACATCCGTTGACCGTTGGGCGTTCCAGTTTCTCCCATTCATTTAAATACAAGTGGCCCGTCTCTGCTAAATAAGCTTTGGCTGTGTTAGTCTGTGATGCCCGCTGGACGCTGAATAGGTTCATTCACTTTTTCTTTGGATTTTTTTTTATTTTATTTTTTTTAGTAATGCAAACGTCTCTTTTCGGCGAAATTTTCCGTTTGAATCCAAAATATATCGCCTACATGATTCATTTATTTCATCAACACTTGCATCACGGCTTCAGTGCTTCAATACTCCGCTCTAGGCAAGCGTCATGCGCAGCTTTGTCCAACACATGAAAAGCGTTGGTGTGCACGGTAAACATTGAAAAGGTATTTGAGTTTAGAGTAGAAAAAGTCAGATAATTATAATTATAAGTTCTTATTTTAATTAAATTTTATGGATTTTATTAATTCCTTACTTATATAAATAGTTTTCTAGTATTAGACACTAGAATTATAAGGAACATTTAAAGGGATAGTTCACCCAAAAATAAAATTCTCTCATCATTTACTCATGATCATGATCATCATGATGGCGCCACGGATGGCTGCCTCGGTGTGGAGCTCCTCAGTTCTTTTGTTGTTTTTGTTTGTTTGTCCTGTGTTTAGTAATCTTTTTCCAGTCAGTTTTAACAGAGATGAACTGCTGAACATTCGACAGCATATACCAGACAATCTTTTCCCAGTTTTCGAATATTCAGACGTTTTGCTAGACAACAGCTCTGCTGTTCAAGAGACGCGGGCGAGGGAGACGAGCCGGTGCGCTGGTCAAACTCTGTCGGCGTGGATTTCGAACAGGGCTGCCGAGTATTCACTTAGCGAATCTCCGCACTCTTCCTAACAAAACAGACGAACTACATCTCCTCACTCGCACAAACAAGGACTTTTCAACCTCTGCTGCCTTGTGCTTCACAGAAACCTGGCTGAGTGAAGCCATTCCGGACAGCGCATTACATCTGTCGGGCTTCCAGCTGTTCAGAGCGGATCGCATCGCAGAGTTAACGGGGAAAACGAGAGGCGGTCGAACATGCTTTTATATCAATGAAAGTTGGTGTACAGATATAACATTGTTAAAGAGGATGTGCTGTCCTAATTTGGAAGCGCTCTTTATTAACTGTAAGCCTTTCTGCTGGCTGATCAAATCAGACATGGAACAACAATACCCAGACTCAGTTATTATTATTCTTGGGGATTTTAACAAAGCAAATCTCACACGTGAACTGCCCAAATACAAACAGCACATCACATGCCCCACCAGTGACAGGAACATACTGGATAATTGTTACAAAACAATAAAGGATGCATATCGCTCTGTCCCTAGAGCAGCTTTGGGACTCTCTGATCACTGTCTGGTTCATCTTCTTCCAAAATACAGGCAGAAATTAAAATCAACCAAGCCAGTAGTAAGGACTGTAAAGAGATGGACCAATGAAGCAGAGCGGGAACTACAAGCCTGCTTCGATTGCACAGATTGGAGTGATTTTGAGGCTGCACCACAGACCTGGACGAGCTCAAAGATACTGTGACATCATATATCAGTTTCTGTGAGGATATGTGCATTCCTACTAGGACTTATTTAAAGTTCAACAATGACAAACCATGGTTTACAGCAGAGCTCAGGCAGCTTCGTCAGGCCAAAGAGGATGCTTACAGGGGTGGGGATAATGTCTTGTACAATCAGGCCAGGAACACACTGAACAAGGAAATCAGAGTGGCTAAAAGAAGATACTCTGAGAAGCTGAAAAACAAGTTTTCAGCTAACAACCCTGCATCAGTGTGGAGTGGCATGAAACAACTCACACATTACAGGACTCCTACCCCCAACCCTGTGGTGGACCAACAACTGGCTGACGACCTGTATGTGTTCTACTGCAGATTTGAAAGGCCCAATCTCACACCCTACACCTCTGACCTTCAATTCACACAAACACCAACACCTCCTGCAACCCCCCTCCTCCCCCATCCTGTACTCAACCTGCACTTAAGATCTGTGAAGTTGATGTGAGCCGCGTCTTTCGAAAACAAAAGACGAGGAAGGCTTCAGGCCCATATGGCGTCTCACCAGCGTGTCTCAGATCCTGTGCTAACCAGCTGGCCCCCATCTTCACACAGATCTTCAATAGATAACTGGAGCAGTGTGAAATCCCATGCTGCTTCAATCACTCAATCATTATTCCTGACCCAGAGAAACCAAAAATCACAGGACTTAATGACTACAGACGTGTCGCCCTGATGTCTGTGGTCATGAAATCATTTGAGAGACTGGTGTTGGCCAACCTGAAGAACATCACTGGACCCTTTCTAGATCCCCTTCAATTTGCTTATCGAGCAAACAGGTCTGTGGATGATGCAGTCAACATAGGATTGCATCATATCCTGCAACATCTGGACAGACCAGGGATATATGCAAGGATCCTTTTTGTGGACTTCAGTTCAGCTTTCGACACCATCATCCCAGCTATACTCCAGAATAAGTTACACCAACTCTCTGTTCCCATGTCTATCTGTCAGTGGATTACCAGCTTTCTGACAGACAGGCAGCAGCTTGTGAGACAGGGGAAACTCACTTCTAGCACCTGTACAATCAGCACTGGTGCCCCCAGGGATGTGTGCTCTCCCCACTACTCTTCTCCCTCTACACCAATGACTGCATCGCCAAGGACCCCTCTGTCAAGCTCCTGAAGTTTGCAGATGACACTACTGTCATCGGCCTCATCTGAGATGATGATGAGTCTGCATACAGAAAGGAGGTTGAACAGCTGGCTGTCTGGTGCAGTCAAAACAACCTTGAGCTGAACACACTCAAAATGGTGGAGATCATTGTGGACTTCAGGAGAAACACCCCAACACTGACCCCCCTTACCGTTCTAAACAGCGCTGTGGCAGCAGTGGAGTCATTCGGGTTCCTGGGCACTACCATCTCACAGGACTTGAAGTGGGAGACCCACATTGACTCCATTGTGAAAAAGGCCCAGCAGAGGTTGTACTTCCTTCGCCAGCTGAGGAAATTCAACCTGCCACAGGCGCTGCTGATACAGTTTTACTCAGCAGTCATTGAGTCTGTCCTCTGCACTTCAATAACTGTCTGGTTTGGTTCAGCTACGAAATCAGACATCAGAAGACAACAAAGGACAGTTCGGACTGCTGAGAGGATTATTGTTTGCTCCCCCCCCCCCCCCCCCTTCAAGAACTATACACTTCCAGAGTGAGGAAAAAGGCTGGAAAAATCACTCTGCACCCCACTCACCCTGCCCACTACCTTTTTGAACTGTTGTCTTCTGGCCGACGCTTCAGAGCTCTGAGCACCAGAACCGTCAGGCACAGGAACAGTTTTTTCCCTCAGGCTATCCATCTCATGAACAGTTAAATTGCCCCATTGAGCAATAACTATGTGCAATACACAGTTTAGTCTTTCTTATATTTATCCAACACATCCAACCTCTTCTGCCATTTCATTCCTCTGAAAAAAAAAACAAAAAAAAACAAAAACAAAACATTTGCACTGTACATAACAGATTTGTATTTGCACTGTACATAACAGATTATATTAGATTTGTACTTCCCATGTGTATGTGTGTATGTATGTATGTGTATGTCTGTACATATGTGTATAATTATTGTTAATTTTTTTATTTTTTTATTATTATCTATGTCTTGCTACTGTTTTTGTATTGTTTTTGTATTGTTGAACACTGGAAGCTCCTGTCACCAAGACAAATTCCTTGTATGTGTAAGCATACTTGTCAATAAAGCTGATTCTGATTCTGATTCTGATTCTCTCATGACATCCCAGATGTGTACAACTTACTTCTGCAGAACACAAATGAAGATTTTTAGAAGAATATCTCAGCTCTGTAGGTCCATACAATGCAACTGAATGGTGCTCAAAACACTGAAGCTCCAAACAGCACATAAATAAAGCATAAAAGTAATCCATATGGTTCCAGTGGTTAAATGACTGTGAAAGTGAGAAACACATCAATATTTAAGTCCTTTTTATTTTTACTCTAAATCTTCACTTTCACATCTAAAAGTCATGTGGCACCTGTTTAGTTTTTCAAATGTGAAAGTGGAGATTTAGAGTAAGAAAGGACTTAAATATTGATCTGTTTCTCACCCACATCTATCATATCACCTTTGAAGACATATTTAACCTCTAAAGTCTTATGGATTACTTTCATGCTGCCCTTATGTACTTTTTAGAGCTTTAAAGTTCTGGCCACTATTCAGTTGCATAGAATGGACCAGCAGAGCTGAGATATTCTCAACAAAAACAAATAATTTTAGAAGCAGAAGAAAGGCATACACATCTGGGATGAGTGTGAGTAAATTAGATATTTGTCATTTTTGAGTGAACTATCCTTTTAGTAATACAATGTGTATTTAATGTTTTTAATGCCTAGTGTATTTAACATTAATTATACATGTTACTTTATTGTTCTACATGCTGTTTATTAAACCTTTTGTAAAATGAGTTTAAATGCACTTACTGCATGTATTTATATTCATTCAAAAATAAAGGAACTACCATGTTTACACATTTGTTTATGGTGTGGTTTTACAATATTTTTTAAGGATAAAACAATCTGAAAATATTAACCCACTTATGAGATCAAATTAACCCAGCATTTGGGTTGAATAAATAACCCATTTGCTGGGTTAAAAGTAACAACCCAACTTGCTGGGTTAGTTTAGACCAACTTGTGTTCTGTCCCATATTTAAACAGCAGCTGGGCTAAAAACAACCCAATTTGGGTTATTTTTAACCCAGAATTATTTTTGTGTATTTATGACACATATTGATCAATATTTAGATTTTGGATGCATCCGTTTAGGCTTACAGGTGTCATTCAATACATTAAAGCAAATTGTGATGGTTTATTTTGCTTTGAATTTCCCAATTAAAATAATTTTAAATAAATTCCCAATTATTTAATCCCAATTGTTTTATTTTCTTTTTGTGATATACATTACAGCTTATTCTTTCAACTCTTCTCTGCTCTTGCTCTGTGGATGAACAATACTTCTGGAGCTTAAGGTGAGACTACTACCAAACCAAGTTAATTTGAAGCTCCATATGAAGATATTATGCATTTCAATCAATAAGGCTTCTTGATCAATGCTTGAAGCAAGTGACCGCTATAATGACTCATGAAAATAGGTATTGCTGGAATATTGATTTGCAGGAACGGATTGAATTGCCGACACAAAATAGGGTATTAAAGTGTAAAAATTCACAAACCAATTGCATTTAAATGTGCAAATGCCATAACCCATAAAGATAATTAAATTCCCTTTCCAATTTTATTACTAAAAGAAGTTTGAATTTAGAGACTTCTTAATTAACCTCCTTAATTTAAGAATCTTTAAAAAAAAGTCACACCAAATGATGAAAAGTTTATTTTATTTTTCGTTGAATAGATCAGTACTGGTGATTTCACAATAACCTTTAATAACAAAATCCATAGGTGTTAGGATTTTATGTTGAAATTTATCCTACCTTTTGATAGAGAATGCAAAAGTAATGTGAAAACAGCATTCATATTTTCACAATTAGTGAGACATAGTAGGCTATGTCGTCTTTGACCAGGGCCCGTAGGTAGTGGGGTGAAAGGTAGTAACGGTTCTAGGGTCCCACAGGTCCAGGGGGGCCCCACAACAAATTCTAAACTGTATTTTTTAATAGGAAGGGGCCAAAGCATTATACAGTCAGGAAACCCAGAATACCTTGCTACGGCCCTGTCTGTGACAAACATTACTAATACAACATTTTCTCTGTCCCTCTGTGTACTCCCTGACTCTCTTGTAAAAGGTACACTCAAAAATATTACTATGCTGGCCTGCCACCTGGTGGAGAACGGCAAAGCTGAAGGCATTGCTCCAAAATGTGGCATGAGCTCCAAATCCTCATTGAAGATATAAGGAGCCCCTAACCTAACCCTGTTCCTAACCTTAACTGTGAGTGGAAGTGACGCCCTCTTTTGGAGTTGGCACAACCCCCTTTTGGAGTAACCCCGCCCCTTTTGGATTAACCCCACCCTCTTTTGGAGATTCCACCCCCATTTGGATGTCTACGACCTGCAGCTATAGCTACTTGCTTCTTTAGAGGGACTGTCATTGGTATTGGGCTGAACATTATATAGTAGAAAATACATTAGCTGGACTGAAACATAAATGTTTTTTTTTATTTGTATTTTCCACATCTGATCTGAGAATGATTCGACAGGGATTTCATAGTGATCTATACTGAAAGGAAAACAATTTGTTCCATTGCCATGGAATTTGGAACCGGCCCTTTGTGACATCATAAAGCTTAGAATTCGATGTGGAATGTCTGTGTTTCTCCAGGTTTGCCTGTCTTCGTGTGAGAACTCGCTCGAGACCTGGGGAGAAAGTTCTGCGAGGTGAATGGGGTGCAGTAATGTGTTAAATGGCATTTTATTGAGATAAGAGATTTTATGCATTATGTAATATAATGTAAGATAGATGCTGAAAATTATTTTTTAAACGAATCCCCCTGCAGCACTCTGTACGGGACTAGCTGGTATCTAGCCCTAGTTTAGGGAACCCAGTCCCCTGTATACAGGAAATCTTTTAGACTATGTGGGTGGGATTCAGGCGGAATCGCCGGAAGCTAGAAGTAGGGTGGGCCCAGCAAGGAGATGGGTGGGACGCAGGGTAGGCCCTAGGTTTTTTTAAGATCTGAAGTTTCCAATATGTCAACCACCTAATTTTTGCACATTGGCGCTTTCACGTTTTACTAGAGCCGTCAACTGATTAAAATTTACATGATTAATTTGATTAATTATGTACCCGACTAATTAATCAACTTAATCAAATGAATCACATATATTAATATTTGCTGAGGAACCCCCATATATATAGGCATATATATATATATATATATATATATATATATATATATATATATATATATATATATATATATATCTTCTTCTTCTTCTTCTTTCGGCTGCTCCCATTAGGGGTCGCCACAGTGGACCATCCATGATCCTCATATTTGACTTGGCACAGGTTTTACACCGGATGCCCTTCCTAGACCTATACACTGATCAGCCACAGCATTAAAACCTGCATTCTGAAATGATATTCTTCTCACCACATTTGTACAGAGCGGTTATTTGAGTTATCGTAGACTTTGTCAGTTTGAACCAGTCTGGCCATTCTCTGTTGACCTCTCTCATCAACAAGGCATTTCCGTCAGCAGAACTACTGCTCACTGGATGTTTTATGTTTTTGGCAAAATTCAGAGTAAATTCTAGAGACTGTTGTGTGTGAAAATCCCAGGAGATCAGCAGTTACAGAAATACTCAAACCAGCCCGTCTGGCACCAACAATCATCCATGCGATTATTTAATCAGCCAATCATGTGGCAGAAATGCAGTGCATACAATTATGCAGATATGGGCCAGGAGCTTCAGTTAATGTTCACATCAACCATCAGAATGGGAAAAAAATTGGATTTCAGTGATTTAGACCGTGGCATGATTGTTGATGCCAGATGGTTAGGGTTAGGATCATCTATTATGATTCATGTTTTATAAAGACACTATCTGTACTACTGATATTTTGTAGTGTCTAGTAGTGTTTTGACGACACATTTCAGTTAAGAAACTTGGTTAAAATTAAAATAGCAGACTCATGCAGTCAGCCAGGTTAGCTATAAAGCTAATTATCTGGACACTCCATAAATGGGCAATTTTCAGCTGTTGACATTTAAGACACTACTCATATTTATAACTGAGAGAAAATGATCCAAACCATAAGTCACAGTATTCCTCTGATGATGTCCTTTTCTTTAAAAGTTTGCGGCCTTGGAGTTTATCTGTGTGTGCTTGATTCCATGCTCATGAGAGCTGTGACTCTAGTCCCACCCTGATAGTAAAACGAAGCGTGATTGGTTGAAGATAGAATGTGCTATGGTTGGTCCAAGTAATGTGACCATTATCTGATTGGCTTGAGAAGACGATTGGTGGAGTCCACCTATTTGTAGATTTGTGTGCACATCTTGATGCTAGATTTGTTTCAAAATCGACAAATGCGTGTAGCGATCTGCAAATGCACAGGAAGCAATCCACAAATAAATGCATGTGATTCACAAACGAATGCTGGACAGAGTTGTTTGTGAGTTAAAAAATAACATTTAATTTTTGTGAAAGTCCTTACATTTATTGTGGATCACATTCAATTTATTCGTGAACCAACTTAATATTAGTGAATCTCTTTCCATTTGTATGTTAATATGAAACAATTCCATCTCCACAGTAGAATTTGGTGGTCTCAGAAACCGCTCCATTGTAATTACAAACTAATACCTCATGTCTGCTTTATTGGTGGGCTTGACAAATATCAGAGAATCTTCACAAAGATTCTTGATAAATATTATTTTTTTTGCCTATTATTTTCAGAGCGGTTTAAATAATGTTTTAAATATAATTAATAGTTAAACACAATGGATATATATATATATATATACACATACATACACACACATATTATTTATTATTTAATAAAAAAATGTACCACTCTCCCCTGACATGCTCTAGCACCCCCCTGAGGAGGTGCACCCCACACTTTGAAAACCTCTGATTTAGACAATACCTTCTCAATTACCTGCTAATTACCAACTTTCAGTTTTCTAAAAGAGCAAAACTCAAAACAAATGAAAGTTTGGAAGGAAATTCTCACAGTCTCAGATTTTGAGAGTGTTTGTACCAGTTGAAAATACAGATGAGCATTTAAAAATCACATTATATTTCAAATGTACTATACAAAAATAATCGCACATTTTTGTTTAGCATTGCATGAAATATATAATGTTATAGAAAGCACGAGGAAAGCTTATAAGCCCCAGATAACATCAGATAACACCAGTAATGTGAGAATTCCAGTCCACACAGATATAAGATTATTTTACTACTGAACACATGCGTACTAAGGGTAACATCACAATCTTGTTTAGCACAGGTACCAAAGTTTTTTTTTTTTCAAACAGAAACTTATTTTATTTATTTTTCATTTTTTTTAAATGTCATCATCATCAGTAATCAAAAGAGTGCCATGCCAAAATTTGCACTGTATATATGAGACATAGATATGAAATATAGTCCTACCAACTATTTACTGTATGTACCACAATACAAGTCTTTCAAATAATAATAATAAAAAACAAACATTAGTAATCAGCCCTGAGGCTGCAAAGACAAAACTAAATTATTTGTCTGTGAGATGATCCATTAAATTTCATTTGTTTGTAGAGGTTGATATTTGACTTCTGGTCTCCTGGTTCTGAAGATCAGAACTGCACACACCATGCCGACAGCTGCGAGAAGACATCCAGCTATGAAGACTAGATTCAGGTTCAAAGTCGTGGATGACACTGTAAAAAGAATAGGCAGGTGACTTTTTGAGTTTGCATTGAAACAAATTAGCTAAGATAACATAGCATATATTATTGTTGTCTTGTAACATTGTTGTCTTTGTCTGAGGTTTACCTTCACGCTCAACGCTCCTCTTCAGTCGCAGGGGTCCCTGGGAGACAAAGTGACTGGAGGTCTGGATGGGAGCTTCTCTTCTGCGATGGTGGTGTGATGGTGGAGCTACTGTGCTGTTAATGCAGCCCTGAGAACAGCGGGTGTTGGGATTGTTTGCCTCACATAGGATCACTGAACAACTGATGAACACCTAGAGGGACAAGAGATTAAGGTACATATCCTGTCAGAGAATGTGCATGCGACCATAAATAAATCTTTGATGTATTTAGTCCTTTTTTACCTGATCTTGAAGTCCAATAAATTTGAAGGCTTGCATTGCAAAGCGGACCAACGGTGCACGGATTGTGTAGAACTGTACGGTTTCATCCAAGATGCACCTGAAGCAAATATAGTAATTTAACAGATCCATTGTGAATTTAAGAATTAATTGTTTATGGTTGGTTGTTCTTACCCATTTTGGATGATTGAATAAGGCGTTTGGTAGTTGGGGTCATTGTATGGTGTTGCAACGCACGAGCTGATGAAAATCTCAGTGTTGTTGATTGAAGACTGGGATTCAATCTGCATGTAAATCATTTGACCAAGATCATACTCCACTGGATATGTGTTTGGGTCCATCATTACGGTGAAGTCTGCTGTTTCAAAGAGTCCGAAGCGATACGTGAGGGTACCGAAGCCTCTCTCGGTGACGGTGGTTGTGTGTCCTTGTGCTTTGAACTGTAGTGAAACATTGTTGCTCTTCTCATAACGGCAGGAGAACTCAATCTCTACCTCGTGTTTTCTAGTAATGATGCTGTTTGGGTCATCAGTTGAGATGATTTCATTTTTGAAAATGATGAACTGGTCATCCTCCTGTAAACGAAAGTTTAAATCTAGAGAAACTTTTGTGTTGTTTTATTGGAGTAAAAGTATCATCAATACATTTTATATTAATGCACCAAGTTTCTATGTTGCTTGGAATCCATTAACAGCCTAGAGTTAGGCTAATGAACTATATTTCAGTTATGTCAACTCTCTGAAAGATTTAGGATGTTAACGTGGGTATGACATATTGATAGGATATTGGTTTTGGTGGACTAGGTCTGCTACGCTGCTACTGCTGCTGCAGAGCAATGGAGACTTGCTACTGCTAGACATGCTGCATCAAGCATGTATTACATGCTGCTGCACAATTACACATACATACAATCTCCAAGTAGCAGATCTAGACTAGTGGAGCCGGGGAGGAGGAGGGTTTCAGAAAAAACTCTTACAGTGTGCTGCAGTGATACAAGGTTACTTGCAAACTGAGCAAATTTAAATGTTAGGCAAAGAGAGAGAATGCAAGTTGATTGGCTACCCAATTACATGTCAAAGGACCTATCAGCTTACACCATGTGAGCCGATTCGCTTGACATATCACACGTGAACATGCTGACTATTGCTGTAGCCACCAGATTTATAAAAGCAATAAGCCACTTGAGACAGTGTGCAATGATTTTAGCACTTAGGAACATTCTCTACTTATAATTTACAACCTCTTGTGTTTTTTTACTTTAGTGAATAAGTTTCTGCTGTTAAAATAAAGTGAGAAAAGATTCACCTCAATCATAGTTCCACAGGCGTTGAGGGAAAAGTTTGCTAACACATGAGTGCCGTTTGAGTCCAAAGTGCAGGCGGGATTGTTGAGTCGCAGATAGTCCTTGTGGAGCCCGACGGAGTTCGCCTGCTCAATTTCAATGACCATGTTGGTTCCAGTGCAAATCACATTTGCCTCAACTGTAAATAAAAGCCATTATTGATACCCTCAAAATTTTGAAGGTACAGCCCGATACTGTTAAAGAATGCGCAAACAACCATTTTAGTGAAAAGAATTTAATTACTAACCAGTCTGTCGCCCAACAGTGACAATGACACATCTCATTTCAGACTGATAAATGCTGTATCTGGAAATACATAAGATTTATAAAATACGTTTCACCTAACGGGTTGCAAGTACTACTATAGCAAATGGACAGTGAATACAATGCACACCCGCTTGAGCTCTCTGCAATGAAACAGACAGGGAAATTATCTCCAAGATCCTCCCTCATTGGCGTCCATCTAATGGCGTACTCTCCAGTGCTCAAAGGGTGCTTAGTTATGTTCAGAGGGCCACTAATGATGACATCAGAAACCCTAAGAATGAACAATAAAACCAAGCACATATTAAAAACATCTGCACTCACAAATACAGTGCATATTCACACATGATTCTTTGTTTTACATTGAATAAGCTGCTGCGGCCTTAACACGGATTTCCAGTTCACGTAGTGGTGTAGCATGGATTTGATCTCTGTTGCGGGGAGTTGGTGAAACAAATTGAGGAATGTAGAGTCCCTCGGTGCACGACGGAGCAGGTGGGTCAACTAAAATGAAATCAAAACAAGAAGGGAGTAGAGATTATGCACACTGATAATGGTTAAGAAGATATAAAGGTCTTGATTTGAAAATACGTACCAAGAAGACTAAACTGCAGAGGGATCTTGCTCAATGGATCATGAGAATGTGGGTGTGGAGGTATGGTAGTCGTAGTGTGTTGTTGATGTGGGTGTGTTGTGGTCGGTGTGGTAGACAGCTGCAGCCACAACCACCATGGGGTAGTTGAGGGTTGAGCAGTGGTAGTTTGTTGGTTATACCACCACCACCATGGGGTAGTTGTAGGTGGAGCAGTGGTTGTTTGTTGGTTATTACCCCACCACAATGTGTTAGTTGTAGGTGGAGCCGTGGTTGTTTGTTGGTTATTACCCCACCACCACCAGTAGTTTTGGGTTATTGTGACTGGAAGTCTGGTTGATGTGGTGGTCGGGTGTGTTGTCGAGTATAATGAACGTATTCCAACCAGAGGGCATCTATACGACTGGGTTCCATCAGTATAGGAGAGAGAGATGTGTTGCCTTGGGAAGTCCTCCAGAACCAATTCAAATCCATAGACCCCTGTGCTGTAGGCAGAGCTGTACTCTAGAGTGCAAGTATCCTAATAAAGAATTGAGATTATACATATACAGGTGCATCTCAATAAATTAGAATGTCGTGGAAAAGTTCATTTATTTCAGTAATTCAACTCAAATTGTGAAACTCGTGTATTAAATAAATTCAATGCACACAGACTGAAGTAGTTTAAGTCTTTGGTTCTTTTAATTGTGATGATTTTGGCTCACATTTAACAAAAACCCACCAATTCACTATCTCAAAAAATTAGAATACATCATAAGACCAATAAAAAAAAACATTTATAGTGAATTGCTGGCCTTCTGGAAAGTATGTTAATTTACTGTATATGTACTCAATACTTGGTAGGGGCTCCTTTTGCTTTAATTACTGCCTCAATTCGGCGTGGCATGGAGGTGATCAGTTTGTGGCACTGCTGAGGTGGTATGGAAGCCCAGGTTTCTTTGACAGTGGCCTTCAGCTCATCTGCATTTTTTGGTCTCTTGTTTCTCATTTTCCTCTTGACAATACCCCATAGATTCTATATGGGGTTCAGTTCTGGTGAGTTTGCTGGTCAGTCAAGAACACCAACACCATGGTCATTTAACCAACTTTTGGTGCTTTTGGCAGTGTGGGCAGGTGCCAAATCCTGCTGGAAAATGAAATCAGCATCTTTAAAAAGCTGGTCAGCAGAAGGAAGCATGAAGTGCTCCAAAAGTTCTTGGTAAACGGGTGCAGTGACTTTGGTTTTCAAAAAACACAATGGACCAACACCAGCAGATGACATTGCACCCCAAATCATCACAGACTGTGGAAACTTAACACTGGACTTCAAGCAACTTGGGCTATGAGCTTCTCCACCCTTCCTCCAGACTCTAGGACCTTGGTTTCCAAATGAAATACAAAACTTGCTCTCATCTGAAAAGAGGACTTTGGACCACTGGGCAACAGTCCAGTTCTTCTTCTCCTTAGCCCAGGTAAGACGCCTCTGACGTTGTCTGTGGTTCAGGAGTGGCTTAACAAGAGGAATACGACAACTGTAGCCAAATTCCTTAACACGTCTGTGTGTGGTGGCTCTTGATGCCTTGACCCCAGCCTCAGTCCATTCCTTCTGAAGTTCACCCAAATTCTTGAATCGATTTTGCTTGACAATCATAAGGCTGCGGTTCTCTCGGTTGGTTGTGCATCTTTTTCTTCCACACTTTTTCCTTCCACTCAACTTTCTGTTAACATGCTTGGATACAGCACTCTGTGAACAGCCAGCTTCTTTGGCAATGAATGTTTGTGGCTTACCCTCCTTGTGAAGGGTGTCAATGATTGTCTTCTGGACAACTGTCAGATCAGCAGTCTTCCCCATGATTGTGTAGCCTAGTGAACCAAACTGAGAGACCATTTTGAAGGCTCAGGAAACCTTTGCAGGTGTTTTGAGTTGATTAGCTGATTGGCATGTCACCATATTCTAATTTTTTGAGATAGTGAATTGGTGGGTTTTTGTTAAATGCGAGCCAAAATCATCACAATTAAAAGAACCAAAGACTTAAACTACTTCAGTCTGTGTGCATTGAATTTATTTAATACACGAGTTTCACAATTTGAGTTGAATTACTGAAATAAATGAACTTTTCCATGACATTCTAATTTATTGAGATGCACCTGTATTTCTAAAAATGTGCCAAAATATCTCTCATTACATGGTGAAAATCTTTGAAAGCCCAGATTGTGGAAATTTTGTCTTCTTACTTGATCTAGTTGGAAACCATTTGGCTGGTCACATCTATCGCATTCAACATACTGTTGAGTTCCATATCGACATCTGACCTGATCACCATCTGGGTCAAAGTTAATCAAGCGGTATGTACGAGGGCAGTTTTGGGGAACACTAAAGATAAAAAAATCAACGTATATAAAACCATCAAGATTATTGATGCAACAAATTTACAGACCGATTTTCATACAAGCCTTTAAAAAGCATATTTGTAGCTTGTTTCAACATATTTACTTTCTCATGAATAAATAAAAGATTTAATCAAACATATATATATATATATATATATATATATATACACACACTGGTGGCCAAAATTTGGAATAATGTACAGATTTTGCTCTTATGTAAAGATATTGGTACTTTTATTCACCAAAGTGGCATTCAACTGATCACAATGTATAGTCAGGACATTAATAACGTGAAAAATTACTATTACAATTTACATTTTTTTCAGAACTTCTTAAACTACTTCAAAGAGTTCTCATAAAAAAAAATCCTCCACGTGCAGCAATGACAGCTTTGCAGATCCTTGGCATTCTAGCTGTCAGTTTGTCCAGATACTCAGATGACATTTCACCCCACACTTCCTGTAGCAATTGCCATAGATGTGACTGTCGTGTCGGGCACTTCTCACGCACCTTACAGTCTAGCTGATCCCACAAAAGCTCAGTGGGTTTAAGATCCATAACACTCTTTTCCAAATGTCTGTGTTTCTTTGCCCACTCCAACTTCTTTTTTTCCTGTTTTTTTATTTTTTATTTTTCTTTGCAATTCTTCCCATAAGGCCTGCACCCCTGAGTTTTCTCTTTACTGTTGTACATGAAACTGGTGTTGAGCGAGTAGAATTCAATGAAGCTGTCAGCGGAGGACGTGTGAGGCGTCTATTTCTCAAACTAGAGACTCTGATGTACTTATCCTCTTGTTTAGTTGTACATCTGGGCCTTCCAACTCTTTCTGTCCTTGTTAGAGCCAGTTGTCCTTTGTCTTTGAAGACTGTAGTGTACACCTTTGTATGAAATCTTCAGTTTTTTTTTTTTGTGGCAATTTCAAGCATTGTCAAAAATTATCAATAATTACTTTTTTCAAATAGTGATGGTGCTGTTTTTTTACATCAGTAATATCCTGACTATACTTTGTGATCAGTTGAATGCCACTTCGGTGAATTAAAGTAACAATTTCCTTCCGAAACAGCAAAATCTGTACATTATTCCAAACTTTTGGCCGCCAATGTATATATATATATATATATATATATATATATATATATATATATATATATATATATATTATATATATATATAGTTGCTCAGTAACAACCGAAATTTAATGTATCAGACTGCTCATCCGGGTCCTTGTGAGGTTTATAGTGTGATAACAATCGGCTGACTGTACATTATCTTTTACATATACACTGATGAGCCAAAACATTATGACCACTCACAGGTGAAGCGAATAGCATTGATCATCTCTTAAAAAGGCCACATGTCAAGTTCTGGGTAGATTAGTAGTAAGCGAACCATCAGTCCTCGTAGTCAATGTGTTGAATGCAAGAGTAAAGACCTGAGCTACTTTGACAAGGGCCAAATTGTTATGTTCAGACGACTGGGTCAGAGCATCTCTGAAACGGCAAGGCTTGTGGGGTGCTCCCGGTCTGCAGTGGTGAGTGCCTAGTGGCAGTGGTCCGAGGAGGGACAAACCACAAACCGGCGACAGGGTGTTGGGCACCCAAGGCTCATCGATGCTCAAGGGCAACGAAGGCTATCCCGCCTGGTCCGAACCGATAGAAGGTCTTCTGTGGCACAAGTCACAGAAAATGTTAATGATGGTTATGGGAGGAATGTGTCACAACACACAGTGCATCGCACCCTGCTGCGTTTGGGGCTGCGTAGACGCAGACAGGTCAGAGTGCCCATGATGACCCCTGTCCACTGTCAAAAGCACCTACAATGGGCATGCGAGCGTCGGAACTGGACCTTGGAGCAGTGTAAGAAGTTTGTCTGGTCCGATGAGTCCCGTTTTCTTTTACATCACATGGACGGCCGACTATGTGTGCGCCGTTTACCTGGAGAAGTGATGGCACCAGGATGCACTGTTGGATGATGAGAAGCCGGTGGAGGGAGTGTGATGCTCTGGACAATGTTCTGCTGGGAAACCCTGGGTCCGGCCATTCATGTGGACATCAGTTTAACACGTGCTGCCTACCTAAACAATGTTGCAGACCAGGTACACCCCTTCATGGCAATGGTATTCCCTGATGGCAGTGGCCTCTTTCAGCAGGATAATGCGCCCTGCCACACTGTACACATTGTTCGGGAATGGTTTGAGGAACATGATGAAAAGTTCAAGGTGTTGCCCTGGCCTTCAAATTCCTCAGATCTCAATCCGACTGAGCATCTGTGGGATGTGCTGGACCATCAAGTCAGATCCATGGTGGCTCCACTTCACAACTTACAGGACTTGAAGGATCTGCTGCTAATATTTTGGTGCCAGATACTACAGGACACCTTCAGTGGTCTCGTGGAGTCCATGTATTGGCGGGTCAGAGCTGTTTTGGCAGCACGCAGAGGACCAACAGCATATTAGGCAGGTGGTCATAATATTTTCACAGCGAACATATTTTATGTTTAATTGACATAAATCCTGAATATATTGTTGGAAATATGAATATACTAGTTCAATCCTGAATATAAAGTTGTGATGTATATGCAAATAAATGCAAATTCTGAAATATATATTGATACATTTGAATAAATAGTTGTAAATCCGATACAATTATATATACGGATTTGTAAATATACTGCATATTCAGGATTTATAACTATATATTTAGATTTACCATACTGGTAACACTTTACAATTAGGCTCCATTTGGTAGCATTAGTTAATGCATTAGAAATCATGAACTAACCTTGAACAATACCTTTTTTAAAGCATTTATTAATCTTTGTTAATGTTAGTTGATAAAAATACATTGTTATTTCATGTTAATGTATACAACTTTTGATTTTTAAAATGTATTACTATATTTTGAAATGAACATTAACTAAGATTAATAAATGCTGTTAAAGTATTGTTCATTGTTAGTTCATGTTAACTAATGTTGTTAACAAATGGAACCTTATTGTAAAGTGTTCCCAGAATTTTATATATTTAGATTCAGATTTTATATAATTATTTCATGTTTGCCCTACATATAATGTATTAAGTAGACCTAAATGCATACTTTATAAATACATTTAAACAAACAACAAATTTACAGATTGTTTGTATTACAACAAGCCTTCAAAAAATATATTTGTAGCTTATTTCAACATATTTAATTTCTCATTAATGAAAAAAAGATTTAATCAAACAACAAATTTAGCCATCAAGTCATAAAAATATTGCATTTGTAACTTATTTCAGTTTATTTACTTGCTCGTTGAAGATAACAGTATCATGTTACCGTATAAATTGTAAAATAGTGGTGACCGGAGAGCGGTTGGGTCGATTAGTATCAGATCTCATGCCAAGATCTACGTGGGCCCGGAGATACCAAGAACCAACATAATTAACTGTAGGGATCCAGCAGCAGGAGTAGTCCCTATAATACAAGAGTACAATCATAATTAAGATAATACTGAATGATTGACAAAGCATCTATTGTTAAATTATTAAAGAATTTACTTTAGTAGTACCTACTGCAGGTCAAACGGTGTGTTTCCATGGATGTTCCTTGTGATAACAGATTCCATCTGGCACCAGTTGTTACTATAAGCACCTCTGCCATTAGAACTTCTGTCAATTCCAGCTTGTACTTTTCTGTTTTCATAGCCACAATTCCCAGATGTGCAGTACCATGGACTATATACACACCAGTCATAGGTTTGCTTGATACGAAAATCAACCTGTTGGTAGATTTTACATAATATATTTCACAAATCTCAATACAATGGTTTTCAAATTAGAGATAAAAATTGACCATAACAGTTTGAATAACATAACAATATTAATAAAATCTATGTTATATTCTTGTTTAAATTTCCAGACTCATGCTGAGTACAGCAGAAGATTTCTGCAGACATGTAATGGACTAAAACTAGTTGAAGTTAATTTAATAGATATTATTATTTACTTTTTAACATTGATGTAGAGATTGGTAAAGATTGGTTACAATTGATCTGAAAGATTTAAATAAGTCAGTTGCATCAATTGCAATTAAATCCAGTTAGATACTGAGAACCGAGAAGGAAAATATACAGTTGTTTATGTTAATATCAGCAACTTAAAATGTAATTAATGTGAGAAAAAAAAAAAAAAAAAAAAAAATCCGTAAAGAAATTGTAACTAAATTCAACATTGTGTTGTATAATAAGTATTCTCAGCAATATTTCTCTAACATTTTTTAAAGACCGATGCAAATAAGAATGGAAGTCTCACCCTAATGCTCCCGTCTGGATTCATTCCTTTAGGAGAGAAGGTCAGCGAGCCTCCATAATAATGTCCTGCTGAAGCAATGGTCACTAGAAGCAGAAGATTCAACACCAGTGTTGGAGACATCATGATGCCTGAGTCCTTCAGCTCTCTCTACCTGTCAAGAGCACCCGATCACCTGCTTTTATACAGTACATCTCAGGTGAGGAGGAATGTATTCTATTGAATCACATAACAAAGGTACCTTTTGAACATAAGAAAGTTTTCCCGTTTTCTTTGCTCGGTGCTGTTTATCCCCTTGATTTTAGCACTCCACCATCATAATGACCTGACATAAGATATAAATCCATTTAGACAATACCTGTTTGCTTTCTCAAATACCTGCTTATTACCAACTGTTTCCTGAAACAGCAAAACTCACAATATCAGACTCTGAAATGTGCTTAATGTATATTTACTAATTTGGCAGACCAAATCCAAAGCTGCTTTCAAGATATGCATTTTATCAGTATATGTGTTCCCTTGGAATTGAACCCATGACCTTGGCATTGCTGGCGCTATATAACAATTGGAAAGACAGATGTGCATTTAACTAATCATATTATACTGTATATAAAAGATATACTAAATGAAAAGAGACTTTTTCCTTTTAGCGCCATCAAATCAGGTAAATTGAGAATTCCAAGATTCTTTCACTATAGGTTTTACTTACCAAATATCATACATGTGAATCTTGTTGCCATAAATTTGTTTTTTTTACATATTTAAATAACCTCAGACTGTTACATTAAAATCAGCTCGTGACATTTCTGGTTTCTGGTCTTCTAATTTAAATAATCTTTTGTTTCTAAACACATTTATATGCAGTATAAGCATCAAAAACATTATAATACAAGGTACTGTATATACAACGAAAATGTTTATACCAGTGGATTTACGTAGAAAATAAAGTAGGATACAGGTTTTTTCCCATTTAACCATTGCTGAAGTCTATTCAAGCTCACAGCTGATTGGTCCGTGCTATCTGCATGTCATTTAAAATGTACACATCGACACGTCCAGTGTAAATAGCCACACAAGCCTTTGTGGGGTGTTGCGTCACCAGACACTCCAGGTGTAGACCTGGTGTAAGAACTTTTTTGTAAAGTACACATGTTAACAAATCAGTCAGTTGAATTAAAATAGTCACATACCTAAATTAGGACAGGAATAAGCTTACTTCTCCTTTATAATTACATAAAGATCAGTATTTAACTGTGATATTTACATTGTTTGTTTACATTGTAAATTGAGATTTGTTCTGGATTTCGAAGATAAAATTACTTCCTTCTAATAACTGCTCAGTGTGATGAATTGAGATGAAGTTTATGCCAAAAGCAGGATTCCACTGTGACCTAATAAACAAATATCATCAGGTAAATTAAACTTTTCAGTGTATATTGACCAAAATGTCTAATGAAGACTGTTTCTATTTCAGCAGGTTCACCAAGCCTTTTCATGGGAATCCACCTTTTTCCTTCAGTTTTCAAGTCTCTATTGTTTTCATTTGTATCTGCGTATGTTCTTAGCGGATAATGTGATGTTTGTGATGTTTAGCGGAGTTTTGGAGTAAAAATTACACCAAAAAGTATGTTGCTCCATGCTGATACTTTACAAGTTTAAGTGGTTAGATGATGTGAAGCTACGGCCCAATGTTAGTTACATTGATATCATTTACTACTTTGAGTTCTTATGACAGCGGAGAACTGCATGAGCCTGAACTTATTTTTACCTAAACTAACAGTTAAAATGGATGTTGTTCTCTGCCTGGTTTGCTCGTTTCGGTAGTTCTTACATCACTTCTTATGGTATGGAAGCCCTGAACCGCAAGGTGAAATTTATTTATTTATTTATTTTTATTTATTTATTTTTTTTGGTGTCTTATTGCCATGCTGAGCCTATCTATGTCCTACAAAAAAAAAAAAAAAAAAAAGACAATCTGCTTTTCTTTTTCTCAGCCAATTTTTTGTAATAATTTTTGTAATAATTTTTTCTCCCCAAGATGCAACACATTAGAATTTTTTTCTCTTCTTTTAATTTTTTTTCTCAGATTTTTTTTAGAATTGTATTTTCACCTCAAGAGGCAACACATTAGATTTTTTTTCTTTTCTTTTAATTTTTTTTCTCAGAATTTTTTTTTAGAATTTTATTTTCTCCTCAAGAGGTAACACATTAGATTTTTTTCTTTTCTTTTCTTAGAATTTTTTTTCTTAGAATTTTTTTTAGAATTTTATTTTCTCCTCAAGAGGTAACACATTAGATTTTTTTCTTTTCTTTTCTTAGAATTTTTTTTCTTAGAATTTTTTTTTAGAATTCTATTTTCTCCTCAAGAGGCAACACATTCGATTTTTTTTTTCTAGCTAACTAACAATTAGCATGTGGTACCAACCTCGGCCAACAGGTGCCACTATTTATTAGCAAGAAATCGAATGCTGACAAGGTGACAGAATGTGGTGAAGGTCATCAAACAAGCAGAAATAACCCCCGTTGTCAAACTTGACAATGAATAGCATATGAAACATATGTAACCTGAGGTAGATTTATTTAATTGTGGGATGTATTAGAATACTCTCTAACAGTATATCATTTTTTCTTGATTAAGATTTGCAAAACATTCTTGTTTTTGTATTATACTATAACTATAAATCTATAAATCAACAAATAAAGTACCACAGACATTCTGTCACCCTCTCAGCATAAGATTTAATGCTTATTGATAGTGGCACTTAGTGGCCGAGGTTGGTACCACATGCTAATTGTTAACTAGCAAGAAAAAAAAAAAACAAATTCTAATGTTTTCCCTCTTAAGAAAAAAAAAAAAACAGAGAAAAAATGTTTTAAGAGAAAAAAAATAAAATAAAAAATGCCAGAGAAAAATAAAATAAAAAATGTGTATGACATAGGTTCAGGAAGGCACTAAGACACCTAAAGAAAATATTTTCACGTAGTAAAAGGTTTTTCCACCTTGCAGTTCAGTGTTTCCATATTATGGAGACCAAACCAGAAAAAAGACCAGCGGCAATTAGAATCATAATGGCGCCAACCAGTGGTTGGTCAGGAAAACTGTAAATAGAATAGAATATAACAGAATAGAATAGAACAGAATAGAATGATTTTGTATTGAATGTCAGCACATCTGTGATTCAGCCGTAGTTAGCAGGAGAATGTGAAGACAGACTACAACAACAATACAAGTATGCTTGTTTATTTCTCTTGGTGTATATGCATTGTTTGCACTTTTCTTTAAATTGAACAGATGCACTTTTTGTTTTCTTTTTAATTTTTATTTAAACTTCATCAGCTGCAAACAAAAGAGTTCCGTGCAAAGATATGCACTGTATGTGCAGTCAATCAAAGATGTCACAAGTTAAGAAAAGAGCCCTAACAACCATTTATGGGTCATAATACAATTTTTAACAAGATAAAATACATTATTTTAAAATGAAACAAATCTTTCAAAGCCCTGAAACAGCAAGTGCAAAAGAAAATTATGTCTTAGTCTCTGAGATGATCCATTAAATTTCATTTGTTTGTAGAGGTTGATATTTGACTTCTGGTTTCCTGGTTCTGAAGATCAGAACTGCACACACCATGCCGACAGCTGCGAGAAGACATCCAGTTATGAAGACTAGATTCAGGTTCAAAGCTGTGGATGACACTGAGGGAAATAATTAAAAGTGCCAGTTAATACAAAGTATTTTCATAGAGAATGAAATGTCTTGAGTTGGTATGGAAAGAAATGTACAAATTAATGTAGTATAAACAAGTAAGTTAGAAAGTAAATAAAGTAATGTACCTTCACGCTCAACGCTCCTCTTCAGTCGCAGGGGTCCCTGGGAGACAAAGTGACTGGAGGTCTGGATGGGAGCTTCTCTTCTGCGATGGTGGTGTGATGGTGGAGCTACTGTGCTGTTAATGCAGCCCTGAGAACAGCGGGTATTGGGATTGTTTGCCTCACATAGGATCACTGAACAACTGATGAACACCTAGAGGGACAATAGAGAGAGACATTTAGACAATATAAGTCTCATCAGTCCACACATCTTTGATGGCTTTAGTTATTTTTTACCTGATCATGAAGTCCAATAAATTTGAAGGCTTGCATTGCAAAGCGGACCATTGGCTTGTGGCTTGTGTAGAACTGTACCGTTTCATCCAAGATGCACCTGAAGTAAATAAAAAAGAGGAAATATGCCCAAAAAGCAGACAACGGGTAAGGTCATGTAAGCAGTTTAAACTGTGTTCTTTTATTGAGGTCTTCAACAGTTTAAGCAAAAAACAATTGACACAAGTAGATTTTTGCCCATTACCCAAGTTTTGCTCTCCATGTAAACACTTTTATCTGCATTTTTACTGGCTTATCCACTGTGCCCAAGTGTTGTGCACATTGTTCTTACCCATTTTGGATGATTGAATAAGGCGTTTGGTAGTTGGGGTCATTGTATGGTGTTGCAACGCACGAGTCGATGAAAATCTCAGTGTTGTTGATTGAAGACTGGGATTCAATCTGCATGTAAATCATTTGACCAAGATCATACTCCACTGGATATGTGTTTGGGTCCATCATTACGGTGAAGTCTGCTGTTTCAAAGAGTCCGAAGCGATACGTGAGGGTACCAAAGCCTTTTTCGGTGATGGTGGTCGTGTGCCTCTGTGCTGTGAACTGTAGTGAAACATTGTTGCTCTTCTCATAACGGCAGGAGAACTCAATCTCTACCTCGTGTTTTCTAGTAATGATGCTGTTTGGGTCATCAGTTGAGATGATTTCATTTTTGAAAATGATGTACTGGTCATCCTCCTGTAAATGAAAGCATAGTTTGAATCTAGAGAAATATGTTGTTTTACTGGAGAGAAAACATTTATAAAATGTATAGTTTCTCTATAACCTCTTGTGGTTTATCACTTTAGTGAATACCTTTCTGCTGTTAAAATAAACAAGTACAGGAGAAAAGATTCACCTCAATCATAGTTCCACAGGCATTGAGGGAAAAGTTTGCTAACACATGAGTGCCGTTTGAGTCCAAAGTGCAGGCGGGATTGTTGAGTCGCAGATAGTCCTTGTGGAGCCCGACGGAGTTCGCCTGCTCAATTTCAATGACCATGTTGGTTCCAGTGCAAATCACATTTGCATCAACTGTAAATACAAGCAATCACTGATTATTAAAATCCCTATGAAATCAAAAGTTTGTAAGTCATATATATGCTAGTGTATTCCTAAATGTTGACTTCTAGCATTTGTTATAGGCATCTTTCTCTTCTGGGAAAATGGACAAAAAATATTGATGACACAGCCTGCACTACACAGATTTTTGTCCAATCAAATGCTCTCTAGAATGAGAAAGTCCCTCCTCCTAATACCACATGCAACTAGCAAGTAGCAAATCATGGTTTATAGCTGTGACGTAACTAAAGCCTATTGGCTATTTAAAAAATAAAAGGGGGACAAGCCCTTTCAATATTTCTCGCCCAAACTTCCTGTTTCAATAGGAAATATGTCAACACAGGAAAGAAAACTGCATTAGTCAAGTGAATTCAAGGGGTCTTAAATTAGACCACTGTAAAAAAAAAAAACTGCCATGACAAGACTGACAAGATTTAACAGTCATTTCTTATAATAAAATACTGTTTTCAATATTGTACTGTAAAATCAATATAGGCTAGGTCATTTTCTGTCACAACACAACAAATTACTGTGAAAAAAGAAATTAGAATATTGCACTGCATTATGGGAACATAGTGTTTCCTTTGAAGTCACCATTACAGTGTTTAGTGTTCCCTTTGGATGGGACCTTATCTTTATTTCTATATTTATGTCTAATTAAATTTCTCCCAGCTGGAGCAAATGTGTTTAAGAACACAATTTATTGCACTGTAATGTATGAAGAAAATAGTCAATTTAGTGGTTGACTTTATGTTGACTCAGGAAGTATAAACTACACCATATAATGCATTTGAAAGTAAAGAAATCGTATCATTATAAATGAACAACGAGGAAGGGATGTTTGCAAATCTAGGCTATTATATGGTTGGTTTTATCTCTTATGAACTTTTTGTCATGAGTTGTCAATCAGCCACGCAAGGTATCTACACTCCGCATACAAATGGTGACATGGTAATTGTCACGATGGTGACAATTAACAAACACTGTAGATAAAAAATAAAAATAAAAAACATTCAGATGATCATTGTGATTCTTTGACACAGCACTGCTCCATTACAATAATTGGTTGGTCCTGTTTACAGTGAAGTCACAGTATACAGTTGTCTTTTAATAAATTGTAGAAATACTACTGTAAAATATACTGTGAAAGTCATGCAGCTAGTAGCCAGGAATTTAATGTAAACTCGCACAATTTTTTTTTACAGTGCACAATTAGGCATACACATGTAGAAGCACAAAGGGGCTGATACACTCAAAATCTGAAAGTGTTTCCTGGTACTGATAAAGAATGTACATGCGTACATACATTTTAAAATGCATACAAGTGAACAAAGTGAATTACTAACCAGTTTGCTTTCCAACGGTGACAATGACACATCTCAATTCAGACTGATAAATGCTGTATCTGGAAATAAATGGGAAGATTTCATATACAGTATACAGTTCACTTGAGGTTGCTAGTTGTAGGCCTACTTGAATATATAGAGAATGAATTCTTTGCACACCCGCTTGAGCTCTCCGCAATGAAACAGACAGGGAAATGATCTCCAAGATCCTCTGTCATTGGCGTCCATCTAATGGCGTACTCTCCAGTGCTCAAAGGGTGCTTAGTTATGTTCAGAGGGCCACTAATGATGACATCAGAAACCCTAAGAATGAACAATAAAACCGAGCACATATTACTCATACAGAAAAATTATGTATTCATTTCTGGCCGAAATATATTTTAAACATATTGTAAATATATGTTGTAAACAGCAAAGTGGACTGGAAAGAAATACATTTTCCAAATTGTCCATATTGTGAAAATATATTTAGTTTAAACCTTCAGATTTTGAAAATACATTTACAATATCAAAATACATTTTACAGTATACATGCAAATGTGTGAGGACGAGAACAAACTCAGTGTGTGTGGCCACCCTTTAAAATCGGCAAGTAGCTGTAAGTAGCTTTTGCACTTAAAAAAAAAAAAAAACAAGGTCATGGGTTCAATTCCCAGGGAATTTACATTCTGATTTATACTCGAATGCACTTATTCGAACTGTGTAATGAAGCATGCAGTTTCATTTTGCATGTCACTTCTGGCGTGTGCCAAACATAAGAAAGAATAAACATAATCTGTAAATGCAGATACAGTGTCAAAACAGTGGGGAAAATTTTTCTATTCTTGCCAAAATGTGTGTTTATATATATGTTAGTATATTAAAAAATCAGTCAGTTAGTCAATCATATACTTATCTATATATATAAATAAATGCACTTATTATACATTATTTATTTCATTTTGTATTTTGATCTTAAAATATTAAAAATGGATAAAAAATGAAAAAATACTTAATTTTGTATAATAAATATGTATATATATTATAGAAAAATAAATTACAAAAAAATATTTATAATACCAACCTAGTGTCATAGAATGACTGTTAGTATAATTACATTTTTACAAACTGACTTTTACATGCCGCGTTCTGTTTCACTGCAGTTACCTGGTGAAATTAACACTAGAGGCACTACAAAAACGGTGCGTTTTATTCACTTTGACACAAATCACGACTACAGTGGCTGATTATGACTTTATAAACACTTGTTTTTTGCACTATTACTCATTTTGCACTATTACACATATATTTTAATGCTTGTATTACAGACACATCTACATTTACTACATTTTTACTCATAAAAACCCCCATTTAATATTCACCTTAAAAAATCTAATTTGATTACGACACCATTTCGCTCGCTTTTGGCGCCCCCCTGCTGGACATTTCACTAAGAAACTGCAGTCAAACGTGTTATGAAGCACATAATGTGGTTTGCAAAAATGTTGCCATGGTCACATAATATTTTTTGAGATCATTCTGTAAAATACAGATATATATTAATAATTTTTGCAGATATATTATATGAAAATTCTTCGTATATTTTAAAATACATTGAAAAAACAAGCAAACACATTTTTGGCCTAATGGGCAAACACACATCTGCACTCACAAAGACATATTCACACACGTTTTTTAATATTTCTGTGACTCCTTACGTTGAATAAGCTGCTGTGGCTTGAACACGGATTTCCAGTTCACGGAGTGGTGTAGCATGAATTTGTTCTCCGTTCTGGGGAGTTGGGGACACGAAGTGAGGAATGTAGAGTCCTTCGGTGCACGATGGAGCAGGTGGGTCAACTGAATATACATTAAAACAAACAAGTTGTAGACACCACACATACATGTAAGTTTACATGCACGCCATTTTCTGATTAAGGTCCTTATTCTGATTAAATCTTTATTCCAATAAAGACACTAATGTTCCACAGCTCTCGGAATGTTCTTTTATATGTAAACATAAATAAGCTATGTCCACACATTATAGCATTGATTTTACTATGTTTACGCCTCTCGTTGACACTAGAACGGTGCATTCCTCAACCGAAAACAGACTTTTGAAGGCCATGTACACACTAATCTGTTTTCATTTGAAAACACAACAATTTCAGTGTTTTTGGCTCTCATCCACACTGGAAACAGTGTTTGTCCTCCATTGAAAACTGTGACTTTCTATAACTGCATAATTTGGAAAATTATGATGTTAGAAAACTAAAAAACTTAAACAGATTAGTCTGGACGTGGCCGAAAACGCTCTCCATAATCGCATACTTTGGACAACAATGATGTTTCAATTAGTGAAGACGAAAAAAACTTTCCATAACAGCAATCCAGAAATGTGCTACTCCAATAGTTTGGCATTTCAACGTTAGTATCTAATGTCACCCAGAATTAACTTTGTAGACATGCGAAGATATAAATGAATATTCAGTTACAGTGGATATTCTAAAAAATATGTTTACATGACCCAAAATTCTGACTAATATAAGTATATTCCAGCTGTCGTATTCAGATAAAAATAAAAAAAAACAGACAATCCGGTTATGATCACAATATGACCAAATTCTGTTTAATATGTGAATTGATATATAAATATATACAGTAAATACCAATTTGTGATCTTGACCAAATCATGAGAAAGGCTCACCAAGAAGACTAAATTGTAGAGGAATCCTGCTCAATGGATCATAAGAGCGTTGATGTGGAGGTATGGTATTGGTGGTGAACTGTTGGTTTGGGTATGTTGTGGTCGTAGATGTGGTTTGCAGCCACCACCACCTTGGTGTTGTTGTAGGTGGAACAGTGGTCGTTTGCAGGTAAGGCCATTGCGCCAACAACCCTGGTGTAGTTGTGGATGACACAGTAGTAGTTTGAGGGCTTGTATACCACCAGGTTGAAACTGAGCGTTTGTGTCTTCCACCACCCAGAGGGCATCTATAAGACTGAGTTCCATCAGTATAGGACAGAGTGATGTGTTTCCTTGGGAAGTCCTCCAGAACCAATTCAAATCCATAGACTCCTGTGTTGTAGGTATAGCTATAGTCTAGAGCGCAAGCATTCTGTTAAGGAATCAGTACAAACATTTGTAAAACAGGTGCCAAAATACCTTATTCTCCTATTAAAATAACTTATTTTGAAGCCACAGATTATTTCACAAATTATTTATGCCATTTCTTACTTGGTCTATTTGGAAACCACTTGGCTGGCTACATGTGTCACATTCATTATTCTGTTGAGTTCCATATCGACATCTGACCTGATCACCATCTGGGTCAAAGGCCATCAAGCGGTATGTACGAGGGCAGTTTTGGGGGACACTAAAGATTTAGTTATACAAACAGACATAAATTTGAATTCATTAATAATAAAAAATTATTTAATGACTTAAAAAATGTCTTGTGGTGTAATCATCATTAAAAAGATATTAAAATGCTTTCATATAAATTTGAATCAAGAATATCAAGAAGTTTTCTCAGGTTCCTTCTTGGTCTTCTTATCAGTGGATGCTATTTTGAATGAAAAAAGTTTGTCTTTGTAATCTTTACCGCAAAAGTGGTAAAATAGTGTTGAGGGGGGAATGGTTGGGTTTATTAGTGTCAGATCTTAAGCCGAGATCCACGTGTGTCCAGAGTCTCCAGTTTCCAACACCGTTAACTGTGGGGATCCAGCAGCAAGAAGAGTCCCTATAATACAATTGAGTAAAACAATCAGACAATGATGAAAGCAATCACCCAAAAATGAAAATTCTGTCATCGTTTACAGTTTCTTCTTTTTTGTGTTCTGCAGAAGAAAGAAAGTCATATGGGGTCAGGATGAGGGTGAGTTCATGATGACAGAATTTTCATTTTTGGGTTAACTGTTTCTTGAATATGTGTAAATGACCAAATACACATCTTTTGTTATACCATTAGTAATACATGACAAAGCTTTAAAAAAAAAAAAAATTCAAGACTTACTGCATGTCAAATGGCACATTCCCATAAATGTTTCTTGTCACAACAGCTTCATTTTGGCACCAAGTGTTAGTGTAACCGCTTCTGCCATTAGAGCTGCGATCAATCTTTGCATTGACTTGTCTGCTTACATACCCGCAATTCCCCGAGACGCAGTAATATGGTTCGTAATAACACCAAGTCTCATCATAGGTTTGCTTGATGCGAAAGTCGACCTTTTGATAAAAGAGAGACAAATACTTTTACTTAACATGTAGATGAGTTTACATTACAACATTCATTACAGTTACATTTGAGAACTTCTGTGGATCTGAATCTCTTTCAATGAGATTTAAAATGTTTGAAAAGTAATCTGATATTAAGGAATATTCCAGGTTAAATACAAGTTACAGCATTTGTGACATAATATGGATCACCTCAAAAAATAATTTTGACTTGCCCCTTGTTGATTTAAAAGAAGACATTTACAATGGAAGTGAATGTGGCCAGTACATAAAAGTTAAAATACACACTGTTTCAAAAGTATAGATGATGGTTAAATCTGTAATCTGGTTAATGCTGCTGGTCTTTTTTTATCACACTATAATGTTTGAAATGTTTGAAACAATATGTATTTTAACGTGTATAGATTGGTTCCATTCACTTCCATTTAAAGGGTCTTACTGTAACCTGCAATTTTTGCTATTTTTTTAATAAACAAGGGACGAGTCAAAGTAATCTTTTGTGATAATCAGTATTATTCCACAAATGCTGTCGATAAAGCTTAACTTGTATTGAACCCAGAACATTCCTTTAAAGTAGGGATTGAACAATGAATCGGCTACTGATATTTTTTTTTTTTTTGCCAAATACTGACCAAATTAAAACCACTGGCATATTGGTCATAAGCATGAAAACACGGATATGAAAAACTGATGGTTTATTTTTAGTAATTACACAAATGTTTTGTGTTGTATAAAGTTTATAATAATTTTTTTTTATGTTTGTAAAATAAAGAAGCGCCTACCAAAATAAATGCATAAAATGAATTTGTAATGTTCTATTACATGTAAAATGTGAGTTGTATTGTATAGAACTGGAAAAACAGAAGTGCAAAACAACCTTTTTTTCCCCACATCAATCCGCCATGTTATCATATTTTTTTTAAAATGTTTAAATCTTATATTTATCTTTCATTGTGGCTCACTTAACAATTTGCCCTATGTTGAACAATGTGTTCAACAGATTCAGTCCATGTTCAATGGAAAATATTTATTGTCAGAACAATAAAATAGCCTTTTTGCCTTTTTGTACATTTTTAAAGAATAATTCCTACACAAAACAATGATCTGAGGACAAAATAAGGTTAGTATGTGGCAAAATATAATTACTGACATATAATTTTCTTTGTTCTATTGATATCCAGTGAAGTAATAATTGCGTGGAAGTTTTTATATATTGAATTTAACATAGAGCTGACGCAGAAAGCTTTTAATGTTTTATAAAGAGAGGCCATTTGTAATATATGACAGTTTTGGTGATTCGGTGCACTGTAAAACAATTCTGTAAATTTAAAGTAAAATTCTTAAAGTAGATTGCTGGAAAAGATCAAGCTTATTGTGAAATGACTGTTTAATTTTTATGGTAAATTGGTCTAATTATTATTGGGAAAATACACAATAATTTTGCATTAATTTTTGCCAGCAAATTCACCGCACATTTTTCACAGTGCTTAATTTTGCTGACCATGATTTGTAAATATATAAACATTTTTCTATAATATATATACATATTTATTATACAAAATTAAGTATTACATTTTTTAGACATTTTATTTTTCATTTTTTATCCTTTTTTAATATTTTAAGATCAAAATACAAAATGAAATAAATAATGTATAAGTGCATTGACTGACTAATATTTATGCCATTTTTGAATATACTAACATATATATATATATATATATATCAAACATTAATGGAATTTTGCATGTTTTGGTTTTCAAACTGAAATAATGCATTATATCTTTCAAACACAAAACAATTAAATTACCCTAATGCTCCCATCTGGATTGTTTCCTTTAGGTGAGAAGGACAGCGAGCCTCCATAATAATGTCCTGCTGAAGCAATGGTCACTAGAAGCAGAAGATTCAACACCAGTGTTGGAGACATCATGATGCCTGAGTCCTTCAGCTCTCTCTACCTGTCAAGAGCACCTGATCACCTGCTTTTATACAGTACATCTCAGGTGAGGAGGAATGTGTTCTATTGAATGGCAAAGAAAAAAATTACAGGGCAGGTACATGCCTATTCAGAGATAACACATGCTTTAAAGGTGAAACTATGCACACTGATTTGACTCATTTTTGTGATGCTGTTTTCTCTGCCCTATATTCCTGTTTTTGTCCATGATGGCAGAACTCCATATCAATAGCCTAACATGAGTTGTACATCCATTTATTCAATACCAGTTTGCTTTCTTAAATACCTATCTTACCCACAGTACTGAAAGAGCAAAACTCAAACAAACAAAGATTTGAGCAAAATTCTCTAAACTTCAGACTTGCTTGCTGATTTATTACAGTTGGAAAGACAGAAGAGCATTAAATGAATAATTATATATCAAAGGTATTACATGAAAATATATCTTGCTTCATATTTGTGTTGCATGAAGGATACAATGTGACAGTGATAAAACAGGCTGTTAAAAAATTATCAGGGTAAGAAAACAATGTAAATAAAATCAAGTAAAACTTGAGAATTCCTGACCGGACAGGTAAAAGATCATCATTATCAATCAAGCACATTTTTAAGATTGATTTCTCAAACTATTCTTTTAAATTAGAACCTGCATTAGCTTACTTACATAACTGCAAGAGATTATAAAGACAATACTTTGAAGTCTGGACTGGATTTTCAAGTTCAGCATAGATCATGAGAACTTTTACTTTTGATTTGGTTTCAGCACATACATAAGATGCAGTCTTTACCAAATGTAGGATGCCACATAATAATGTACTAATGTCATCAACTAAATGACTGACATTCCTTATAAAATCTGTTCTACAGGTTTGCCTATTCCAGGAACATGAGAACTGAATTCAGTTGTGGAACTGAAAGGTTGTGGAAGATAAATGCATTGTCAGAATTTTCTTAGCATGATGGAATGCTGGTCTCTAGTTTTGGGATTACCACCTAAGCATTGAATTAATAAGCATCTGATGAAAGCTTTAACACATACCACATAATGGCTGATAATAATTTGTTGTGAAGAATGCTTGTCATGTAGTGATCCTCCCAACCACCCCTTGAATACAAATGTACTATTGTCATTTGTTATTTGCACATTTTTACTGAAGGACGCAGGTGTGTGTTGTCAAGGAGTCATTAACAACTGCTCAGCTTTGTTTCTCCAACATGACTTGCTTTTACATATGCAGAATAGATAAATAAAATACAGTTTTCAAATATACACCTATATCACCCATGTGAAAAACAAACTGCCCCCTTAAACTTAATAGCTGGTTGTGCCACCTGTAGCAGCAACAACTGCAACCAAACACTTCCGAGATCAGTCTTTCACAACGCTGTGGTGGAATTTTACACATGCTTCTTTGCAGAACTGCTTTAGTTCAGCCACATTGGAGGGTTTTCAAGCATGAACTGCCCGTTTAAGGTCCTGCCACAGCTTCTCAATAAGGTTCAAGTCAGGACTTTGACTAGGCCACTCCAAAACTTTAATTTAGCTTCTTTTGAGCCATTCAGAGGTGGACTTACTCCTATGCTTTGGATCATTGTCTTGCTGCATAATCCAGTTGCGCTTGAGCTTCAACTCACGGACTGATGACCGGATGTTCTCCTTTAGGATTTTCTGGTAGAGAGCAGAATTCATGTTTCCCTCAATTATTGCAAGCTGCCCTGGGCCTGAAGCAGCAAAGAATCCCCACACCATCTTATGACCACCACCATGCTTGACCGTAGGTATGATGTTCTTTTTGTGGAATTCTGTGTTTAATTTACACCAGATGTAACGGGACCCCTGTCTTCCAAACAGTTCCACTTTCGACTCATCAGTCCACAGAACATTCTTCCAAAAGGTTTGAGGATCATCAAGGTGTGTTTTGGAAAAATTCAGATGAGCCTTAATGTTCTTCTGGGTTAGCAGTGGTTTTCACCTCGCCACTCTTTCAAGTGTCTTTCTGATTGTGGAGTCATGAACAGTGACCTTTATTGATGCGAGAGAGGCCTGCAGTTCCTTGGATGTTGTTCTTGGATTTTTGTGACTTCCTGGATGAGTCATCGTTGTGCTCTTGGAGGAATTTTGGAAGGTCAGCCACTTCTGGGAAGGTTCACTACTGTTCCAAGTTTTCTCCATTTGGAGATAACGGCTGTCAATGTGGTTCTTTGGAGTCCCAGAGCCTTTGAAATAGCTTTGTAACCCTTCCCAGACTGATGTATTTCAATCACCATTTCCTCATAATTTCTGGAATTTCTTTCAACCTTGGCATAGTGTGCTACTGGGTGAGATCTTTTAGCCAACTTCATGCTGCTGAAAAAGTTCAATTTAGGTGTTGATTTGATTGGGCTGGCAGTAATCAGGCCTGGGTGTGTCTAGTCCAGCTAAACCCCATGCAGTTTCATAGATTTGGGGATTAAGTAACTGATAGAACGTACATTCTATCAAGTCTTTCTGCTCTCCTGATCTGGAATTTCTCATGCTTCTGTGTCGACCATTCTGGCTACTGAGGGAATTCACAGCGGTCATTATCACAGCTGTGTACATCCCGCCACAAGCCGACACAGACCGGACACTCAAGGAACTGTACGGGATTACAAGCAAGCAGGAAACCGCACACCCTGAGGCTGCGTTCATTGTGACTGGGACTTTAACAAAGCCAATTTTAAATCAATTGCACCAAAATACCACCAAAACATCAGTTTTAACACACGCGGGGACCGGGTTTTGGAACATTGCTACTCTCCCTTCCGGGATGGCTACAAATCCCTCCCCCTCCACCATTTGGCAAATCGGACCACTCTTCCATTCTGCTTCTGCCCGCTTACAGGCAGAAACTGAAACAGGAAGCACCCACCCTCAGAACGATCCAGTGCTGGTCGGACCAATCAGACTCTATTCTACAAGACTGTTTTGATCACGCGGACTGGGAGATGTTCCGGTCCGCCTCTGATGATGACATAGAGGTTTACGCTGATAGCGTAATGTGTTTCATCAGAAAGTGCATAGAGGATGTTGTTCCGTCCAAAACAATACGGATCTACCCAAACCAGAAACCATGGATTAATAGCGATGTTCACGCGGCACTTAATGCGCGGACCTCTGCTTTTAATTCCGGGAACGCGGAGGAGCATAAACAAGCCAGTTATGCCCCCCGAAAAACTATCAGAGCAGAACAACACCAGTACAGGGACAAGATTGAAGGACAGTTTAACACCACCAACTCTAGAAGCATGTGGCAGGGAATTAATATCATCACGGACTTTAAAGGGAATAAAAACTCAGCCGTGAAACCCTCTGCCTCTCTCCCGGATGAGCTTTATGCACAGTTCAAGGTCAATAACACCACCCTCACAGAGAGAGCTCTCACGGCCGAACCTACAGAGGTTAGTTCACTCTCCGTCTCTGTAGCGGATGTAACCCGATCCTTCCGACAGGTGAATATCCGTAAAGCCGCGGGTCCAGACGGCATCCCGGGCCGCGTCATCAGAGCGTGTGCGAACCAACTGGCTGGTGTTTTTACGGACATTTTCAACCTTTCCCTCTCTTTGTCTGTAGTCCCCATATGCTTTAAAACATCCACCATTGTGCCTGTACCAAAGCAAATTAAAATCACTTGCTTAAATGACTGGCGTCCTGTTGCTCTGACCCCCATCATCAGCAAATGCTTTGAGAGACTAATCAGAGATTACATCTGCTCTGTGCTGCCTCCATCACTGGACCTATTGCAGTTTGCTTACCGCAACAACCACTCCACTGATGATACCATTGCATCCACTATACACACTGCTCTCTCCCACCTGCAAAAAAGGAACACTTATTTGAGAATGCTGTTTGTAGACTACAGCTCAGCATTCAACACCATAGTGCCCTCCAAGCTTGATGAGAAACTCCGGGCTCTGGGCTTAAACAGCTCGCTGTGCAGCTGGATCCTGGACTTCCTGTCAAGCAGATGCCAGGTGGTTAGAATGGGCAGTAACATCTCCTCATCACTGACCCTCAACACTGGAGCCCTGCAGGGCTGTGTTCTTAGCCCACTCCTGTATTCCCTGTACACACATGATGATAGCTCCAATGCCATGCCATAAGTTTGCTGATGATATGATGGTGGTAGGTCTGATCACTGACAATGATGAAACAGCCTACAGAGAGGAGGTGCACACTCTGACACTCTGGTGTCAGGAGCACAACCTCTCCTTCAACGTCAGTAAGACAAAGGAGCTTGTGGTGGACTTCAGGAGAAGAGAAAGAGAACACAGCCCCATCACCATCAATGGAGCACCAGTGGAGAGAGTCAGCAGCTTCAAGTTCCTGGGTGTCCACATCACTGAGGAACTCACATGGTCCATCCACACTGAGGCCGTTGTGAAGAAGGCTCATCAGCATCTCTTCTTACTGAGATGGCTGAGGAAGTTTGGAATGAACCGCCACATCCTCACACGGTTCTACACCAGCACTGTAGAGAGCATCCTGACTGGCTGCATCTCCGCCTGGTACAGCAATAGCACCGCTCACAACCGCAAAGCCCTGCAAAGGGTGGTGCGAACTGCCAGACACATCATCGGAGGTGAGCTTCCCTCCCTCCAGGACATATACACCAGGCGGTGTGTGAAAAAAGCTCGGAGGATCATCAGAGACTCCAGCCACCCGAGCCATGGGCTGCTTTCACTGCTACCATCAGGCAGGCGGTATCGCAGCATTAGGACCCGCACCAGCGATTTCATGACAGCTTCATCCCCCAAGCAATCAGACTTTTGATCTCTTGATCTCTCACGATCAATATACATCAGCACTGCACTTTATTAATCTTATTATCACACACTGGACTGTCATAAATTATATTCTCTTAACAACACACTGGCAACTGGCTATCAACCGACAGCCTGAATGTCAATACAGTACAATACAACCTATTGTACATTTTATATATATTATATATAAAAAATGTTTATTGTATAATGTGTATTCTATATTGTGTGTATTGTATAATGTACATTGTATGTTATTATAACAATGTTTATTGTAGATTGGTATATGTCTCATCACTGTCACGACTGCTATGTTGCTCGGAACTGCACCCAAGAATTTCACACACTATTGCATTTGTGCATATGGTTGTGTGACAATAAAAGTGATTTGATTTGATTTGATTTGATTTGATTTAAAGGGGCAAATTCTTTTTCAAACAGGCCTAGTTGGTATTGGATAACTTTTTTGCTTCAGTAAATAACATTATCATTTAAAAACTGTATTTTGTGTTTACACAGATTGCCTTTGTTTTATGTTAAATTTTGTTTGAATTTTTAAAACAATTAAGGATGAGATATACACAAAAACAGAAGAAATCAGGATGGGGGCAAATACTATTTCATAGCACTGTAAAATTTTGACATGTCAATGTAACTCAAATAAATCTCTTATATTTCTTTATGTACTAACTAGTGAAAGTGAATGTTAGCATGCTAAATATGTACGTGCTGGTTGACAGCACTACAGAGTGTAGTTTGGTAACTATGATATGCTTAACACAGCATTTGCTCAATGAAGCGAGCAATCAAATTCATGTGCGACATATACTGTACCTGTCCTCATCATTAGTTTAAACTCCACTCTTCACCATAATGCTAACCCCAAAATTCCAACATAACATAAACTTTTTTAAATCTCAACATCACAAAATATAAAACACTAACAATTATCCTCATTTATAGTCATTTAGCACAAAAACACATAAAATAACACTTAATTTTAAATTTTACTCTCCCTGTCGAGTCTGGGGAATGAAAATTCCCTGCCCAGTTTCATGCAGATGACATGCAGCTCTACCTTTCTTTCCAGCCTGATGACCCTACTGTCTCAGCTCGTATCTCTGCCTGCCTCTCGGACATTTCGGCCTTGATGAAGAAACGCCACCTTCAGCTCAACCTTGCCAAGACAGAACTCATGATCCCAGCCACCCAATCTGTTGACCACAACCTCACTATTAATTTTGGTTCAACTACACTAACACCAACCAGAACAGCTCGAAGCCTGGGAGTGGTGGAAGATGAAAAGCTTAATACTGCTCCCATCTCATCAATCACCCGGTCTTGCAGATTCACGCTCTACAACATCAGGAAAAGCAGACCTTTTTCTGTCCGAATATGCTGCGCAGCTCCTGGTCCAAGCTCTGGTCATTTCAAAACTGCACTACTGTAATGCTTTGTTGGCTGGCCTCCCAGCTAACAAAATTAAACCACTGCAGTTGGTCCAGAATGTAGCAGCGCATCTGGTCTTCAATCAGCCAAAAAGGGCTCATGTCACCCCACTCTTGATTTCACTTCACTGGCTACCTGGAGCTGCCCGCATCAAATTCAAGGCTTTGACTTTGGCCTTCAGGACAGCCAATGGAACCGCACCCTCTTACTTCAATTCACTTCTCCAGGTCTATGGTCCAACTTGCTCTCTGCAGTCTATGAATGACTGGTGGTCCCATCACAAAGAGGCTCAAATCTATTTCATGATCGTTCACTTTCTCTGTTCTACTGTAGTGGAATGAGCTTCCAACCTTTACACGATCTGCTGATACCATCTAAACATTCAAGAATAAGCTGAAAACACTGCCATCAGGGAATACCGTTGTCATGAAGGGGTGTACGTGGTCTACAACTATCTTTAGGTAGGTGGTACAGTTGAAGTCAGAAGTTTACATACACCTTAGCCAAATACATTTAAACTCAGTTTTTCAAAATTCCTGACATCTAATTGTAGAAAACATGCCCTGTCTTACGTCAGTTAGGATCACTACTTTATTTTAAGAATGTGAAAAGTCAGAGGAATGGTAGAGAGAATGGATTATTTAAACTTTTAATTCTTTCATCATATTTCCAGTGGGTCAGTAGTTACATACACTTTATTAGTATTTGGTAGCATTGCCGTTAAAATGCTTAACTTGGGTCAGACTTTTTGGGTAGCCATCCACAAGCTTCTCACAATAATTTTGGCCCATTCCTCCAGACAGAACTGGTGTAACTGAGTCAGGTTTGTAGGCCTCCTTGCTCGCACAAGCTTTTTCAGTTCTGCCCACAAATGTTCTATCGGATTGAGGTCAGGGCTTTGTGATGACCACTCCAATACCTTGACTTTGTTGTCCTTAAGCCATTTTACCACAACTTTGGAGATATGTTTGGGGTCATTGTCCATTTGGAAGACCCATTTGCGACCGAGCTTTAACTTCTTGGCTGATGTCTTGAGATGTTGCTTCAATAAATCCACATAGTTTTCCTTCCTCATGATGCCATCTATTTTGTGAAGTGCACCAGTCCCTCCTGCAGCTAAGCACCCCCACAACATGATGCTGCCACCCCCATGTTTCACGGTTGGGATGGTATTATTCAGCTTGAAAGCCTCACCCTTTTTCCTCCAAACATAACGATGGTCATTATGGCCAAACAGTTCAATTTTTGTTTCATTAGACCAGAGGACATTTCTCAAAAAAGTAAGATCTTTGTCCCCATGTGCACTTGCAAACTGTAGTCTGGCTTTTTTATGGCGGTTTTGGAGCAGTGGCTTCTTCCTTGCTGAACAGGCTTTCAGGTTATTTCGATATAGGACTCGTTTTACTGTGGATATAGATACTTGTCTACCTGTTTCCTCCAGCATCTTCACAAGGTCCTTTGCTGTTGTTCTGGGATTGATTTGCACTTTTCGCTCCAAATTACGTTCATCTCTAGGAGACAAAATGCGTCTCCTTCCTGAGCGGTATGATGGCTGCGTGGTCCCATGGTGTTTATACTTACGTAATATTGTTTGTACAGATGAACGTGGTACCTTCAGACATTTGGAAATTGCTCTCAAAGATGAACCAGACTTGTGGAGATCCACAATTTTTTTTTCTGAGGTCTTGGCTGATTTCTTTTGATTTTCCCATGATGTCAAGCAAAGAGGCACTGAGTTTGAAGGTAGGCCTTTAAATACATCCATAGGTACACCTTCAATTCAGTACACCTCCTATCAGAAGCTAACTGGCTAATTGCCTAAAGGCTTGACATCAGTTTTTGGAATTTTCCAAGCTGCTTTAAGGCATAGTTAACTTAGTGTATGTAAACTTCTTAACCACTGTAATTGTGATATGGCCAATTAAAAGTGAAACAATCTGTCTGTAAACAATTGTTGGAAAAATGACTCGTGTCATGCACAAAGTAAATATCCTAAAGGACTTGCCAAAACTAGAGTTTGCTAATATGAAATCTGTGGAGTGGTTAAAAATGAGTTTTAATGACTTCAACCTAAGTGTATGTAAACTTCTGACTTCAACTGTATGTGTCAAAGTAACATCCACATGAATGCCAGGACCCAAGGTTTCCCAGAAGAACATTGCCCAGAGCATCACACTGCCTCCGCCGGCCTGCCTTCTTCCCATGGTGCATCCTGCTGCCATCTCTTCCCCAGGTAAATGGTGCACACGCACCCGGCCGTCCACATGATCTAAAAGAAAATGTGATTCATCAGACCAGGCCACCATCTTCCATCGCTCCATGGTCCAATTTTGACATTCACGTGCCCATTGTTGCTGCTTTCGGGTAAACAGGGGTCAGCATGGGCCTTCTGACCGGTCTTCAGCTACACAGCCCCATACGCAACAAGCTGCGATGCACTGTATATTCTGACACCTTTCTATCATGGCCAGCATTACGTTTTTCAGCAATATGTGCTACAGCAGCTCTTCTGTGGGATCAGACCAGACGGGCAAGCCTTTGCTCCCCACGCGCATCAATGTGCCTTGGGCACCCATGACCCTGTTGCCGGTTCACCGGTTGTCCTTACTTTTTGGTAGGTATTAACCACTGCATACTGGGAACACCCCACAAGACCTGCCATTTTGGAGAGGCTCTGACCCAGCCATCTAGCCATCACAATCTGGCTCTTGTCAAAGTTGCTCAGATCCTTACGCTTGCCCATTTTTCCTGCTTCTGACACATGAAATTCAAGTCAAGTCAAGTCAACTTTATTTATAAAACACATTTAAAAACAACAAAAGTTGAACCAAAGTGCTGTACAATTAGATACAAAAGTGCAATTGAGTACACAAATTTATAAAAAACAATCAAACAATACTAAACACCAGTAACAACATATAACCTTGACCTTTAATAGTATCAAAAGATACAGAGTAAAGATAAGTTTTAAGAGAAGATTTAAAAATGGCTAAAGACCTTATGTGTGAAGGGAGACTGTTCCAGAGTTTGGGGGCGACAACAAAGAAGGCTGGATCTCCCTTAGACTTGCAATGACAGCGGTGAACTGATAAAACAAGTTGATTACAAGATCTATGTATTACAGGAGGTGAATATGGGTGCAGAAGGTCAATAATATATTGAGGAGCAAGACCAGACAGGGCCTTGTACACGTAGATAAAAAAATTAAGATCAATTCTAGCCTTGACAGGAAGCCAATGAAGAGCAGCCAATGCAGGGGTAATGTGATCCCTTTTTTAGTCCCAGTTTAAAATCTTTTTAAAGAATTACAATAATCCAGCTGTGAAGTAATAAGAGCATGGATCACTGTTTCAAGGTCTTTACCAGCGAGAAAATGCTTCAATTTAGCAATAGACCTCAACTGAAAGAAACTTCCCTTAGTAATGGCACTAATTTGTTTGTCCTTGAAGAGAAGTCCTTGAAGAGCCTAAAATCAATACTTCAGTTTTGCCCTCATTTAATTGCAAAAAATGATTCGCCATTGTAGGGCCTTACTGGTTGTTTAGATCAGTGTTACTATCAGAAATAATTGGTAATTATTTATTTAGTTATTAATTCATATTTAAATTAAATAATAGAATCTAATTCATTAAAACCTCACATGGGGCTCCAGTAAATGTAGTACACTACGTTTAGGAGCGGGTTTGGTAATTAGCAATAATTAATAATTATCAAAGATAATTATTAATTATTAAAATCAATAGAACATTGATTTGAATCAATGTTAGCTTTTTTAATCCTTTAAATCAACAATTATCAAAGATAATCATTAATTGTTAACATCAATGAAACATTGATTAAAATTAACACTAGCTTATTGATCCTTCAAATTCAACAATCATCAAAGATGATTATCAATTATAAAAAATCAATAGAATATTAATAAGGATCAATATTGCTGGGGCACCACCCTGGAATCAGGGACTAATAACCAGATAGTATAACAGTCTCAATATTAGATTGCTCTCTTAGGAAAATCGACATCCGAATATCGATTTTCGAAAAGAAACAATGAAGGCTTGAATCCAAGCACTGACATCCCGTCAGCATGTGACACAGGTGTATGCAAATCAAACCATAACACTTCTCTTTGAAATATAACAAAGTTTATTTATGCAGTAATATCAATTAATAATTAATACAATGCAGTCAATAAACTTACGACTTACGACTACAAACTAAACAGTGATATGATTAGATATGGTAACCAAAATAATCCTATAACACATGAGGGTGTGTGTGTGTGTGTGTGTGTGAGAGAGAGAGAGAGAGTGTGTGTGTGTGTAAGAAGGGACGCGCACAAAATGGCAGACGTGACTCTCGTGGAGAGTATGTCACGCGAGATATCCAGCCGGAGAATATGGCCGCGAATGTGGGCGGAGAGAAACCAGTCAATGGCGTCTACCAGTTTATCGCGTGTATCCGCTTGTACGATAGTTTAGGGACAAAGCTGAGCTTTATCACGAAGCTATCTATTAGCTAAAAATGTGTGCGAGAATGTTTGTGAGGGGTCGTGTGTGTGTGTGTGTGTGTGTGGTTAGTACGAGAGAGAGAGAGAATAAAGTGACGGCCCCAAAGCTGGTTTAGCGATCGTGGGAAAAAAGCAGCTGTTAGTTTATCACTCAGAGATGCAGTGGACGGCTCGTAAACCGTCCCGCGGTTTTTGGTTCTTTAATGGATAAACTCAGTATGCCGGTCTCACCCGTGATGGTGGAAATGCACAACAGTCCAATGTGTTTGGACTACAATACAGCAGATCTCATTAGTGATAATTAATACCTTGAGTATTAGCCGCAATGAGCAGACTCGGTGGTCCGTAAACTTTACAAGCAATAACCTTGATACACAAGAATACCACACTATAATATTCTATCTCTGCCCAGACGTAAACCTCTCACTTGAATCGTATGAGGACGTAGAATGTGTGTTCATCCGTCCTTTAACTCCGACTCGGTTCCTCGAGGCTCGGGTGATGACGGGAGGCCATTTACTCGCTCTGTCAGCAGGCAGTACGGCTGCTGACTCTTGGCGGGCTGGCGGAGAAATCAGCGATGTCGACTTGATTGAAGGCAAACGGATGAAGATGCGGATTGCTCGGCGGTCTCCTTCGAGTGTTCGGTGGAACACAGAGTAATTTCAACTCGTCCAGCGAGATGGAGATTGTATGGCCACAGTTTCCAGTTGGACGTTACTTCCTTGTGCCACGAGGATACACCTGAGAGCAGCGATGAGCTGCATCTACGCACGGCGAGCAAAGTTGCTGGAAGCAAATCCCGGAAGCATTTCAGAGGTATTTCTACTCCTGATGACGTCATGGTTGAGGGGCGTTCTGTCTGTGCCTCATCAAATAGGAGTTGAGAGTTTGATCCTTTAGTGAGCAAGGCTTCATGGGATTTGTAGTCTGTTTTGGACTCCCTTTGTTTGATTTTCACGTGGTTTTTATCAGTAAGATTTATGACTTTGTATGTGGGCCTCAGTTAGGTTTTACGACTAGGTTAGGCCTACCTTTGCCTTCTATCTGAATACATGAGGCCCAACACCCTCCAGTCTTTAATTTCCTCAAAACACATAAAAAGAGAATCAACAGAGCAGCTGCTATCAGGCCTAACTGGTAAATAAAATGGTGAGTCATCAGCATAACAGTGATAGGAGATATTACATTTTTGGAAAATGGAGCACAAGGGAAGCATATAGTGTAACGTATACTCAGACTCGAGGATGATGTTTGAACCCAAGCATATATTTATTGACACACAAACAAAGACAGCAGGTAAGTGATGACGTGACAGTACTGGGTTGCATTGGTGATAGTTTACGTGATGAAGACTAATGCTGATAGAGATGGTGACTTTCCTTGAGGTGGAGGGTTTGCAACAATGATGCTTGCGTTAGGAGATGGACACTGGAGTCGCTGGAGAGGAAACCTTTGGAGTAGAAGAGTCACTGAAGAGGAGAGGAATCGTTAACGCTGGAGATACAGGTAAGTGAGTCTGTACACGAAGTTGAGACCAGACACAGAATGGAACGGGAGTGAGGTTTATATAGAGGGGTTGATTGATGCAATGATTGGAGGCAGGTGTGGGTGATCAGTAATCAGGAGAGTGAGAGGGTTGAGTGAAAATGGTAGGTGTGTCAGAAGGATCCGTGACATATAGAGAGTGAACAATAATAGTCCCAGAATAGAACCCTGGAGCACACCGCAAGATAGGGGGGCTGTTATAGAGTAAAAATGACCTATATTTACAGAAGTCATCTCTCTCAGGTAGGAGGCAAACCACTGCAGAGCCAGACCCTGAATACCAACCATACACTCCAACCGGTTTAAAACTATTTTTGATAATTGTGTAAAATGCTGCGCTCAGATCCAATAAAATCAAAACAGCACTTGATCCTGAGTCAAGTGAGAGCTAAATGTCATTAGTGACCTTCAGAAGAGCAGATTCAGTACTATGTAAGGTTCTGAAACCAGACTGGTACTTATCAAAGATATTAAAAGAATTCAACTATGAGTATAACTGTGAATAAACAACTTTCTCCAAAAGCTTTGAGATGAATGGCAACTTGGAGATAGGCCTGTAATTGGTATATACAGTGGGATCAAGGTGCATTTTTTTAAGCAGAGGCTGCACAATTGCATGTTTAAAACTAGCTGGGACTACCCCATTTGCTAGAGAGCTGTTAATAATTGCAGTCACATCAGAGCTCATCGTTTCAAAGACATCTTTGAAAAGACGAGCAGGCAGTACATCCATTTTCAACTTGAACACTTCATCTTAGAAACTAAATCAACAAGGTGGGCTGAAGAGACTAGTTGAAAGCAAGTTAGAGAGCTGAGTGGCTGGAATACCAGCTGTGAATAGAATTTCACAGACTGAATAGAGGCCTTAATTTCTTGGACTTTCTGAGTGAAAAATTGAAGAAACTTCTCACAGGTTTCAGTGGACACATCAGGACAGGCAAAAGAAGCAGGGTGTAACACAGAGTCAATGGCTTTAAACAGCACTTTGGGCCTATATGCATTCTCATAGATTAATTTGGAGAGGAAATTTGAATTGGCCATTTTCACTGATTTTTGTTAGTTATTTAAGCAAGTCCTTAAACGTCATATGAAACCTAGAGTTTGTCTTTCTTCCACTTCCACTCAGCCTTTCTGCACTCTTGTCTGAGAGTGCGGGTGTAGTCATTTAAAAAAAAACATAAGATAAAACCAAATCAAGTGTGTGACCCAAGTTATGTGCTGGATCAGAGACAGAGTGTATAAAATTTAAGGATTCTAAAAGACATAATAAATCCTTCACCAGAGGTTTGGATGGACAACAGAGGTGATGTTAAAATCATAGAGAATCAACAGTCTATCACTACGAGATACTAAATCACAGAGAAAATCTGAAAACTGACGGATGAAGTCCTTGTTAGATTTTGGAGGTCTGTACACCAAAGCACATCGCACAGGACCCATGATGTTGATCTTTAATAACTGTACCTCAAAACTCGAGAACATGTCCATCGGAAGAATTTTACATCTAAAATTGTCTTTAAAAATAGTGGCAATACCACCGCCATGTCCTGAGGTCCTTGGAAAACTGAAGAATGCACATTCCGGGAGAGAAAGTTCTTCGAGAGCAATGAAGTCACCAAGTCTCTGTCACAAATAAAAAGTCTAAAGAATTTGACATAAAATAGTCATTTAGAACAAAGGATTTATTTGATAGCGACCTCGCATTCACTAAGGCCATCTTAATGGTGGTTGGCTCTGAGTCCATGGTAGAAACAGGAGTAGAATGCTACAGCATACAGAGATTATCAGGATTAACACCCTGATTATCCGGATTAACACCCTGATTATCTGCGACACGGGCAGGGGGAAGGCGAACTGAAGACCACATTGCCGTTATGCGGGAGTCATCAGAGGAGACAGCCAACACAAGCCTGCTCGAATGATGACGAGATCCTCGGTGGACGTACGTGGTCGGTGTGTGATTCCCAGGGCAGCACATTGATTGTAGATTCCACAGAGAGATGATATGTGGAGTTCAAGCAATTTAAGTCCATGGATGAATAATTAAAAAACATATTGATAAGAGGATCAGAGCCTGAATCCGTAACAGAGCCATGTATTTCCAGCTGCAGATAGCGTAGATGAATTATAAAAATACAGAAGGCCAGAGCGAACTACCAAAAATAATCCATCATTATCGGGCCATCAACAAAACCCAAATTTCAGTCCACTTAAGCCCACATACCCCGGAGCAGCTGAGGTAGCGATCAAGTAGCCTGCCAAGAGCTGCTCATAACTGAACCACCAAATGGCCAGCGACTGGTGGGGAAATGTCTATTCACTCACCGGAGTTGGCGTATTGTACTGGGGCTGCGAGGGCTTCTGGTAGGAAAATCCCAGGAGATCAGCAGTTACAGAAATACTCAAACCAGCCAATCAACAATCATGCTATGGTCCAAATCATTGAGATCACATTTTGTCCCCATTCTGATGGTTGATGTGAACATTAACTGAAGCTCCTGACCCGTATCTGCATGATTTTATGCACTGCACTGCTGCCACACGAATGGCTGACTAGATAATCGCATGGATGATTGTTGGTGCCAGACGGGCTGGTTTGAGTATTTCTGTAACTGCTGATCTCCTGGGATTTTCAAACACAACAGTCTCTAGTGTTTACTCAGAATGGTGCCAAAAACAAAAAACATTCAGTGAGCGGCAGTTCTGTTGATGGAAATGCCTTGTTAATGAGAGAGGTCAACAGAGAATGGCCAGACTGGTTCAAATTACGGTAACTCAGATAGCCACTCTGTACAATTGTGGTGAGAAGTGTGAAGTGTGATGTGGGTTGGCGCTGTTTTGGTAGCACAAGGGGGACCTACACAATATTAGTCTGGTGATTTTAATGTTGTGGCTGATCGGTATATATATATATATATATATATATATATATATATATATATATTCTCTGCAACCTTGAGAGCTTGGCAGTACAACACTGTAGATGTTATTGAACTTTGTATGACAGATTTCTTGCTATGTTCCTCATTTGTAAGTCGCTTTGGATAAAAGTGTCTGCTAAATGACAAAATGTAAATTGTGGGCAGCCCAATGAGAGACACAGAAGGAAGTCAATGACGGGAAAGCAAACACTAATGTTTCTCTTTGGCCACAGAAATTGACTAAATGGACACGGCTACCACAGCGCTCTGGACTTCTTGCCTCACCAAGACAGAGAATGTGCACCTGAACCATGGACTATGGGAATGCACTCTCACGCCAAACACCTGCCTCACCAGAACTTTCACCTTCAGTGTTACACTAAGCTTCATTAAAAGCCCCTCTGGGGTCACGAAAACATGTCTTGTTGTCTGTGCCTCGTTCTCAACCCGCTACAAAATGTGAATGTAACCTCAAATTTCACTCTCCTCTGAAAAAAAGAGGGCTTTTACTAGTTTGGTGCTGAATGATACAGTTTGGATTTAATTTATTATTTTATTTTTGGGATTTTAAGGTTACGCCAATCAAATAAAAATTTTAATTATTTCAAGATTTTGCAATGTAGTGACACTGAATCAAATGTTCAAGAAAAAGGCATAAAAACCTATTAAATGAGCAAAAAATTAAAATGAACATTTTCACATCTGCTTAAGTAATTGTACCTGACATACAAATTAAATGAAGTTCTAGGTTGGGAGGAACCTGAACATTCAGGCATTCAATCAAACTACTAGTGTATATAAACAGCCACTTACCACTCTACATTGACAGTTTTTGGCCACAGCATCTGCCCCAACCTAAGCTGAGTTCCATGTCTTCTCCAGTAGAGACAGTCCTGTCCCAAGTGTAAACAGTTTAATCCCGCTGTCTGAGTTTTCTCTCAACTACCACGACATAGACCATTCATATAATCAAGTCTGTTGGCCACGGAGCTTGGCTGGCAAAAGTAGACATCATTTCTGCGTTAAAAGTCATGCCAATCAATCCAGATTTTTGCCACCTTTTCAGAATCCGCTGGCGCGAAAAATACAACTTCGCAGTCTTTTTAACTTTCAGATGCAAAAGCAGCCCCAAAATCTTCTACACACTTTCCGAAGCGTTGTGCTGGATTTTATCCAATAACTATGAAATTCCATACCTAATTCATCTCCTCGACGACTTCCTCACAGTGTCCCCTAGTGACTCTCCACCGGCAGCACATCTATCCACCCTTCAAGAAGTTTTTTTCGAACTTGGGAGTTCCTGTCTCTCCAGAAAAAAAAAACATTGGGACCCTCCACCTCCCTCAAATTTCTCGATTCGGTCAAATTCCAAGTGTCCCTACCAAAAGAAAAAATTGAGAGAATAATTTAAATATTAGACAATCTTTTCTTTCTAAATGCGATCTCTTTTCAGTGCTCAGACATTTAAATTTCGCCATACGGATCGCACCCCAAGGCCATCCATTTATTTCCCACCTGCTTTCTCTAGCCTCATCCGTCCCAGCCCTAAACGGCCTAGTATCCCTTAATTCCCCCTACAAAACAGACTTGAAACTTTGACTTTCATTCCTCAGACAATGGAACAGATTAACCTTCTGCTACGAAGATCACATCTCTCTTGCATCAGACCTCCATTTATTCACCGATGCAACCCCCTCCGTGGGTTTCGGTGGATACTATCAAGGTTGCTGGTTCGCGTCTACCTGGCTTCCGGTGCTTACCAATTTAGAGCCTGCAGTTTATAGCATTAACAAAGGTTGATCAAATTCTCCTGAATTAATGCAGTTTCTGTGATGTCTACTTTGGATCTCTGCATGTAACCAATTCATTGTTAAAGCTGAACACATTCCAAGATTCAAGAATCAAACTGCTGATTCACTTTCCCATTCTGCTTTTCAGAAATTATGGACATTGGCTCTTCATGCAGACCTGTCTCCCACACTAGTCCCACCATTTTCGGAGATGTCATTCCAGTAAATCATCTGCTTAATCACCTTTGCAGTTTATCAGTAGATTTAATTCTATAAGCAGTATCCCCCAGAACACTCCAGTCTTATTTCACAGCATGGAAAAGCTTCAAATATTTCCACTCAGTCCATAAGGACCCCTTCCCCGATTTTTCCCTTTTATCAGTCTCCTCTTTCACAACCTACCTACATCAAATTAAACTCAACCAAGCTGGAACCATCAAAGCTTACATTAGCGGCATCCATTTCTTCTATAAATTAATTTTCGGCCAGCCATGTCACGCCATAAATAATTCACAAATCTCTCTCTTGATCAAAGGTATCCAAAAATCCCAACACTGTTGATCAGATTCCAGATTACCACTTACCTTGTATCTGTTAAGTAGATGCCTAATCACTCTCCGATCAAGGTACCACTCAGGAACAGCCAGAACTCACGATGCCCTATTTATCCTGGCTTCTTTTGGGGGGTTCAGATGTGCAGAATTCACATGTAATTCTTTTTTTTTTTTCCCCTTTTTCTCCCAATTTGGAATGCCCAATTCCCAATGCACTCTAAGTCCTCGTGGTCGCATAGTGATTCGCCTCAGTCCAGGTGGCGGAGGACGAATCTCAGTCCACGTCTGAGACAGTCAACCCGCGCATCTTATCACGTGGCTTGTTGAGCGCGTTGCCAAGGAGAGCGCGCTGCGGTGGAGGCTTCACACCATCCACCGCAGCAACCACGCTCAATTCACCATGCGCCACACCAAGAACAAACCACATTATAGTGACCACGAGGAGGTTACCCCATGTGACTCTACCCTCCCTAGCAACCGGGCTAATTTTGGTTGCTTACGAGACCTGGCTGGAGTCACTCAGCACACCCTGGGATTCGAACTAGTGAACTAGTGAACTCCAGGGGTGGTAGCCAGCATATTTTACCACTGAGCTACCCAGGCCCCATCTTCACATGTAATTCTAAATTCAATCCAAACCTATACCCCACTTTTTCTGACCTCCAGGTAGTGGATAATGACACCATCAGTTTCAACATTAAACAAAGTAAAATGGATCAAACTAAGCATGGCTCTGCCATCTTTGTTTTTAATTTACCTTCACCCATCCTGACTTTACAGTCACTTTCATAATATTTAGACTACCAAAGAACACAAATCAAAGCCATTTCCGATCCGCTCATCATAGACGACTCCAATAATCTAGTTTCTAAACACTGGTTCCAAAAACATCTCAAAACCGTTCTTCTCAAATCAGAAATCCAAGCATATCACTATTCCAGCCATTCTTGTGAATCGGTGCAGCAACTTCAGCCGCGCAAAAAGGCTTGGCTGAACTCCTAATCAAATCACTCGGCAGATGGTCTTCAAATGCATTTTATTCATACATAAGAACCAACTTATGACACATTAAGCAAGCATACCAGGCTCCATGAACCCCCATGCATATGTCTACTGCTGCAGCAGTAGGTTCCGCCGGAGCCTTTCTCGTTTATCCCTAAAATTTCTGCCGCAACACTAAGCTCTCCCAGTTCCCACAGGAGCCTTTAACCTTTGTACCGCAGAAACCTATTATTCTTAATATATAACTGCCACAGCAGTAAAATTATCATAATATATTATCAGAGATTTATGAAACACGCTAAGTTGTAATACTGGCTTCTCTGAAAACAATGCTACAGTCAGTATTCTACTTTGAAATGTCCGTTCTAGGTTGGAACTTCTGTTTGTGTTTTGGCCTGTGTGATCCCGCCCACTGTCCATTTCCCAATAGTATTTCAGCACCCTGGGTTGCTAGATTTGAAACAAGTTAGCGGGCAAACACAGCGTGCTGCAGCCATGGAAGCCAGCTAACGAACTGGATCTGAGATAACAGATTCTACACAACCTAAAAAGCCTTGGCATCCTTCTAAAATGCTCCATGACCAGAGGTGTAGTAAAACACAAATACATTTTGCATGTTCCTGTTGCGTGTCCTCAACCTGGCAACTTGCGTGAACTTCGAGTCTGGGGAGGTGGGGGAGACAACTCTCTCCAATATTTTGAATTTGGACTGCCCATTTTAAACGCTTGATGTCAGTGTTACATATTGGTCCTTTAAGGTTACTTTTTAACAGGGTGACCATCTGTACTCATTGAACACTCATCCTCATTTGGACATGGTCAGCCTACCTTCAAGGGCTGGATGGGCAGGTGAACTTGTGACAGTGAATTGTATATGTAGTGGAAATATTTAGTGGGAATAACATTCCAGCAAAACTATCGAAATCCTTGCATATTACCCATTCACAGTAAAAAAAAAAAACAACTTCTTTAATAGAAGTAAAAGCAGATGTTTTTAACTTAAATACAATACAAGGAATCTTTCTTGGTGCATGTGCCAACACAGCACATAAAACCCCCCACAATAACAACAAATACAATCAAAGCAAAGAAAACACAATTTTAAAAACGTGCAAAGTAATAAATATTACTAAAATGCGATATGTAAAGTAATAAGTGAAAGAAACTGCTGAGGATGAAAGGCTTCAGTAAAAAAAAAAAATCTCTGTGTCTCAATATAATGGCCTATATATGTATTGGAATGCCTTTATTGCAATCTGACTCTTTCATTTGTGCTTTGTTTCAAAATGAGCAGTCACATACTGATGTATTTGAGGAGAAACAAAAGTCTGTTTTGATGGTTATTATTGTGAGCAGTTTCCTGTAACCCATTTTTCATAAGCTTTTGTTCAGTTCAATATGACTCAACACAAGCTATTGTGACTAAGATGTTATTTACAAAGCAGATCAGAATGTGAGCATTGTCCACTCATATGTGTGTCAGCAAGACAATAGCTATTGATGTTTAAAGGCCAAAGATCTCTCAAATCTTTATGTGTTTGTGTCCATGTGGTTCTCAACCACATAAACGTGCAACATATTATTTTGACGTTATTTGTACAGATACTGCCGCCATTATTTGAATGAGTTGTTATGGTGCTGGTTTATTATTATTTCTTTGCAACTAAAATGTTCTTGCGTCCATCTGCCTTGTTTAAAAAAATAATAAATCCTATGTAAACATGCGCTAGATGGAAGCCTTTGACCACATCTTGCTCTTTTTGTCCGCCATCTCACGCAGTGAACAACATTTTATAAATGTTCAAGTTAAAGCTGCACTATGTAAGACTATTTGGTTAAAAATGAACAAATTGGCATTATTGATTGAGTTCATAAACAATCAGTGTTCAAAACAACCCTTACCTTACCCTGAATCACTACAGTAAGCCTATAAAAATTAGCTGTATTTTTAGCTGTCGAGTTTGATTTGGCGCAAAATCGCGGGCTTATGACGTTCATTCTTAAAGGGGACCTATTATGCAAAATTCACTTTTACATGGTGTTTGAACATAAATGTGAGTCGGCAGTGTGTGCACACAACCACCCTACAATGTTAAAAATCTAGCCTCTCCTCTTTCTTATATTTCAATTAATCTAAAACAGTGTCTCAGAGTGATTGGTTTTCATTTCTGCTCTAACGTGACGTCACGTTAGAGCAGGCCTCGCCCACGACTGGTGACGGACTCCACCCTATTATCATAGATCCTCCCCTGAGTGATCTACACACAGTCCGCCATTTTTTTCCGCTCTGGAGCAGCTACGGTGAGAAGAATAATGTCTCAGCTTCGTAAGCGTCATAAGTGTTCTGTTGTTGGCTGTAAAAGTGAACATAAGAGTCTTCATGTACTCCCGGCATCAGAGCCACTGAAGACGCATTGGACAAGTTTTGTTTTTGAAGCAAATGTGCCCCAAAACATACCAAAATTTGTGTATGTTTGTGCAAATCATTTTACACCGGACTGCTTTGTGAATGAGGGTCAATATAAAGCAGGATTTTCCAAAAATGTGATTCTCAAGCATGGATCAGTACCAACTGTTCGTGTTCCAGCATTAGTATCGCATTTTATATTTTATGAATGTTTGCAAATCGCCTTTCCGAATGTGCTTGTTAGCTGATTCCACGGCTAATGCAGCTAAAGTTACCATTGTCTTTGATTGTATTCACGGAGACCAGAGCTATGTCGTTATTTTTATGGAAAGGGGGCAGGGAGCAGCAGCTCATTTGCATTTAAAGAGACACACACGAAAACAGCGTGTTTTTGATTCCACCAAAAAAGAGGCATTTACAACATGGTATAATAAATGATCCGTGGGGTATTTTGAGCTGAAACTTCACAGACACATTCTGGGGAGACCTGAGACTTACATTACATCTTGTAAAAAGGGCAATAATAGATCTCCTTTAAGTCCTGTCTCGTTCCCATGTAAACAGTAGATGTAATACACTGTTTTAGTTTGCGGGTAGCCGTTAAAAAGAAGAAAGAAACTACAGTTCAGTTCAGTAACACTCACACTGTTCCGGTGTCATGATCAGTTGAGTCCACCTGGCAAATAGAGTCCCCCATATGACATCACAACAATCCCACTGGCTCAAAGAGCTAGTAATGGGTACTCTATTCAGTGCCTGATTAAAAAATCGTACAAATTCGCTTTATGGTATATGCAGTTTTAACTATGTAAATACGACATTTAATGTCTTTTAAATAATATGTTGCACATTATAATATATAACTGAAGTTATAGATTGTGAAATTAAAGACGTGTCGTTGTTTGTGTTTTCCAGTTAGCCTATACTTCAATTATATGCTATCACAATAACATGATAGGTTTTTGCTCAGGCATTACAAAGGCTACCCCCATAGGGACTCGATTTACAGCGTGGACTCAATTTATCATGACACTGCACAGCATCGCAACAATCTGAATGGATGTTTATTTGTTATCCCTTTGGTGAAGTTGTTTACCTACTATAATGACTGGATATATTATCTGGTAGGTTTGTTGAAACTTATATTGCTTGTCATGCTTGTATGAATCGAACATTACTCGTGTGTTAACCGATCGCGATATATCTACGTTGTCGATGGAAGTTACTGTGACATGTTTACAAATATTTATGACTTCTGAAATTTACTGTTAACTGTTATATTGCATTGTTAAGCATATTGAATTCATGTTTAATAAAGTATATTTTATCCCCAGCATTATCAATTCTCGTTTTGTGTTTTTAGTTTACTGTGTTATTGTGTGCATTCATAGACATACTATTGTAGTATTACGGTTCACTTGCATTATCAACTGAGGCTGTACAATATAATATAAAAATAAAGTCTTCCATTGAACTTGTATCAGCCATATCAGGAGTTTCACCTCTTAAATTGATAAGTGTAGTACAATACAAACATTAATAGTAGAAAAAAACACTTGAATAATCATATTAAAATATAATGGTAGTGATTGAGGTGATTGAGTCTCCTGTCCTTTATGTAAAAGCGCTTTAAGTGTAGTGTCAGAAAAGTGCTATAATTGTAAAATTAATTCATTAAAAATATATGATATATCTTCATCAAAGCAAGTAATATTTCAGTTTTAAATGTTTAATCGTATAAAATTATATCAACATGAAAATAGCACGTTATGACTCCGGCTCTAAATATCTCCAGTCATGAATGATCACACACAGGAAAAGCTGAAATCATAAGATTCATCCGCCAGAAGGGCAGTGCCGAAACACGAATCACGTTTAGTGTTCTTCTGCAAATTGCTTGCAATTTTAAGTTTCAACCACAGATGTCACTAGAGAGCGCAAAGTTCCGTAATGCAGCTTTTAATGTGACCCCCAATTCATTTTAATTATTCATTATTTTATTAAAAATCACCAATGACAGTAAACCAGAAATCTTGTTCATTTTCTGTTTTATTCATCATTATTAATAATGACAACAAAAAGAGTGTGCCTTCATTACAACAGTACTGTAAATGCAAAAATACTAATAAACCGATGCACATGATAAAGAGCATCACGAAATTATAAAACAGAGCTGATATGGTCAAAACTCGTGTGTTGGCAAGGGTTGGTATCTGATCCTTGGCCTTCTGGATCTGTAGATATTCATGCCACACAGCACAGTAACTGTTGCCAGGAGACTGCCAGCGATGACAACAATGTTCAGATTCACAACTTCAAAATGACCTCTGAAATGTGAGTAAAGAGTACAGGTTATTTGAAAATGGTTAATTGAGTATGAGCCGAGAGGTGTATTTCATAAGTGCAATTGGCCATGAGTTCAAATCTTGCTTGAATGATCATCTATTACACAAGGTTCACAATCTACGGATGCAAAACCATGACTAAACATGCACACTTCTCTTCAGTCGCAAGGGTCCCTGAGAGATGAAGTGACTGTCGGTCTGGATGGGAGCTTCTCTTTTGCTGTGGTGGTGTGTTGGTGGAGCTACTGTGCTGTTAATACAGCCCTGAGAACAGCGGGTGTTGGGATTGTTCACCTCACATATGATGATTGAGCAGCTTATGAACACCTAGAGAGAAAAGACAGTGACAGAGACAGGGTTAAATGGAGACATTGTTCTTTACTAGTACATGTGCTGTATCCTCTTATGGGAGTCTATCTGTCAACCTGACCTGGTCGTGGAGCACAATGAACGTTAAGGCCTCAACCCCATACTGGAAATATGGATTGTGATTTGAGTAAAATTGGACAGTGTCATCCACTTTGCATCTGAGAAAACAAATTTTGATAAGTTTGTGGGCCAAACTGATGTGCATGTCCTGCATCTGCGTTTCTAGAATCTTACCCATTTGATATAATGGTGTAGGAGATTGGGTAATTGGGATTATCGAAGGGTGTTGCTACACAGGACTCGAAGAAGACCTTAGTGTTTTGGACTGGAATGACAGGCTCAATTCGCATGTAGATCATCTATCCTGTGTTGTACTCCAGTGGGTGTGAGTTTGGATCTCTTCTGTTGTAGAAACTTGCAGAATCATAAAACTCAAATTGATAGCTAAATGAGACAAAGCCTCTCTCAAAGAAGTTGATTGCAGGTCTGTTAGTATCAAACTTCAATGTAAGGTTGCTCCTTTTCTGGTACTTGCACAGGATTTCAATATTTATTTCATGCCTCCTGGTGATAATGTCTTTGGGGTCATCAAATGTAACAACTGTATTCTTGAAGATCAGTTCATCACCATTGTTCTTCAAAGAAATAGCAATTTTTAAATAGCTGCTGGGAGTCACATGAACTAATCGTAAGTTTAAGTCTCATAATATATTTATCATGACAATGTTTAAAACTTTAAAAGGAAATGAATGGATGTTGTAAAGTAATTTAAACACTATTGGGGTGCCTCACCTCCATCTGAGTGCCACAATCATTTAGAGGGGTGCTGGCAACCACATGGTACTATTGGAGTAAACTCGACAAGATGGATCAATCAGCCTCAAGTGGTTGCCATGGATTCCTTTCATTTGTCACTGACATTCAGTTCTGTTTGCAGGTTACATGCACCTTGGGCCCTGAAAGTAAAAATAGTACTTATCATAGGAATGCATACTCTTTTTGCAAAAAATAAATAAATAAAAAAAATAAAAAATAAAAAATAGTGCAAAGATTCTTCGAAAATGAAACCTACCTGCATCTTCCACTTTTACAATGATGCATATTATTTCAGACTGGTAAATGTTAAACCTTAAAAAGATAGAATGATTTTTAAAAACAATGATGATGTGCGCTTGGGCTAACATGAGTGAATCATACCCATATTGTCCTTCTGCAATGAAGCAAAATGGAAATTGTTGGCCATAGTTCTCTGCAGTTGGTGTCCAGTTAATCAAATACTCCCCAGTGGTAGTTTTGTGCTTTGTGCTGTTCTGTGGTCCACTAATGATGACATTGATGATGCTGGAAGACCAAAAAATGCATTGGAAGACATATAACTATAATTTTGAAGTATTTTTTTCAGTATAGTTTTGAAAGAAAAGCATTCAAAACTGCACAATAACTTGGAGAGAAAACTGAAGAGGTATTTTGCTGAGTGGTGAAGTGGTTGTTGTAGTAGTTGTAGTCTGTGCAGGTGTGGTTGTTGTATGTGTAGTAGTGGTTGTTGTGGATGCACTATGGATGTGTTTCTTGTGGAAATTAAACAATCTGACTACATTAGGTTACACCAGTGAAAGTCATTTTTTAGGGTTAGATCAAATAGAAATAGATTCTTAAGATAAAAATTGCTGGTTACCAATTTTCACATTGCTTAGTTATGGTTACAGAGGTTGTAGTTAGTTCTGGCACAGCAGTAGTTGGTTCAGGCGTGGCTGTAGTAGGTTCTGGGGTGGTTGCAGTAGGTTCAGGTGTACTTGTAGTAGGTTCAGTTGTGATTGTAGTTTCAGATGTGGTTATGTTATTTTGAGGTATGGTTTTAATTGGTTCTGGGGTGGTAGTAGTTGGTTCAGGTGTGGCTATCCACAGTTTTCCTGCGCAATCACTGGGCAGCGCCATGATTTTTCTAACTGCCTGTTTCAGTAGTTCGTATGTTAATGTAATCTTGTGTTGAAGCAGTAAACGTATTTGGCTTGCTGTCCGTATACTGGAGGACTCGGAGCTCGAGACTCGACTCGAGTCCTGATTACCCCCCCGGACTTTACTTATTTACATAATGGATCGAGAGAATAGGTGGAGATGGGGTGGAGATGGGATGTCAGGAGAGTTGTCACAGGAAGCAGGTAAGCAGCGGCTTATATACTCCTGCACATGGGCTGTGATTTGTCAGATTAAAATTAAGATTCTCCTCCCAAACCTCTGTTAATTAACTCCATTTTGTATTTCTGGTCTCGAGACGCCAAGTAAAAACTGCCAAAATGAGTGATCCAGAGGAGAACAACAACCATTTAAGTGTTGCTTGGTGTGAAAATGAATTTCAGGCTCAACTTGTGCAATTGCTGGCTGTCATAATAATTCAGAATAATTAATTATATCAACATAACTAACCTCGGACCATTGCTTCATGTCATCTACACACTCAGATGATGCACTGTCTATTAAAAAAACGGTCATCTGTACTCTGTGAAGTATCGGTATGTTTTTTGATAATTTTTACAAATGTAACACATTAAATATTACATTACCCACTTAGAGTATACGCCGATGCAAGTAAAGACACTGGAGACCAGAAATTGAAAACGTGGATAGTTGGTTCAAATGTGGTTGTGGTAGGTAGAGGTGTGGTTGTAGTTGGTTCAGGTGTGGCTATAATTGGTTCAGATGTGATTGTGGTAGGTAGAGGTGTGGTTGTAGTTGGTTTTTGGGTGGTTGTAGTTGGTTCAAGTGTGGTTGTGGTAGGTTAAGGCATGGCTGTGGTAGGTTCAGGTATGGTTGCAGCAGGTTCAGATGAGGTTGTGGTAAGTTGAGGAGTGGTTGTACTTGGTTCTAGGGTGGTTGTAGTTGGTTTAAAATATGGTTGTGGTTAATACAAGAGTGGTTGTAGTCAGTTCAGTTGTGGATGTTGTGGTTGCAATCTTGGTTGTAGTTCTAGTGGTGGCAGTAAGTAGTTGTATTAGTGCTCTTGGTTGTCTTTGGCACAGTAGAAGTTCTAGTGTGAGCAGTAGTTGTTGTAATAGTGCTCTTGGTTGTCTTTGGCACAGTAGAAGTTCTAGTGTGAGCAGTAGTTGTTGTAATAGTGCTCTTGGTTTTTTTGGCACAGTAGAATTTCTAGTGGTGGCAGTAATTGATGTAATAGTGCTTTTGGTTGTCTTTGGCACAGTAGAAGTTCTAGTGTGAGCAGTAGTTGTTGTAATAGTGCTCTTGGTTTTCTTTGGCACAGTAGAAGTTCTAGTGGTGGCAGTAATTGTTGTAATAGTGCTTTTGGTGGTCTTTGGCACAGTAGAAGTTCTAGTGGTGGCAGTAATTGTTGTAATAGTGCTTTTGGTTGTCTTTGGCACAGTAGAAGTTCTAGTGTGAGCAGTAGTTGTTGTAATAGTGCGCTTGGTTTTCTTTGGCACAGTAGAAGTTCTAGTGGTGGCAGTAATTGTTGTAATAGTGCTTTTGGTGGTCTTTGGCACAGTAGAAGTTCTAGTGGTGGCAGTAATTGATGTAATAGTGCTTTTGGTTGTCTTTGGCACAGTAGAAGTTCTAGTGTGAGCAGTAGTTGTTGTAATAGTGCTCTTGGTTTTCTTTGGCACAGTAGAAGTTCTAGTGGTGGCAGTAATTGTTGTAATAGTGCTTTTGGTGGTCTTTGGCACAGTAGAAGTTCTAGTGGTGGCAGTAATTGTTGTAATAGTGCTTTTGGTTGTCTTTGGCACAGTAGAAGTTCTAGTGTGAGCAGTAGTTGTTGTAATAGTGCGCTTGGTTTTCTTTGGCACAGTAGAAGTTCTAGTGGTGGCAGTAATTGTTGTAATAGTGCTTTTGGTGGTCTTTGGCACAGTAGAAGTTCTAGTGTGAGCAGTAGTTGTTGTAATAGTGCTCTTGGTTTTCTTTGGCACAGTAGAAGTTCTAGTGGTGGCAGTAGTTGTTGTAATAGTGCTCTTGGTTGTCTTTGGCATAGTAGAAGTTCTAGTGTTAGCAGTAGTTGCTATAATAGTGCTCTTGGTTTTCTTTGGCACAGTAGAAGTTCTAGTGTGAGCAGTAGTTGTTGTAATAGTGCGCTTGGTTTTCTTTGGCACAGTAGAAGTTCTAGTGGTGGCAGTAATTGTTGTAATAGTGCTTTTGGTGGTCTTTGGCACAGTAGAAGTTCTAGTGGTGGCAGTAATTGTTGTAATAGTGCTTTTGGTTGTCTTTGGCACAGTAGAAGTTCTAGTGTGAGCAGCAGTTGTTGTAATAGTGCTCTTGGTTTTCTTTGGCACAGTAGAAGTTCTAGTGGTGGCAGTAGTTGTTGTAATAGTGCTCTTGGTTGTCTTTGGCACAGTAGAAGTTCTAGTGTTAGCAGTAGTTGCTATAATAGTGCTCTTGGTTGTCTTTGGCACAGTAGAAGTTCTAGTGTGAGCAGTAGTTGTTGTAATAGTAGTCTTGGATGTCACATGAGCAGTAGTTGTTGTATGAGTGCTCATTGTGGCAGCAGTAGTGGTAGAGGAAGATTTTTGATGACTATTTCCATGAACAGAATGTCTGTCACTGATTGGAGATATTTTCACTGAAAGGTTGGTTGATGTAGGACAAACTGATCATGTGCATGGGGAAATCCTCCAGTACCAGCTCATATGAGTAAACTCCAGGGATCCATGTGTAGCCATATGACAAAGAGCAGTTATTCAAAAATCAAAAGACAATAAAAATGTCTGAATGCAAAAGTGAAATATTTAGCTAGTTGTCTGATTTGCACAACATAAACATTTCCTAAGAATCTAAACAGAACAGTTTAGATTTGCAGTTGTTCACATTTGCATGCACAAGTTACTACAGAATGTCTTTTCTATGTAAGAGTTTCAGTCATAGAATATATTTAATTTCCTCTCACCTGATCCACTGTAAAACCAGCAGGTTGGTTGCAAATTCCACACTCATCGTTGTGTCTAAGGCCATATCTGCATTTCATCTGGTCAGGATCAAAGGCTAAAATATTGTACCTCCTGGGACAGTTCTGAGAAACTCTACAACAAATATTACATCAATGAGTGTACAAAATATTTACTTTATTATGTTAAATGAATGTTGTGAAAGAATAATAGATGAAAAGACTGTAGATGCTTCCATTAATTCTGTTCAAAACTGTCTCACTTAATCAAGGATGGTGATTGGTGATCTGTTGGGCTTTGATATATCGGATCTCACTCCAAGGTCAATATAAGTGAGAAGACTCCAGCCTCCAACATTAGTGACTGTGTTGTAGATCCAGCAGCAACTACCTTTGCTGTCGACACGTATTGAGATTTGTAACATAAATTTACATTTGTAATTAAATTAAAATAATTATTCTCTAATGGTTTCTGTCCTTGTAAATATGTGTACTTACAGCAGCTCAAATGGATTGTTGGTAGAAACAGTCCTTGTTACCACCATTGTAACTGGAATTTACTTGACCAATCACCAAACTGTTCTCATTACCGCAGTTTCCAGACCTGCATCCCCAGGAAACATCTTGTTAACCAGAATGGTACGTCTTCTTAAAGCGAAATTCAGCATAAAAATAATCCATTTTTTATTAAATAATTTGGATATGAAAGCAACCTCTTACAAATTCTGATGTGGTTTGTCTGTTGAATCCTCAAGAAAAAGATCATCAGCAGCAAACCAGAAATGTTTCTTTTAAAGATTCATTTAAATTGATATAATTTAGCACTATAATTATTATAATTAATAGTCACCTTTAAACTAAAAACAGTTAACACTGTGGGTGAAAAACAGACTTCCAAAGTAGCACATACTCTATATTCTTCTGTGTGTGCAGCCCACATACTGTATCCACATACAAATATAAATCAACTTCCAAAATTTGGAATGATGTACAAACATCCTTACATTTTTATTTTATTACACCATTATCACTCAACAAAATATGTCTTTAGTGTTTATGCAATTAATTTTTACATTTATGAATGAGTTCTCACCTTGTAGGTCCCATCAGAGTTCCTGCTAGGGTGGAAGGTCATTGAGCCTCCATAGAAGTGTGAGGTTGTGACTGTGGTGACCAGCAGGTAGGGGTGGATCTAGAATGTTTTTTATGAGGTGGCAAGGGGGTGACATGCAGACTATGAGGGGTGGCAACACCAAAGCAAGTGCCCATGCATAGTTTTTATGGATTAAGGTACCAAGCTTCATTGCAACATGTACTAGAACTTTAATTGGAGTCACTATCAAATTACAAATGTCCATGAATTTGCAATACAACTGCATTTCCACAGGAACCACATAGTAACCATTTTGCTACTGATTTGCCAACATGAAAAAAATAAAAAATAAAATCATAAAAATTAAGAAACAAAATGTATATCTTCACAGTACCAAGACATTGTCTATTAAACACATCAACAAATTCTAAATGTTCCTTGACATTTAGAACCGGCAATCTGGACTAAACTTCACTACCTTTTTTGTGTACCCATGGATGGAAAATCCATGCATATCCCAAGTCCTAAAGACCTATCACCTTTGTAACTGCTGGAATAATCCATTTGAAAGGGAAGATTAACACAGTTAATATCAAAGGTCCAAATAAAAATAAATTGTACAGAAACTTGTACTGTGGGGTGCAGTGCTGCAAAACTCATGAATATTAATTATGTTATGCACAGTAAAATATTCTTTTAAATTATCTGTTTTGATCATCAGTCATTCTTAATGACCGATTCAAGCACCCAAATAAATATTTCACATAATACGGTAATTTCATTTCTACAACTGCCACTATCAGTCTTGGGATTTTGTTAGTCAGTAGATGAATACATAGATCAGCACTTTATTAAAAACATGACTGGTTGATCTAGTGGTAACTTTTTGCCTTTAGTTTTTAGAGGTTTTGGATTCTAATTTGCCCAAATATAACTTTTGATTTTAATAAAACGAGATTACATCTGTACATCAGTGGATGGGTGTTTAAAAATAAAATGCAATAAAATATGCGAAAGGGGAGACGAGAGTTGCAGAAACACTGACACATTTATTGACAGTTCTGTATATGAAAAAACAGCAAACTCCGAAATTCAGACAGCGACAACCACAAAGTCTCTGCTCAATATGCGCCTGAGCGCCCTTGAACGAGATGACATAGCTCATGCACAACCCAGCCATGAAACACTCAATTTATATAGGGAGGAAACACACTGCGCACCGGTGCGGCCCATCAACAATCAGCTCACCTGGTTACCAAACACCTGAGAGTGATTAAGAGAGAGGGAGAGAAAGAGAGAAAGACAACACACACACACACACACACACACTCTACATACACACAAACAATACGGCCGAGGCCATCACAATAGGGGGCACGGAAAAAAGCGTGCGGCAAAACTGCTGACGCTAAATGACACTGATAACAGCTGCAAAGAACACTTAGATCACAACTTTCAAAATAACACATTCCAGTGCCGCATTGCCAGTTAAAACACACACAGATGAAATAGAAACTCCTACTCATGAACTGGAGATGTTTCATCTGGATTATACACATACCTGATGACAACTGTTTCAAAAAGTGGTGTGGAAATGTTTCACCCATCTCAACCCATAACTGACGGTGATGTATCTAATAATCATTCAGTGAATACTTAGAAACACATACTTTTTTCCCATGTACTTGTCAATGTGGTCATTGTTGTTGAGGAAATAAGCTCATCAACCCTCAAGAGCCCAAACACTGTATACGTGCTGCAATAGTAGGTAGGCAATTGGTCAATGCTGTGATTGGCTGCTGTTGTAAACAATCACAGGATTTGATGCTGCTGTAATCAATCACGCTATGGGTCTGTAGTCATTTGTGCATTCGGTGAGAATTTAGGCAATTTGAAATGAATAAACCCCTACACAATGTCAAAATCAATGATAATATTCTTAAATGTATATTTGATACATTTGGATACTTATGCTGGGGTGGCAATGCTTTTTCTTAGGGTGGCATTTGCCACCCCATGCCAGCCGAGTAGATCCACCCCTGGTAGCAGGGTCAAGACCAGATTGAAGACATACATGACGATCAGAGCATAGATCTGATCAGATGAACAGAAGCATAAGGTTTCACTTTTAGAGTACCTGATGGAGGAAATGATACTGTAAAAAGGTTGGAATGATTGGAATCACTTTGCTAAGGAAAGACCAACTGGTTTTTGGGAGTTTTGTTAAAACCTTTACTCTTTAAAGGTCTTGAGAAGGATACAGACATTTGAGTGGGCCAAATATCAGAGAAAAATATTGAAAATTGGGTCCCTGCAAATACTGATATCAACTGACTTGTAAAAAATTATGGCATCAACTCAAAGCATTTTCATCTAAAATTAACATGGCAGCAGTTCATCAGAAGTTCACTGAGGTAAATGTTATTATCTTTAACATGTTATTTTCATGGGAGATTCAGCCTTTAAAATAAAATGCAACATTGTAAAGAAAAACATGGAATTTTAATATTTGACTCCTAATGTGTTTGGAAATGGCAATAAAATAATTTGCAGAGTCATTTTTTATGTTCCTGCCCTTTTAAGGGATTACTCTAGTATGTTTGATGGAGTATGTACAAAAACACTATGACTAATATTGTGTATCTTCTCAGATATCATATGCATATCTTACTAGAAGGATAATATTATTATTATTTCGCCATTTTGTCTGTGGAATGCATCAGTAGGATGCACAAAAGCATGCAAAAAATAGCTCACGTGTGCATCCGAGTCACTCAGTTTTGTTTTCTGGCTGAGCTGTCTATCAAATTATTTTTTTGTGGCACTGTTTTTTGTAAAGTCCTTTTGTTGCTCAATCGAAACTGGGTTTTCAATGGTTGGTGTTGAAATGCTTCTCGGTATGCATCTGATACCCTGAAAAGAAAATGAACCAGCTGATCTAGACAAATTTATTAATTGCAGTAAAACTAGATCGGTAAGTGTTGCTGAACTTCCTTATAATTAAAAATGTAAGTTTACATAATTAAAAAACAGCTCATTGTTAAAGAATTCAGCGACAATTCATTTCATGCATAATCTTGAGTGTACAATGACTTTTGTTCTTGATATTCTACATACAGTAAGTCACTGGATCTACAGCTCTTTACCTGTGGTTAGAGGCATAGTTCCATGTTAGTTTGCTGTGTGGACATCATTTAACTTTAAAAAGGGCTCCTATATCTTTTATTCCATATATATCTTTCTTTCTTTTAAGACTTTGACAATGTTTACAGTCATTTAAGAAAGCGATTTTTTTCTGCGGTTTGCAGAAAGTGGAGTTCTGAAATGTCACATAAACACGAGTGTAGCCATTGAAGGTATCTTTATCATACATGGTTTTTATAGGAGAACATGGCTTTTATATTTTTATGTTAATGCAGAAGTGGCATTAATATGTTTTTGAAGAGTGCGCATGTGCATATGCGCAAGTGCGTCGGGGAACACAGAAGTCTAATATAGAGGGAAACACAGTTATTACTCCACCCCCGAATAACATAATTAACAACAGCTGAACCAACGTGGTTCAAACGATGGATGTGCGACATAGTTATTACTAGTTAATTTCTACAACGATGTATCATACTACATTTGTTACGCAGCAAGTTACGTAGTTTTATGGGAAATGCATCCCTGTTTGTTTGAGCGGCCAGTCGACTCAATCAATGGTGTGATTTTGAGGCAATACTATCTGTTAGTTCAACTGATGGCAGATGGAGGGTGTGGTCAAAAATCTGTTTGAATGCAATGATTATTTTTGCAATTTCATTTGGTGATGCTAGTGTCAGCGAAATTAAACACTTCAGCTTTAAGTGCGATTAAATAACCAGTGTTGGGCAATAGTGTCGCAATTGCGTCTCTCTCTCTCTCGTTATCATGCTTATTCTTTCATCATGCTACCATGTATCTATTTGATATTTGTGATTTTTGACGAGAGACTGCCACGCAACGTACCTGTTATGCCAGTCTGTTTGTTGCACTTCTTTATGTCTAGACAGTATTAGAATAATATATCAATAATCGTATCAATAATCGGAAGATTTTCCCGATGATTATCAATAAATATCAGGATTTTTTCAGATATAAACAGGGCTGCTCATTGCGCAATAGTCTTGGTCTTTCAAACACATTTCTCAACACAACTTTGGTAAAGTGTGAGTGGAAGGGTTAATTAAAGTGGGTCGTGCACCAGCCCCATCTGGCAGATGACATGGCACGTTCTAAAATTTGAAACCCCCTTATGGTCTCCAAAACCTATTACGTCAGACTACATAAAATGAAAGGCAACTGGCAGTGAATTGAAAGCACACAAATTAGGCTTCTTATTTAAATGTCGATATCCATGCCTCAAATATGTATCGATAAAATAACGTGCCGATAATCGATATATCGATATTTTATGGCATCCCTATACACCATATTTAATTTGCCACACTTGACAATGAGGCTGTGATGGATTCATTTTAAAGCTTTAAATGGTCAATAAGAAGAAGAAAATAAAGCCCTGAAGAAAATAGTAGTTGTGAAAATTTCATTCATGTCATATGAAACGTGGGGTCTACCTTGACTCCACTGGTGGATAACTACACACCTTGCAAGTTCCGTATGTTAATGTGCTAGTGAGACTTGACAATATGTGTTTAGATTTATTTAAAATAGGACTGGGAAATTTAGAGCATTCATTTCTGCGGTTAATAGATGACTGTCTAATGCATAAAAAAAAAATTAATGCAATTGCTGCAGCATCCTTTTTATTTTATTTTTTATTTTTTGAAACCCTGAAACTTCACTAATGTTTTCCCCCACTTCCTGTGGCTAAAATTTACATTAATACATTTCCAGGAGGTACACCCGTGACTCGACTGCACATCCTAGCACAGAAACTGGTTGTGTGGAGCAGTGCATGCTTATTCATAAGGCACGATGCATATCCCGGGCATAATATACACAGGAGTGGATTTACTGTACTGAGAATGCAGACTTCACCCACAAGCGGTGAGCCAGGTGTGGGAGAGTTACGGGGAAAGCTGCAGTATCTCTTTGCATTGGCCGAAAATGCTCTCTCACTATCATCTGAGCCAGTGTCAAAAGTGAAACCGTGCGAGAGAGACCCAGCATGTGCGCAAGAGACTGAACGGCAGCTAGAGAAAATAATAGTTTTTGATTTTAAACTAAATTAAACTTCAGCATTCAACTTGTTTTATATCTGTATGTGTAGTGTCCAATAAATTATTGCATTAGCAATGTATACTTAATGTATATCTGCCCATTTGATCCTATCATTAAAAAAAGTCCACTGGAATACGGCAGAAGATTTTGCCCACTGTTTAATTACAGCATGTCTGCTAATTTTATGGCATGCATGCATATACTTGTATCAAAGATTTATACCTGTAAAAATGTGTCTAATTAATTCTAACCTCTGTTTCCCCCCCCCCCCCCCCTTGTAGTATGGTTATCATGAACAAAAAATGTTTTATTGGGGTCATGTATTTTAAACTAATTTACTTCATAAATTTGTATGCATTTGTGCTTTGAATAATCAGAAAAAGAAATGTAAGTGTTTTGCAATGTAGATTTTTATGTGTTTAATGAGCAGTCCCTCGTAGGTTACTGGAGATATGACCTGGCGAGTCTTGCTTCTATTTCTTGACATAAAATCGGTTCCTTAAAATAGAAAATAAAATAAAATATTGGGGAGACCCACTGGAACATAGTTTTCTCATGTGTAAAGCTGAAGATTGTCACATCTTAATGCTCTGTACGGTCCAAATTCCAAAAACATGAGATACAGATTAATTACTGTAAAAAGGCAACTGTTTCTAAACTTAGCATTCTTCCATTAATTTGATCATCTAGATAAACTGGTTAATTTTCTTTTCTGTATGTCAGATGTGTTAACACACAAGCCATTAAGCATGTTTAACAAAACCCAGAGAAAAACCAGTTTATTATAATTATAACTTGAAAGACAGCATTGCTTGATAAAATGAGTCATATAAACATGTGAGCTGTTTTCTGCATTCTCATGTATAATAAATATTAAATAAAATAGGACAAATACTTCCCTGTAAAATACTATGTCGAGATTATAAAATAATTTTGATGCTTGTAAGTAATCACTTCAAAGAACTACATCAAAGTTTTAAATAAATAATCCTAAACAGCTGTCTAAACATGCCTGCTTGTGGTTTGTCTCAATTATTAGAACTGTTAATGCCAATCATTCTTTTGTAAAAACCACGAAGGTAACTTCCATGCCTTGCCTCTTTCTTGAAATTATGACACTGACCTCAAATTATACACTGTCATTTCCTCCATCAAGTACTTTCAAAGAGAAGCCTGGTGCTGGATAGTGAGGTCAGAGCTCTGATCATCATGTCTTTCTCCTATCTGCTCTTGACCCTGCTGCTGGTCACCACAGTTGCAGCCTCGCACTTCTATGGAGGCTCAATGACCTTCAACCCTGGAAGGAACTCTGATGGAACCTACAAGGTGAGAACTTTTTTAATTAGCTTACAGCATTGAATCTGAGTAAGAGCACCAAGATTTTATTTCATTTAGCAATGTTTCATGTTTCTTCCTGAAGTGTTCTGAAGTGTGCAGTAGGGAATTTTGAATTATTACAGTTTTATCTTAAGGGTTAAACAGACTTTTTTGTAAACACTGACTGTACGATAATTTAATTTAAAAAATGGACTTTATTCAGGTGGAATTACGCTTCAAGGAGACGTACCATTCCTGTTATCAAGATGATACCTGGGGATGCAGGTCTGGAGACTGCGGTAATGAGAACAGTTTTGTGATTGGTCAAGTAGATTCCAGTTCCAATGGTGGTAACTGGTGTCAGTCTGAGGGAGTTGTAACAAGAACTGTTTCCACCAACAACCCATTTGAGCTGCTGTAAGTACACATATTTACAAGAACAGAAACCATTAGAAAGAATTATTTGAACTAAATTACAAATAGATATGTATGTAACAAATCTCTACATGTGTCAACAGCAAAAGTAGTTGCTGCTGGATCTACAACACAGTCACTAATGTTGGAGGCTGGAGTCTTCTCACTTATATTGATCTTGGAGTGAGATCCGATACCTCAGAGCCCAACAGATCACCAATAACCACCACGTTACCCTTGATTAGGTAAACAGAATTCATTGAAGCCAATACTATCCATTCATTTATTATTTTCTTATTATTATATGTACTCAGATTAATCAAATGTTAAATTCAACTGTTTTGCATTGTGTTGTAGAGTTCCTCAGAACTGTCCCAGGAGGTACAATCTTTTAGCCTTTGATACTGATGGCGACCAAGTGAAATGCAGATATGGTCTTAGACACAATGATGAGTGTGGAGTTTGCAACCAACCTGCTGGTTTTACAGTGGATCAGGTGAGCGAAAATGAAATATGTCTGTGAAATATTTGACGATTTAGGCCCTTGCATGAATAGACATTCACATAAAGAGCAAATTGTCACTCTTTTTGATTTTCTTCAAAATGAAGAGTAGCTGCTCTTTGTCATATGGCTACACATGGCTCCCTGGAGTTTATTCATTTGAGCTGGTACTGGAGGATTTCCCCATGCACAGAATTACTCTCTCCTACACCAACCAACCTTCAGTGACAAGATCTCCTATCAGTGTCATCAGAGACAGACGTTCTAATAATGGACAAGGAATTCCAAATCACCAACCACCTGCTGTCAACGGTGGCCAACCTCCAAATAATGGACAAGGAAATCCAAATCAACAACCACCTGCTGTCAACGGTGGCCAACCTCCAATTACTAAAACCATGCCAGAAACGACTACAACCACTTTACCAACTACTACAACCATGCCTGAAACTACTACAACCACTTTACCTACTACAACTATGCCTGAAACAACTACAACCACTTTACCAACTACTACAACCATGCATGAAACTACTACAACCACTTTACCTACTACAACAATGCCTGAAACAACTACAACCACTTTACATACTGCTACAACCACGCCTGAAATGACTACAACCACTTTAACTACCACAACCACACCTGAAACGACTACAACCACTTTACCTACTACTACAACCATGTCTGAAATGACTACAACCACTTTAACTACTACAACCATGGCAGAAATGACTACAACCACTTTACCAACTACTACAAGCATGCGTGAAACTACTACAACCACTTTACCTACTACAACCATGCCTGAAACGACTACAACCACTTTACCTACTACTACAACCACGCCTAAAACGACTACAACCACTTTTACTACCACAACCACGCCTGAAATGACTACAACCACTTTACCTACTACTACAACCACGCCTGAAATTACTGCAACCACTTTACCAACTACAACCATGCCTGAAACGACTACAACCACTTTACCTACTACTACAACCACACCTGAAAAACTACAACCACTTTACCTACTACTATAACGACGCTTGAAACAACCAGGACCACTTTACCTACTACTATAACCACACTTGAAACTACTACTACACCAGAAGCAATGACTATTTTGTCGCTGAGCAAAATACCTCTTCAATTTTCTCTCCAAGGTATTGTGCTGTTTTAAATGTTTTTTTTTTTTAAATTTTATTATATTGCAACTTTTGCTGATTTGTGTGTTGCTGTTTCAGTTGATGGCCCAGCACCATCTTGCATTGAGGGTGAATATCTACCACAGTTTCTCCACCCAACACCTCATCCTGGAGAACTCCTGCAGGCTCATGTGAATGAAGAAATTGAGATCAGAATTAAAGCTTCTGCAAGTTTGTCAAGGTTGGAAAAAACAGTGAAAATGTTCTTATTGTTGATATTAAGGGGCAGTGGTAACTCAGCAGTTAAGGCTCTGGGTTACTGATCAGAAGGTCAGGGGTTCAAGCCCCAGCACTGCCAAGATGCCACTGTTGGGCCCTTGAGCAAGGCCCTTGACCCTGTCTGCTCCAGGGGCACTGTATCATGGCTGACCCTGCACTCTGACCCCAGCTTAGCTGGGATATGTGAAATAAAGAATTTCACTGTATATGTACAAATGTATAATGTGTGATAAAAAAATAAAAAAATAAAAAAAAAGTAATTAAATTAATTATTAACAAAGCATGCAGATAATTCCTAAAAGGCATTTTGTAATGTGGTACTCTTTTCACCGTAAGCAAAAGCATTTTATATTTCAAGGCATCTGATGGATACATTCTAAATTTTGCATACAGAGCAAAACAATCTGCACGCTTCTAAAGTTATATGCTGTTTTGGACATCTAGGATAATTGATGTCATCATTAGTGGACCACTGAACAGTTCAAAGCACAAAACTACCACTGGGGAGTATGTGATTAACTGGACACCAACTGCAGACAACTACGGCCAACATTTTCCATTTTGCTTCATTGCAGAAGGACAATATGGGTTTAATTCACTAAAATCATGTTAGTCCAAGCACACATCATATCATCAATGTTTACAAAATTCTTTCTATTTTAAGGTCTAACATTTACCAGTCTGAAATGAGGTGTGTCATTGTAAAAGTGGAAGCTGCAGGTAGGTTTAATTTCCAAATAAGTTTTGCACTTTTAAAAAAAAAAAGAGTATGCATGCCTGTAATAAGCTACTATTTTTTACTTTCAGGGCCCATGGTGCATGTAACCTGCCAACAGAACTCAGTGTCAGTGACAATTGAGAGATCTTCCATCAAAGGAGTCCATGGAGACCACTTAAGGTTTATAGATCCATCTTGTCGAGTTTACTCCAATAGCACCCATATGTTTGCCAGCACACCTCTTAATAGTTGTGGCACTCAGATGGAGGTGAGATGCCTCAACAGTTTTCAAATTACTTAACAATATTCATTCATTTTCTTTCAAAGTTGTAAACATTGTAATGATTAATATATTTTGAGGCTTAAACTAACGATTAGTTCTCAACTATTTAAAAACTTCTATTTCTTTAAAGGAGAATAATGATGAACTCATCTTCAAGAATGCAATTGTTACATTTGATGACCCCAAGGACATTATCACCAGGAGGCATGAAATAAATATTGAAATCCTGTGCAAGTACCAGAAAAGGAGCAACCTTACATTGGAGTTTGATACTCACAGACCTGCAATCAACTTCTTCGAGAGAGGCTTTGGCTCCTTCAGCTATCAGTTTGAGTTTTATGATTCTGCAAGTTTCTACAACAGAAGAGATCCAAACTCATACCCACTGGAGTTTGATGTGGGAGAGATGATCTACATGCAAATTGAGCCCGTCACTCCAATCCAAAACACTGAGGTCTTCGTCGAGTCCTGTGTAGCAACACCCTACGATAATCCAAAATTCCCAATCTCTTATCCCATCATATCAAATGGGTAAGATTCTAGAAACACAAATGCAGGGCATGTTTGTCACATCAGTTTGGCCCAAAAACTAATCAAAATGTGCTTTCTTTTATCAGATGCAAAGTGGATAAAACTGTTCAGTTTTACTCAAATCACAAACCGTATTTCCAGTTTGGGGTTGAGGCCTTCAAGTTCCTTGGGCTCCACGACCAGGTCAGGTTGACAGAAAGTTCAAATCAGTAGTTTCAAAGTAGCTTCCCCAACTCTTCCTGAAAGTAAAACTAGTAATCACAGGCATGCAAATGTGTATGAGAGGACACTGTATGTAAATAAGAACAAGCAATATCTTCAATTTAACTTTCTGCCCTTTTCTTTTTCTGTCCTGTCTTTCCTCTGTAGGTGTTCATCAGTTGTTTAATCATCATATGTGAGGTAAACAATCCCAACACCCGCTGTTCTCAGGGCTGTATTAACAGCACAGTAGCTCCACCAACACACCACCACAGCAAAAGAGAAGCTCCCATCCAGACCGACAGTCACTTCATCTCCCAGGGACCCCTGCAACTGAAGAGGAGTGTGCATGGTATGTCATGATTTTGCATCTGTAGGTTGTGCACCTTGTGTCATAGATGATCATATTCAAAAACCAGAATATTTTTGCTCACATTTTAGAGGTCACCGTAAGCCAAAGTGTGAATCTGAACGTGGTCGTCATCGCTGGCAGTCTCCTGGCAGCAGCTGCCATGGTGTGTGGCGTGACTGTCTACAGATCCAGAAGGAAAAGGATCAGATACCAACCCTTGCCAACACATGAGTTTTGAGCATGTCAACTCTGTTTAGGAATTTCTCAAAGCATAATGCTCTATATTTCTGTACATCAGTTTCAAAGCATTGGTGTCATTTGTTTCTACAGCTGAGATTTAGTCACAATTTGGTGGGTTGCAATTGTGAAAGTGTGTTTTCCTTTATCAGACAATATTACTTTTGTACTGACTTTAAATAAAATAATATGTGTTGGAAAAAGCTAATTTAATATTACAACTTTAATATTTACTATTAAATGTTCTTTACTGGGTTATAAAATCATATAGTGCAAAATGTGAGAAGTAGAGCTGTTCAATTAATCAAAATAAAATTGTAACTGTACTCTGTATACTGTGAATAGTGATGGTACTACCACAATACTGAAACATGTACTTACACTAATAACTTCATTTGTAGCGACACTATTGCCCAACACTGGTTATTTAATCGCACTTAAAGCTGAAGTGTTTAATTTCGCTGACACTAGCATCACCAAATGAAATTGCAAAAATAATCATTGCATTCAAACAGATTTTTGACTACACCCTCCATCTGCCATCAGTTGAACTAACAGATAGTATTGCCTCAAAATCACACCATTGATTGAGTCGACTGGCCGCTCAAAAACAGGGATGCATTTCCCATAAAACTACGTAACTTGCTGTGTAACCAATATAGTATGATACATCATTGTAGAAATTAACTAGCTAGTCACGACTGTTTCCCAAAACCGTAGTAACTATGTCGCACATCCATCATTTGAACCACGTTGGTTCAGCTGTTGTTAATTATGTTATTCAGGGGTGGAGTAATAACTGCACACCAGAAAGCTGTTTAATGCGAGAAAGCTGCTGAAGAAACGAAAGCTGCATGCACTGTGCAATGCAACAGTTGCATTGCGCTGCAATAGATAGGTGTTTCCCTCCATATAAGACTTCTGTGTTCCCCGACGCACTTGCGCATATGCACATGCGCACTCTTCAAAAACATATTAATGCTGCTTCTGCATTAACATAAAAATATAAAAGCCATGTTCTCCTATAAAAACCATGTATGATAAAGATACCTTCAATGGCTACACTCGTGTTTATGTGACATTTCAGAACTCCACTTTCTGCAAACCGCAGAAAAAAATCGCTTTCTTAAATGACTGTAAACATTGTCAAAGTCTTAAAAGAAAGAAAGATATATATGGAATAAAAGATATGGGAGCCCTTTTTAAAGTTAAATGATGTCCACACAGCAAACTAACATGGAACTATGCCTCTAACCACAGGTAAAGAGCTGTAGATCCAGTGACTTACTGTATGTAGAATATCAAGAACAAAAGTCATTGTACACTCAAGATTATGCATGAAATGAATTGTCGCTGAATTCTTTAACAATGAGCTGTTTTTTAATTATGTAAACTTACATTTTTAATTATAAGGAAGTTCAGCAACACTTACCGATCTAGTTTTACTGCAATTAATAAATTTGTCTAGATCAGCTGGTTCATTTTCTTTTCAGGGTATCAGATGCATACCGAGAAGCATTTCAACACCAACCATTGAAAACCCAGTTTCGATTGAGCAACAAAAGGACTTTACAAAAAACAGTGCCACAAAAAAATAATTTGATAGACAGCTCAGCCAGAAAACAAAACTGAGTGACTCGGATGCACACGTGAGCTATTTTTTGCATGCTTTTGTGCATCCTACTGATGCATTCCACAGACAAAATGGCGAAATAATAATAATATTATCCTTCTAGTAAGATATGCATATGATATCTGAGAAGATACACAATATTAGTCATAGTGTTTTTGTACATACTCCATCAAACATACTAGAGTAATCCCTTAAAAGGGCAGGAACATAAAAAATGACTCTGCAAATTATTTTATTGCCATTTCCAAACACATTAGGAGTCAAATATTAAAATTCCATGTTTTTCTTTACAATGTTGCATTTTATTTTAAAGGCTGAATCTCCCATGAAAATAACATGTTAAAGATAGTAACATTTACCTCAGTGAACTTCTGATGAACTGCTGCCATGTTAATTTTAGATGAAAATGCTTTGAGTTGATGCCATAATTTTTTACAAGTCAGCTGATATCAGTATTTGCAGGGACCCAATTTTCAATATTTTTCTCTGATATTTGGCCCACTCAAATGTCTGTATCCTTCTCAAGACCTTTAAAGAGTAAAGGTTTTAACAAAACTCCCAAAAACCAGTTGGTCTGTCCTTAGCAAAGTGATTCCAATCATTCCAACCTTTTTACAGTATCATTTCCTCCATCAGGTACTCTAAAAGTGAAACCTTATGCTTCTGTTCATCTGATCAGATCTATGCTCTGATCGTCATGTATGTCTTCAATCTGGTCTTGACCCTGCTGCCAGGGACCGATCTACTCGGCTGGCATGGGGTGGCAAATGCCACCCTAAGAAAAAGCATTGCCACCCCATCTGCCACCCAAGCATAAGTATCCAAATGTATCAAATATACATTTAAGTATATTATGTTATTATTCAGATAGCAAACTGAACTTGCTCAGAAAGATCCTCTCCAAACTGTTGCTCTTCCAAGACAATATTTGACCTGAAAAAGAAAACTGGCCATAGAAGAAATGTTTACGCTAAAGGCCCAGATATACTTCATATACAAAATCGAAGAACGAATGGGTATGACGTCATTTAGAACAAAATTTGTCCAAAAAGAAGGTGTTTTTGCATTCGTTTCAGTGGTTAAGAACAGCGTACCTGGGCAAACTTTTAGGAAAACTTCTAAACACCTTCTTACTGCCATTGGTCCATGTCATCGGTAGGTGTGACCTGAAGCTCCACCTACTCCTTTGTTTACATTTTTCAGTCAGTATTCAACATGAACATACCAGCATGCAAGACCAAGTCATGCAATTTTATTTTGTTTAATTAGTCTACAAAAGGAATCAAATCTACTCAAATACTCTCAAGTGCACATTCACTCACGTGCCATCTGCAGCAAAAGCCATTCACACATCTGCCCAAAATAAGATATGCTTCTATCATCATTCTTTTGTCTGTATTCTGCACATTAACACTCTCTTATACACCTATCTTTGCAGTAGTACCAGTGTCATCATAAATTACAATAACAGTTTAATCGGTGCATATTATGGACATGTATAGTGTGTTAGAGCATTAACGTCATGAATTCAGAATGTAAACAAGAAAAATTAAACATTTTCTGCTGCATAATTTTTTAAATCATCATCGAGTGGTTAAAACAGCTTCTTTCGCTGACCTCATGTGACTTCTACTCATAAAATGAGGCATAAAGTCATTAATAACACATTTTAATGTCACATTAGTTAAGGTTTTATACATAGTCTTGAGCATCCTCATATTTAAATGTACTTCTAAACACCTCCCACAGCGATGTGACGGGTGTCTGAATGTTTGCAAAGAGTATGTCATTGCTCAGCTGTTTAAAACTTCTTTTTACCCCTAAATGAAGAACAAAGTAGAACTTCTCAGGAAGTATATTGAGCTGCATACTTACACTGTGTTGTGAATTGCATTTTAAAAGATTTCATAAGGCAACGATGCACAAAATCGTGCTTGAGTAGCATGTACTTGCTTAGAGTATTTGCCAAGCCATAAGGCTGAAATATGCTTCACGCAAGTACATGAACGCAGATGCTGGCTACGCAAGCTTTATTTCGTGCATTGCTGTGTTCCAATATGTGTCAGACTGCAGTTCATTATGGTGCCACAAGGGGCGCTTAGCGGATGTTAGCGTGAACTGTCCACTTCTACCGTCGGTTTTCTCTTTCAAGCCAACTAATGTCATGGTGGAGCTACGGTTTGAATATTGCAAAGCAATTAAGTTAAAGTCAAAATATTTATAGCAAATAACACTAAGTTTAATAGCACAGACATTTTAAGATAAATCTATCACCCCCTTGAGTACTGAGGTTTGTTACCACCACATTAACGCAAGAACGCACATTAAAGGAATATTCCGGGTTCAATAGAAGTTAAGCTGAATTGACAGCATTTGTGGTATAATGTTGATTACCACTAAAAATAGTTTTAACTCATCCCTCCTTTTCTTTAAAAAAAAGCAAAAATCAAGGTTACAGTGAAGCACTTACAATGGAAGTGAATGGGGACAATTTTTGGAGGGTTTAAAGGCAGAAATGTGAAGCTTATAATTTGATAAAAGCATTGAAATTAATTCTTCTGTTAAAACTTGTGTATTATTTGAGCTGTAAAGTTGTTTAAATTGTTATTTTTGTGGTCATTTAAGAGCTTTATGGTTTAAAGCACTAAGTCATCATGGCAACAAAGCAATTTTTAATTTAGTAAGTAAGCGATTTTATTGCACTAAAATCATGTTAACACATATTCTTTACATCTTGTGGCTATACTTTTAAAACAGTGAGTATTTTAACATTTAAGGATTGGCCCCACTCACTTCCATTGTAAGTGTCTCATTGTAACCAAGAGTTTTGCTTTTTTTAAGAAAAGTAGGGACGAGTCGAAATTTTTTTTTTGGTAATTGCATTTTTTTTAATGGTAATTGCATATGCGTACTTGGTGTTTCAATGTATTAAAAACAGGCTAGGTAAAGATATATCTAGAATGGTAAAACTTAAATGAATCATATGCATTCAGGAGAAGCTGAGGTCTCCTGTGGGGATAACAGTATCAGCATTGTCATAAAAAAAGCCTCCATGGAGGGCATTGACCAGAACTGGATTCAGCTGAGAGATCCCACTTGCTCTCTTACCACAAATGAAACCCACATCCTGGGCACGATGTCCCTCAACACCTGTGGCACTACAGTGGAGGTACAGTAACTGCCATCTATGTATTTCAAATTAAACATTTGCTGGGAAATTTTAAAGTAACTCTCTGCACATTATAGGGGAAACGCAAGGAATTTGAAACACACAAAATTTCCGCAATCACAAATAAGCTACAGTGACGACACGTAGACACAGTGAGGTTCTCTTTCTGTCCGAGAAAAAGAAGAGTTATCGTTTCACTTTGTGAGAACTTTTCAACAAAAAACAATGAGGTTTGGATTTTTTGGATTTTCTGTATTTTTCTTCTGCTAACAATACATTTTTTTAAGCAAACATTTCATTGTCTTTTATTGCTAAGCTATTGGTTTAAAGTTAACATGAATGACATATGCTAACACTGTCGCTGGTAACCAACATAAATGATTTTCGCCTTGATTGTGAGCTCAAAGGCTATTGTAACACTAATTATGAAATAAAAATTGTAAGACTGAATTGTAAGATTGAATCTTTAAAATTACAAAAAGACTTTGTTATGAACATTATTTCATTAAAATGTCTAGCTGAAGACACATTAGCTGATCAATATATTTGCTTAAAAAAGAAAGTGATTTCAAATAATTCCGACTTAGACTTTTGCTTTAAACACATATTTTTCCTTACAGCTAAATTAATATGCGAAATGCCATACACAAGCAAAAAAACATTCAGTGATATAAGGGTGTAATAACACTTATAAAGTTGTAATAACACTGTAATAAATAGTCCCAGGGGTAATTTGTTTTAAGTGAAAAAACAGATTTCAATTTATATGAAGGTCAGATTAAAACTGACTTGGAAACTTTTTATCATTTATATTTGGTACTTTTCAAATGCCTTTTATGTACAGATTTTATTGCTTTAGACTTGTCCCAGAGTCACACTTTCAATATTAGACTATGAAAATCTAATATAGAAATACAAATGATTATGGTTCATGTTTAAAACTATGATAAACACAGAGTGAAACAAACATAAACCTTTTCTATATTTATCGTGTGAAAAAGATTTATATAAAAAACATTTAAAATTACGTCTATCCCACAGTTGTGCTGTTTTTTTCCAATTTAGCCTCTAATAAAGTTTTTAATAAAAAGTAAATACTAATAAAAGTTAGTTTACATGTTGACCAAGTAGACAAAAATGTTAATGAAAATCTTGATTGACATGAACTATGAGACATGTGAAAAAATTAAGGTAAATATCACTTGTGAGCAGAGTATTTTTATTGGACGTCATTTCCAATATAGCTGTAGTTTTGACAAATTATGTAAAAAGTGTGAACATATTATTTAATTGTGTGTTTTATTTAGAATACATAAAATGTTAGCCATGAAATTAGCTTTTGCAAGACAACATTTTTTTATTTTTTTATTATTTAAATGAAAAACATAAAAAAATATCATTTCCATCATCGTCATTTCCTCCACAGAATTCTACTAAACACAGTACAGAATTTGAGATGTGCAGGAAATTACACTGTATTGGGAATTTTCATTACTTTCAAACAAAAATTACATTACATTGCAAACATAAATGTTGGACATCGTTACTAAACAAATAATAAAAGAAATTCACAGTTCTAAAAGTGCAGGAAGTTAAAGAAACACCCATAAATAACCATAAAATTTGTAATATTATTACTTTAAAGTGTGCACTTATTTGAGATATGGGTTAATGCCCATAAATGCTTTTCTTCAAGTTTTAAAATCACCCCCATAGCAGGCCAATTCCTTGGTCTTGTATTAAAGTAAATATTATAATCCAGTCTTTCTCGATGTAAATGTTTTAATTGTATCATTACTTTTGGCATCTATGTTTCTTATACCAATTGTCCCCGGTCTCCCTTAATATTCTCTTAATTTCCCCTCCTATCTGTTTATATATGAACCATTTTTCATCATCTACACCAATCAGGACTCTGGAGATTTCATGGTCTTCAAAAATGAAATCAACTCCTTTGAGAACCCGAATGCAGTCATCACCAGATGTAATCAAGTAAAGATTGGCTTCTCCTGCCAATATCCCAAAGTAGCCAGCGTCTCCAGCCACTATGTCAACCACAAGTCTGACTACATCTTCACTGAATCCAGCTTTGGCACTTTTGGTTACTCATTTGAAGTTTTCACAGACAACAGCTTCAACAGTCAGGTAGATCCCAACCTGTATCCAGTGGAGGTGAAGCTCATGGAGATGCTCTACATGGGTATTGAAGCCCATTCCGCTCTCCCAGAGGTCAAACTCTTTGTTGAGTCCTGCAGGGCCACTCCAGAAGACAACCCATATAGTACTCTCTATTATGACATCATCAAAGATGGGTGAGACTTTACATCATAGAAGACATTTTTACACACAACAAACGGTGGCGGGTGAGTCCCTAACCCAAAGTATGCGCAATAGTAATAGTGATGCTTACCTTAGCAGTGCTGTTGATAGTGCTTAGCGTTCTCACTTCTTACTGTCCCAGAACCAACTGGACGAAGTATATTCATTATATACATAGCTTGTGATTAGTACTGCTAATATAGGAATTAATTTACTGAAATTAAAGCCTACTGGGGAACTAACAACAAGGTTTCAGGTTCAAACCCAGAGGAAAGCAGGTTGCTCACTTCAAATTCAAAATTCAAAAATCTGTCAGCCTTCAAGCCTTTGTTGAACACTTCACAATGACTTTCCTCAAAACCATTTATCGTCATACTGTGGCAGCAGGTGTGGCTCAGTAATGTGCAAAACAAGGATGAATGTTAACATCAAGTGCAGCGCAAAGGGTTTATGTTTCTGTATGTGTACCTAAGCCCATTTTTTACAATGCTAACGACACTTGTTCTCCTCACTTATAGCACAATACTGAAGGAAAAATGATCAGTCACATTGTATAATTGTAGAGTTTACGTGACAGCCACACAAAGCATTTAATCTGTAGAAACTTGTTCTGCTGCTAAGAGATCTTAAGTAGTAATTTCTGCATATAGCTTAAATTGAATTAGATTCCTGATGGAAATGCCAGTGCTTTCAAGGCTGCAAAAGAATTGTGTTAAAATTTAAGATTAAATGATTGCTAGAAATGTTATATATATATATATATATATATACTAAAGTCAACAAGAGAATTTATGCTCAATAACTGGCAGAAGTTTAACACTAAATGTTATAATGCAAGCAAACTGTTATAAATTCACACATTCACACAGAAACAATGACAGGAAAGGAGCAGGACAATTTAACATACAGGCAAACAGCACAGACATAGAAGTAAATATAGGGAATGCAGATGCAGAGAGGTATTCGTAAAAAGACAGTACTAGGTCAGGAGTAGGAGTGGGATCCTAATATTAAACAATGACCATTTTCACTCTAACCTCTCGGAATGTGTCATTAAAGGTGCTTTTTAGATGAAACAGTCAAGGTTTATTCAAGCGATTCCACAACGTATGACTTTGAGATCCAAGCTTTCAAGTTCACAGGTGGCTTCGATGAGGTATGACAGATACATGCAAATTCAAGTTGTAAATTGTGTTGCACTGGAACACTGAACTATAATAGGCTGAAATTCTGTCGACAGGTGTACATTAGCTGCTCTGTGATCCTGTGTGCGGAAGGAAGCCCAAACTCCAGATGTGCCCAAGGCTGCCTCCAGCAACCCTCACGCAAACGCAGACGAGATGTGAACCAAGAAACAGCCAGGCACTACATCACACAGGGTCCCTTGCGCGTGCTCAGACAAACGCAGCATTCTGCGGAAGGTATATTAGAGATATAGAGATGATTACAGAAAGAATGATGTCATTATATTTCATGTAACTGAATTGTTCTTTCATTTTACACCCTCAGAAAACAGTGGATCTGTACATGTCAGTGCAAGCACCGGTGTTTTTGCAGGACTCTTTGTTGTCTCCATTGTGGTACTGGTGGGGCTGTTGGTATATAACGCCAAAAAAACAAGAGCACTTGACCGCATGCGTCTATTATCTGCTTTCTGAGATCATTTCTTAGTTAGTTTGATTAGGTGTGCAAACAATACCAAGGTTAAAAAAAGAGTTTCGAGTCTTTACAGTTACAGTAAATAGAACAGCACAACAATAGCTTTTAGAGCAGCTGGCACTGTCCTAATGCTTTCAGTAAATTGTCTATTGTCTATTATTATTTTCCATCATTTCCTTCTTCACTTTCACATGACATGATTCATGTAATATAACATGATTATTGGTGGGTAATGTACTATTATTGGAGAAAAGTTACATTTTGCATGAATATGGGCAATCTGGCATTTTTTTGGATAAGTTAAAACAATGCTTGATTTTGTGGTTTGTGTTTTTAGGGGCAGTGACAAGCCATATAAACATTTCTGCATTCTTGAAATAAAATAAAAAATGTAAAAAACATTTATTATGCTGGCTATGTGTGTTAAATTGCTTTGCTTTCTTCAAAGACAAAAAAATAAATAAAAATAAATAAATACCCTCTTTGGTCCACACATTGTGTGCAGATAAACTAAATAAGCTAAATGGTACTTATTTTTCCAAATACAATTAAACTTAAAAAAAAAAAAAAAAAATTAAAATTTGTTTTACTTTCTACCATTAAAAAGGTTATTTTTACTTATTACAATACTTTTCGACTCACATAGCCAATATTTATGTGCGGTATATACAACATTTTACTGTGTGAAGCCCATACACCAAAATGACCAAAATAGTCTTTTGAAACAAAATAATGTACTTTGCAATAAACTGATTCAAATTCTGATCTATATAGAAGATCATATATCATTTGACTACTTATTATATATGGAGTGTCTAGTAGTTTCATCTATTTGAATGAATTCCACTCAAGCTTTACTGCTTCAAACATTAATGAAGATTGTTATTTTTTATGTTTTTTATTTTTTATGTATTTTAAGTTACGGAAGATCTTATTTATCTTAAATGTATCAAATATAATAATTACAGACTATTTATAGTGCAGGATTTTTATTTATAGTCTTCACTGGAGTTTGGGGCTTGATATGCTGCATTGTTTATGTAGAAGGTTATAGAATAAATAAAAAACTTGAACTTTAATGAAAAGTAATGCAAAAATATTTATATAATTACATGTTTGTATTAGAACGTTTTCAGATAAATTGTGCATTGATTCCAGTTTCATACTTTTCTAGTGCTAAATTTAATGCTTTTTTTCGTTCTTTCCTTTTTTACACTCCCGATGTTTGGCAACAAAACTGAAAGCTTATAATTTTAGTGATTGAGAGGCTTTCGATGTTCCATCACATAATAAAAATATTTTAAAAACAGTCTAGTATGCATGTACTAATGCAGCAGTTTTGTGAATACAACACTTCCTGATGACTGAAATAATGTGACAACTTTGCTGCAGAAGGAACAGGGCTGAAACTGCATGCACATTCTTTAAACTAAGGCTTTAGAGGAATTAGATATCCTTAAATGACAAAGTTTTTCTTTGTCACTCTTTGTTTTTTATTCTTCAGATCTGTATGTATGTTCATAATATATATGATGTGGATCCATTTGGCTTTAGAATATTAGACAATGCCACTTTACACTACATGCAATCATATAACGCATAATCATTTTCTAGTGACAAAGACAAAAGTTAGCCTCCATTAGACACATATTTTTTGTTAATGTTCAGTCTCTGGATAACAAGCTCTGCAAGCTGAAAGCGCGGATCTCTTTCCAACGAGAGACGAGGGACTGCTGCATTATCTGCCTTACGGAAACTTGGATGTCTGTGGAGATTCCAGACTCAGCCATTGAACCTGCAGGGTTCTCCGTGCACCGAGCGAACAGAGCGAAAGACCTCTCAGGTAAAGGTGGTGGTGTATGTTTTATGATCAACAAATCCTGCTGTGATCAGAGGAACGTACATTCTATCACGTCTTTCTGCTCTCCTGATCTGGAATTTCTCATGCTTCTGTGTCGACCATTCTGGCTACCGAGGGAATTCACAGCGGTCATTATCACTGCTGTGTACATCCCGCCACAAGCCGACACAGACCGGGCACTCAAGGAACTGTATGGGATTATAAGTGAGCAAACCGCGCACCCTGAGGCCACGTTCATGTTGACCGGGGACTTTAATAAAGCCAGTTTCAAATCAATCGCACCAAAATACCACCAGCACATTAGTTTCAACACACGAGGGGACCGGGTTTTGGACTATTGCTACACTCCCTTCCGGGATGGCTACAAATCCCTGCCCCACCCACCATTTGGCAAATCGGACCACTCTTCCATTCTGCTTCCGCCCGCTTACAGCCAGAAACTGAAACAGGAAGCACCCACCCTCAGAACGATCCAGTGCTGGTCGGACCAATCAGACTCTATGCTATAAGACTGTTTTGATCACACGGACTGGGAGATGTTCCGGTGTTCACGGACTTAAAAGGGAACAAAAACTCCGCCGTGAACACCGCTGCCTCTCTCCCGGATGAGCTAAATACTTTTTATGCTCGTTTTGAGGGAAATAACACCGCCCTCACGGAAAGAGCTCTCGAGGCCAAAGCTACAGAGGTTAGTTCACTCTCCGTCTCAGTAGCGGATGTAACCTGATCCTTCCGACGGGTGAATATCCGCAAAGCCGCGGGCCCAGACGGCATTCCGGGCCGCGTCATCAGAGCATGCGCGAACCAGCTGGCTGGTGTTTTTACGGACATTTTCAACCTTTCCCTCTCTTTGTCTGTAGTCCCCACATGCTTTAAAACATCCACCATTGTGCCTGTACCAAAGCAATCCAAAATCACTTGCTTAAATGACTGGCGTCCTGTTGCTCTGACCCCCATCATCAGCAAATGCTTTGAGAGACTAATCAGAGATTACATCTGCTCTGTGCTGCCTCTCTCTTTTGACCCATTGCAGTTTGCTTACCACAACAACCGCTCCACTGATGATGCCATTGCATCTACAATACACACTGCTCTCTCCCACCTGGAAAAAAGAACACTTATGTGAGAATGCTGTTTGTAGACTACAGCTCAGCATTCAACACCATAGTGCCCTCCAAGCTAGATGAGAAACTCCGGGCTCTGGGCTTAAACAGCTCGCTGTGCAGCTGGATCCTGGACTTCCTGTCAAGCAGATGCCAGGTGGTTAGAATAGGCAGCAACATCTCCTCATCACTGACCCTCAACACTGGAGCCCCACAGGGCTGTGTTCTCAGCCCACTCCTGTATTCCCTGTACACACATGACTGTGTGGCAACACATAGCTCCAATGCCATCATTAAGTTTGCTGATGATACGACGGTGGTAGGTCTGATCACTGACAATGATGAAACAGCCTACAGAGAGGAGGTGCACACTCTGACACACTGGTGTCAGGAGCACAACCTCTCCCTCAATGTCAGTAAGACAAAGGAGCTTGTGGTGGACTTCAGAAGAAAAGACAGAGAACACAGTCCCATCACCATCAATGGAGCACCAGTGGAGAGAGTCAGCAGCTTCAAGTTCCTGGGTGTCCACATCACTGAGGAACTCACATGGTCCATCCACACTGAAGTCGTTGTGAAGAAGGCTCATCAGCGCCTGTTCTTCCTGAGACGGCTGAGGAAGTTTGGAATGAACCGCCACATCCTCACACGGTTCTACACCTGCACTGTAGAGAGCATCCTGACTGGCTGTATCTCCGCCTGGTATGGCAATAGCACAGCCCACAACCGCAAAGCACTGCAAAGAGTGGTGCGAACTGCCAGACACATCATCGGAGGTGAGCTTCCCTCCCTCCAGGAAATATATACAAGGCGGTGTGTGAAAAAAGCTCAGAGGATCATCAGAGACTCCAGCCACCCGAGCCATGGGCTGCTCTCACTGCTACCATCAGGCAGGCGATATCGTAGCATCAGGACCCGCACCAGCCGACTCCATGATAGCTTCTTCCCCCAAGCAATCAGACTTTTGAACTCTTGATCTCCCACGATCAAAATACATCAGCACTGCACTTTATTTCTCTTACTCTTATATCTCACACCGGACTGTCATAAATTATATTATTATCATATATATTCTCTCTTAACAACTTACTATCAACCGACAGCCTGAATGTACATTCTATATATACTACTATATATACTTTTTTATTTTTATTGAATAATGTGTATCTAAATTGTGTGTATTGTATACTGTACAGTGTATGTTATTATTTGTATATTGTTGTGTGTAATTATTTGTATATTAGACTTTAAATTGTGTTGTGTTAATTTGATGTTATTGTAAATTGGTATATGTCTCATCACTGTCACGACTGCTATGTTGATCGGAACTGCACCCAAGAATTTCACACAACATTGCACTTGTGTATATGGTTGTGTGACAATAAATGTGATTTGATTTGATTTGATTTGATTTCAAAATGAACAATGCATTGCACGTGATTGCAACTATTTGAAAAGACAAACAAGATTTTTTCCATACAAGTACATGTGAATTAATCAAGATAGTCCAGCCTGTCTTTGGAACAGTGCACACCCCCAAGTAAAGCTGAGTTAAAAAAAAAAAAAAAAAAAGAAGAAGAAGAAGAAGAAGAAGAAAAGAAATTCATGAAATACATTTAAGTAAAATTTATATTTTTAAATCATTTATTTATGTTATTTATTTTAAAGTTCTGGTCTGCTCATTCCAGTCCAAACATAATTTTTGGCTTTGTTGGATAAACATCGTGGAACATGAACAAAGACACAGTAAGTTATATTGTGGGGTCCAAACGTCTGAGAGCACTTCTGATTTTGCATTTTTACAATTCAATCCACATTTACTCATTACAAATTAGATTGTGTGCATCAAGGAAATCTGAACTTTTTCATAGTTTTAATTTTCCAAAATCCTTAAAAGAATATTCTGGGTTCAGCACAAGTTAAGCTCAATCGACAGGTACAAAACAGGTTACAGTGAGACACTTACAATGAAAGTGAATGAGGCCAGTTTTTTGAGGGTATAAAGGCAGAAATGTAAACCTTATAATTTTATAAAAGCACTTGTTTAACTGAACACACTTAGTAATTTAATCTTAACAGATTTGCCCCATTCACTTCAATTGTAAGTGCCTCACTGTAACCAAGATGTTTGCTTTTTTTAAAGGAGGGACGAGTTTTAGTACAACTGAAAATACAAAGTACAAAAATACAAGTTTTGATTGTGACAATGATTTATGATTTATATATAGTTCATATGTCAGCTGTCACAGTTGATATGTTCTAAAACATACTATCAGTTTCATTTCTTGATGAAGTAAACAGATCTTATCTCAATGTTGCTCAAAGTCATTTATCTTTATCTCACTTTAGGGTTTTGAGTGTATAATAATATTATAATAAAGTACTACCACATTTAAGAAACACCTAAAAATGCAACCATACAGAAAAGTGATGCAACAGTATACTGTTACAAACGTACTTTTAATACTTTCCACAGCCACACCTGTCGATCACCACGGCGAAACAAAGCAATAATAATAATAAAAAAAAGCATTTTAGAAGTGAGCAAGGGGAAAAAAAAGCTCTGATGATTGAAGAGCAAAATATATCTGATCATAGGCACCAAAGCAAGTTTTATGAATTTATCGATGTAGGAAGGTAGATAGGTAAGTAACCTAATAATAACCCACTCAATCATGGCCATACTAGAAAGTACTCCCAAGCAAAAGTAATTTCTGTAAAAATTGAGGTTTTTTGTGTTAAGATCCAAGAATTTTGGTTGAGGGTTCAGAGTTTTATGTGTGACATATTGGGAACTCTATATTTTAGGTGATGGGGCGGTCATTAATATAGGGGATAAATACATAAAAAATTGGCTCCTAGCCAGTGTTATGATTGGCAAACAAATTGTTTAATATTTAATAAAAAAAATGGGGCAACTATTTGGCCTTTTTGGAGGGTTCTCGGGGAGGGGCAGTGGAGGGAGATTTGTAGTTTTAAATGTAGGATTTTATTTTTTATCTATTTTTACGTGTTTCCTCTTGTCTGTTTTAATTTGTGTGTGTGTGTGTGTATTTGTATGTGTGTATACTTTCATTTTGTGATAGACCACTGGATGTATGTAGTGTGTGTGTGTGTGTGTGTGTGTGTGTGTGTGTTGGGTGGGGGGGGGGGGGGGGGTGGATGTTCAGGGGGAGGGATATATAATTTGAAATAATTTGATTCTGTGTGTGTGTTCTCTTTTTTCAATCCTGTTTTGTGAATCAATAAAATGTTAATATCAACAACAACAAAAAACTGAGGTTTTTAAAAATACATTTTATAAAATGGATAGTTCAACTCTAAATGCTAATTAGATGAGCCTTCAAAACAGTTGTAAAAATCTGATAAACACAACTGTGACTGCACATTCTACACTCAAAAAATTCTTTTAAAATTTATGCAATAAAATTTCATAACAAAACTCAGTTTAGTCAATTCAAATTACTCAATTCAATTTAGTAATTTTAACAACATTTATTTAAAAAAAATTTTTATTAATCACATTTTTGAATTTTAAATTCAATTTGATAGAATTTTGTTTTGAAATTGAAAAGCGTGTATTTTAAAAATAGGCTTAAATATTTTTGTGTGTAAAATAATGTGACAAGTTGCTTGGCAACTGTAAACAGCATACAGTAAAGAACTAGTATGAATACTACAGTGTGATGAGGAGGAGGGCGGGGCCGGTTCATGAGGACACACAGCCGGCCCTGAATCAGGCTAATCAACCGGGAGGGGGATAAAGACAAGCCGGAGGTGCCAGTTAGAGAGAGAGAGAGAGAGACGCATGCAGCCACGTTGCATGTGTGTCTATGTTTGTTTATGTTTGTTTTATGTTGAGTTTTATCATTAAACTTTACGTTGACTGTTTAGCCGGTTCCCGCCTCCTCCTTGCCCAACCTTTACCTGTAACATTGGTGCCGAAACCCGGGAGGGAGGAGGGATGTGCTGTCGCGGAGTCCTCGCCACTGCCATCCACCAGGGGAGCAGCCGCGGCCATCTGCCTGGGGACGGAGGGGTCGCTGCCGGCTGATGGGGTAGGAGCGAGCTGATGTCAGCCAGAGGGTGGAGGAGCGGTTGAGCACCGGGCAACAGTGCGTCCGGGAGCCAGTGAGTAAGTTCTTCTCTCTCTCTCCTCTCGCTCTCTCTCTGTCGCTCCGCCTCGCTCTTTCCCTCTCCCCTTTTCCTTCCCTCATCTCTCACAGGGCTCAAAAGGTGGGGAAGATCTGCTGGCAGGCACGGCCGGAAGGACAATGCCCACCCTCCAGGAAAGGAGGTTTCCCTGGCCTGATTCAGCAATGGAGGAGTGTGACGAGGAGGAGTGTGTCCTCACAACCCGGCCCCGCCCTGAATTGGGCTAATCAGCCAGGAAGGGGAATAAAGAAGAGCCAAAGGCACCAGTTCGAGAGAGAGAGATGCAAGCGGCCGCATTGCATGTGTGTCTGTGTTTGTTTATGTTTGTTTTATGTTGAGTTTTATCATTAAACTTTACATTGACTGTTTAGCCGGTTCCCGCCTCCTCCTTGCACAACCTTTACCTGTTACATACAGTTAATAGAATTCATATTACTTAAATCCCATTTAACTCTGTCTCATTTGTCTAAGAATACCCAATATCTGTGAGAAAATCACTTTAACTCAAACTCGGGTTTAAGTGGTTTACAAGGACCTTTTTTTTAGGTTACAAACTGGTAATTACAAGGGTATTATGCTATAAATGTTGTTTATGAGGACATTTCTAGTGTCCCCATAATTCAAATCACTTAAAAAAAAAAAACATGCTGAACGATGTTTTATTGAAAATGTAAAAATGCAGAAAGTTTTTTGTGAGGGTTAGGTTTAGGTGTAGGGTTAGGGGTAGGGGATAGAATCTATAGTTCGTACAGTATAAAAATCATTATGTATATGGAGAGTCCTCATAATGATAGCTGCACCAACATGTGTGTGTGTGTGTGTGTGTGTGTGTTTGTGTGTGTGTGTTAATTCTTCAATCCAGACTTGATTGAAGGACATCTATTCATTTTGAGATTCAGACTTTATTTGGACTTTATCTGCCAATGTACTGCATAACTGAATATATCTGAGCATGAAAGCCAGGTGAGTTTTAGTCAGAAATGACTAAGGACATTAACATACTTAGTACATGTGTTGTGCTCTATCGATCATGAAAACAAAACAATGCGTGTCTGTCTTGGCTCAATGCAAACTGATTGACAACTGTGATGAATGACACAAACTCTACATCTTCTATGTTGCTCAGTTGAAAAAGTGAAACTGTTCCATGACCCTCTAACCTCAGAAACAGATGAACTGATCTCTAGTTATCATACTTATTCTTCCATCATGCTACCATGTATCTATTTGATATTTGTGATTTTTGACGAGAAACTGTCACGCAACGTACCTGTTATGCCAGTCTGGAACAGACAGCAAGCAAGAAGCAACGCACAGACCACGGCGAGCTGCTGAAATTACATTTTTTTCCACACGAAATCTGTCTGGTAAGCACAAATAAACAAATTCTGTAAAGTTGAAGTTCAATAATTGTTTTAGTTATTTGAATACAGCTTTTGTGTTGTAAAGCATTTATTTTATTTTCATATCTTCAATGTCATTGTAAATCGTAAATGACGTGGACCTGTTGGCTGTCTAGATGGTAACATTTTATCCTTTTAATATATAAACTTACACATTGGAAATTAACGAATTCGCTCTGATTTCTTTGATTTGAAACGTTTGTAATGCAGTTTAGCAGTATGTCATGCTGTAACCATGGCGAGGCGAACTTCATGTTTACACGATATCTTGCATTGGTTATTGGTTGAGTTCAGGATGAGTAAGTTTTGAATATGCATTACAATGTACACTTGCTGTTTTTGTAGTTTAACAGTGCAAAGTCTGAGGGAATATGTTCTGCACTGCAGACTGCATCCCAACGAACCTCGCGCCATTTTCAAATGTGTCGCAGTTGATTGCAAACAGTCGCTTTCCAAATACGTAGCATTTAAGAGTCATTTCTATCGCCGCCATGACAGCTCTACCACTGCTGTGACTGCACATCCAGTGGTTGATATGGCCTCGACATGCAATATTTCACTATGTAGTCATCAGTGCCAGGATGTGCCCAGTCTTGTTGCTCACTTAAAGAACCATATGAAGGAAGGTCGTGCAGTTAACTGTCCAGTGAGAGGGTGCAAAAGTGCTTTTCAAATCATGTCCTCTTTTACCTCTCATATGTCTAGGAAGCACAGGAACTGTTCAGTAAACAGCATTAGCGATTCACATCGGCATTCTGCATCAGAGATACTGTCTGTTTCAACTGAGCAATATCCTGCTGACCTGGATGCAAATACAGGTGAGTCAGAAGAAAGTGAAATGGGACTATTTCTCAAATCTTTACTACTGTGAAGGAATCAGATTTGTTTTCTGTTTGTCATAAGGGACCTATGCGAACAGAGTACTCAAGGAGTCAGACCTTTAAAAAAGTATTCAAATGTTGAAAAAAAAAAGAATACTTTTAGGTAGAGATGAGAATCGGACAGAGCAATTTGTATACTATGTACCTGTGAAAGAGACTTTGAAGTGTCTGTTAAATTCAGAGGTTGGGAGGAATTGCATTTCGATGCACCTGCCTGAAACAAACTCTACTGATGTACTTTGTGATTGCACAGATGGCCAAATACTGAAGTGCAGAGATTTCTCTCAAGATAACCCAAGCCTCCAGCTACTACTCTATCAGGATGCTTTTGAGGTGATTAACCCTTTAGTTTCTGCACGAAAGAAACACAAAATTTTGGCTGTATACCTCTCTCTTGTTAATTTGCCAGCTCATCTCAGGTCAAACACAGAACATATGCAGCTGGTTATGTTGTGCAGAGAGAAAGACTTTAAAGACCTGAAAGACCTTGAGGAAAATGGAATTACTTTGTCAGATCAATCTGTTATAAAAGGCACTCTTTACTGCATTGCTGGAGACAATTTGGGATCCCACTGCATTGGTGGATTCACTGAAAATTTTAGTCAGTCCAGCTATTTTTGCAGGTACTGTCTAATTACTAAAGAGGAATTCCAGAGTGTTGACCCAAATGTATGTGGTCCACTATGCACTGTTGAGGGCTACAGTGCTGCTGTTAACCAGTTACAGACCGAAAATGCAACAGTTCAAGGCATAAAGTTTGATTCCGTTTTCAAATCTTTGAAGAACTTTAAAGTGTGCCAACCTGGCTTGCCACCTTGCCTTGGTCACGATATTTTTGGAGGCGTGTTGTCTTATGATGTTGCTCTTTACATCAAGCACTTTGTTAAGGAGAAGTGGTTCACCTACCCAATTCTTAACCATCAAATCAGGCAGTTCAAATATAATGGCTCTGATGCTTTCACAAAACCTTGTGAGGTCAGTTCACATGGACCTAAGCTGGCAGGTCAGGCCATTCAAAATTGGAATTTTTTACGGCTTCTACCTGTTATACTTGGTGATAGAGTGCTGGATCCTGTAGATGAGGTTTGGCAGTTAACTCTACAGCTAAAGGACATTGTTGAACTGATTTGTGCTCAGAAAATCTCAGTGTCACAGGTTGCTTATTTGGATGTTCTTATCCAAGAATACTTGGAGTCTAAAAAAGCAGCTTTTCCAGAAGTGAATCTAAAACCAAAACATCATTACCTGTGACACTATCCAGGTCTGATACTCAAATTTGGTCCGTTGATCAGATTATGGACAATGAGATTTGAAAGTAAACATAGTTACTTCAAAAGATTTGCCAGACATTTGAAGAATTTTAAAAATTTGTCTCGCACCCTTTCTGAAAGGCATCAATTGTTTCAGGCCTATTTGACAGCTGGGTCTTGTCCACCATTTTTGCAAATGAAAGATTGTTCTCCATTTTATTTTGAGCTTTGCAGTGAAACTGTCAAAGATGCAATCAGTCAGTTCAGCTTCAGTGAAACAGAAACAAGGGTTTCTGTGGAAATACAGTATAAAGGAACTGTATTCAAAAAGGGCCAACTGTTTGTCATTAGAAATGATGAGACAGTGGAGTTTGGTGAACTTTTGCTCATGTTTATCACAGAGGAGTGTGTTGATTTGCTGACCAGGGTGTTCATAGCCGATTTTCTTCCTGAGTATCTTTTGTACTCACTAAGAAACACCAGCGAAAGGGTTCACTGTCTGAACATTGAGGACTTGCCTGACTTTTACCCATTGACATTGTACATGTTGCAAGGATGTAGGGTAGTTCCACTGAAACACAGCGTAGTGTCTCATTAGGTCAATACAAGTCTTGCATTGTTGTAACATTGGATTGTATTGATAATCGATGCTAAAACTAAAATAATACAAACCAAAATGTGATATTTTTTGCATCATAACATTTCACTGTTTGTTGTTTGTACAGCTGAACACACCCCACATATTGAAGGTATAGTTGACCCAAAAATGAAATTTCTGTCATTATTTACACACCATCAAGCTGTTACAAACCTGTATGAATTTCTGTCTTCTATTGGACATAAAAGAAGATATTTTGAAGAATGTGTGTAACCAAACATAGTATGAAAAAATACTGTCAAAGTCAATGGGCACCAGTAACTGTTTGGTTACATTCTTCAAAATATCTTCTTTTATGCTCAACAGAAGAAAGAAACTCGTACAGGTTTGTAACAGCTTGATGGTGTGTAAATGATGACAGAAATTTCATTTTTGGGACAACTATACCTTTAATAAATTTTAGAGACACAAAATTGATGATTTTTCTCTGTTTTAGTCAAGGATGAATCAGAGCAAAGCAATGTAACCAGTGCAATTGCTGAGTTACTCAAAGATCTTTCATCCTCAGTGCTGCAATCAGTTGTGGAGACACTGAATTCACTCGGAGTAACATCACCTGAAGATTTTCAATATGTTCAGGAATCAGATCTCCTGCCAGTATTATGACCCATTCAGGCCAGAAAACTTGTATCTGTCTGGAGCCAGATCAGTAAGTACATTTCATCTTATGATTTCATAATGTATAAAAATGTACGTTTTCCTTAATAATCTGGTTTCATAAGTGATCAAATCAATGTCATTTTTTTTACCTCTTTGTCTTTTTAGAACAAAGTGCCGATAGCTTGCCAAGTTCTAGAGAGAGCAGCAGTGCTTCATGTTCATTATCCCCATCATGTGGCAAGGCTTCCAGAGTTGTTTCGGACTGGGCCGACAGTTTTAAAATTCCATGGCAGAAGTTTCCAGAAGTATTGACTCAATGTTTAGAAAGGAACAAAAGACCAAATCCAAGATTGCGACGAGATATGGTCAGAATTGTCGTGTCTGAAATGATGAAGGTATGTGACTGTCCCAGTAAACAAAGCTCTACAGCCATTGCCAAAAAGATTGTGGCCAAATACCCTGCATCCTTGCAGGATGTTATCGAAGGTGATATAATTGGTTCAGGGTATAACTCGCTGGTCAAGCAGATTCAGAATTGCATAGAAAATGTGAAGAGACCCAACATGCCGAAAATCAGAAAATGCAACAGAACAGAAGAATCTGACACAGAGGAGATTCCTGCTGAAAAAAGGGCAGCGGTTCAAGACACTTTTGGCTGTTTGAATTGGGATTTAAAATTTATGCCGCACAATGAGACTAAAGAGAGCCAGTTGGATAAACAAGAACGGATGAAGATCATGTCTAAAACAACAAATGTTGACCCAGAAGAAGTTAGCAACCTTCTGAAAGCAACATACTACTCTCAACGCAAAGATATAAACAACGGAGCAAGCATACAACAGCTTTGTAAGAACTGGCCTTTTCTATTTCAAGAGGTTGGTATGTGTGTACACTTCAAGCAGCTAACCGGAACTGATCTGAAGGAGATGTTCCTTAAAAGCTTGGATAAAAAAGGACAGCGGCTCCTGAACTTTCTTAAAACAGTTGGTGCAGAAAAGAAGACAAAAGTACTTCAAGCTGCTGCAAAACTAAAAGTTACGAGGTGTCAAACTGAGGGATGCAGTGAAGATTTGAAAGATGTGGTGCTTCTTCTGCTTGCCTACTTTGATGAAAAGGAAGAGGTGGTGTTTCATTATGTGGAAGAGTCTTGCCTTGTCGAAGATGTGGAGGTAGACAAGTTACCAGCAACACCCTGCATCATTGTCTGTGGTAAGTTTGAATGAATAAAATGTAGTGTCATATTAAAAAATTTAAAGGGATAGTTCACCCAAAAAGGAAAATTGTCATTTACTCACCCTCATTTTGTTCCAAACCTGTATAAATGTATTTGTGAATGGCTGGTTGTGAATGTCAGCACACTGAGATTAAAGCTCCAAAATATATTAAAACCAAAGGCATTTTATTGTTTGTTTTTGTCTGTAGGCTCTTCCTGCTACACATCAAAACTATTCATGCTGAGCATCGACCAAAAGATTACAACTCCGCACATTTCTACATTTATCTCTGCATTGTGCATGATGTTTGGCAGTTACTACTGTTTGAACATTCATTACCCTTTGGAACTGGGTTCTACTCTGGAGTTCATGCAAAGGTAGGCATTAAACCATTTTTTTTACATGAAATTTGTGGTAACACTTTACAGTAAGGTCTCATTTGTTAACATTAGGTAATGTACTAACTAACATGAACTAACAATGGGAATTGCATTTGTAACAGTATTTAATCTTTGTTTTTGTAAGAAAAAGTTGTTCATTGTTTGTTCATGTTAGTTCACGGTACATTAATGTTGAAAGTAACGTTAGTTCATGTTAAAGGGTTAGTTAAATTCCGTAAATTGTCATTAATTACTCTCCCTCATGTCGTTCCAAACCCGTAAGACTTTAGTTCAAATTTGGAACACAAATGGAGATATTTTTAATGAAACCTGAGAGCTTTCTGTCCCTCCATTGACCGCTACGCAACTACCACTTTCATGGTCCAGAAAGGTAGTAAAAACATCATTAAAGTAATCCATGTGACTCCAGTGGATTAACCTCAATTTATGATTTTTTTTTACAGTGTACGGAGTACAGTTACAATTTTATTTTGATTAATTGAACAGCTCTACTTCTCACATTTTGCACTATATGATTATATAACCCAGTAAATAACATTTAATAGTAAATATTAAAGTTGTAATATTAAATTAGCTTTTTCCAACACATATTATTTTATTTAAAGTCAGTACAAAAGTAATATTGTCTTATAAAGGAAAACACACTTTCACAATTGCAACCAACCAAATTGTGACTAAATCCCAGCTGTAGAAACAAATGACACCAATGCTTTGAAACTGATGTTCAGAAATATAGAGCATTATGCTTTGAGAAATTCCTAAACAGAGTTGACATGCTCAAAACTCATGTGTTGGCAAGGGTTGGTATCTGATCCTTGGCCTTCTGGATCTGTAGACAGTCACACCACACACCATGGTGGCTGCTGCCAGGAGACTGCCAGCGATGATGACCACATTCAGATTCACACTTTGGCTTACGGTGACCTCTAAAATGTGAGTAAAAATATTCTGGTTTTTGTATATGATCATCTATGACACAAGGTGCACAACCTACAGATGCAAAATCATGACATACCGTACAAACTCCTCTTCAGTCGCAGGGGTCCCTGGGAGATGAAGTGACTGTCGGTCTGGATGGGAGCTTCTCTTTTGCTGTGGTGGTGTGTTGGTGGAGCTACTGTGCTGTTAATACAGCCCTGAGAACAGCGGGTGTTGGGATTGTTTACCTCACATATGATGATTAAACAACTGATGAACACCTACAGAGGAAAGACAGGACAGAAAAAGAAAAGGGCAGAAAGTTAAATTGAAGATATTGCTTGTTTTTATTTACATACAGTGTCCTCTCATACACATTTGCATGCCTGTGATTACTAGTTTTACTTTCAGGAAGAGTTGGGGAAGCTACTTTGAAACTACTGATTTGAACTTTCTGTCAACCTGACCTGGTCGTGGAGCCCAAGGAACTTGAAGGCCTCAACCCCAAACTGTAAATACGGTTTGTGATTTGAGTAAAACTGAACAGTTTTATCCACTTTGCATAAAAGATAAAAGAAAGCACATTTTGATTAGTTTTTGGGCCAAACTGATGTGACAAACATGCCCTGCATTTGTGTTTCTAGAATCTTACCCATTTGATATGATGGGATAAGAGATTGGGAATTTTGGATTATCGTAGGGTGTTGCTATACAGGACTCGACGAAGACCTCAGTGTTTTGGATTGGAGTGACGGGCTCAATTTGCATGTAGATCATCTCTCCCACATCAAACTCCATGAGTATATGAGTTTGGATCTCTTCTGTTGTAGAAACTCGCAGAATCATAAAACTCAAACTGATAGCTGAAGGAGCCAAAGCCTCTCTCGAAGAAGTTGATTGCAGGTCTGTAAGTATCAAACTCCAATGTAAGGTTGCTCCTTTTCTGGTACTTGCACAGGATTTCAATATTTATTTTATGCCTCCTGGTGATAATGTCCTTGGGGTCATCAAATGTAACAATTGCATTCTTGAAGATGAGTTCATCATTATTCTCCTTTAAAGAAATAGAAGTTTTTAAATAGTTGAGAACTAAACGTTAGTTTAAGTCTCAAAATATATTAATCATTACAATGTTTACAACTTTGAAAGAAAATGAATGAATATTGTCAAGTAATTTGAAAACTGTTGAGGCATCTCACCTCCATCTGAGTGCCACAACTATTAAGATGTGTGCTGGCAAACACATGGGTGGTATTGGAGTAAACCCGACAAGATGGATCTATAAACCTTAAGTGGTCTCCATGGACTCCTTTGATGGAAGATCTCTCAATTGTCACTGACATTGAGTTCTGTTGGCAGGTTACATGCACCATGGGCCCTGAAAGTAAAAATAGTAGCTTATTACTGGCATGCATACTCTTTTTTTTTTAAAAGTGCAAAACTTATTTGGAAATTAAACCTACCTGCAGCTTCCACTTTTACAATGACACACCTCATTTCAGACTGGTAAATGTTAGACCTTAAAATAGAATGAATTTTGTAAACATTGATGATATGATGTGCGCTTGGACTAACATGATTTTACTGAGTGAATTATACCCATATTGTCCTTCTGCAATGAAGCAAAATGGAAAATGTTGGCCGTAGTTGTCTGCAGTTGGTGTCCAGTTAATCACATACTCCCCAGTGGTAGTTTTGTGCTTTGAACTATTCAGTGGTCCACTAATGATGACATCAATTATCCTAGATGTCCAAAACAGCATATAACTTTAGAAGTGCGCAGATTATTTTGCTCTGTATGCAAAATTTAGAATGTATCCATCAGATGCCTTGAAATATAAAATGCTTTTGTTTACGGTGAAAACAGTACCACATTACAAAATGCCTTTTAGGAATTATCTGCATGCTTTGTTAATATCAACAATAAGAACATTTTCACTGTTTTTCCCAACCTTGACAAACTTGCAGAAGCTTTAATTCTGATCTCAATTTCTTCATTCACATAAGCCTGCAGGAGTTCTCCAGGATGAGGTGTTGGGTGGAGAAACCGTGGTAGGTATGCAATGCAAGATGGTGCTGGGCCATCAACTGAAACAGCAACACACAAATCAGCAAAAGTTGCAATATAATTGTAATTTTTTTTAAACCATTTAAAACTGCACAATACCTTGGAGAGAAAATTGAAGAGGTATTTTGCTCAGCGACAAAATAGTCATTGCTTCTGGTGTAGTAGTAGTTATTGTGGTTGTTGTAGGTGTAAAATTAATTGTAGTCATTGCAGGCGTGGTTATAGTATTAGGTAAAGTGGTTGTTGTTGTTTCAAGCGTCGTTATAGTAGTAGGTAAAGTGGTTGTGGTCATTGAAAGCATGTTAGTAATCATTTCAGGTGTAGTTGTAGTCCTTTCGGGTGTGGTTGTAGTAGTAGTTAATGTGGTTGTAGTCATTTCAGGCATGGTTGTTGTAGTTGGTAAAGGGGTTGTAGTAATGTCAGGCATGGTTGTAATAGGTAAAGGCGTTGTAGTCGTTTCAGGTGTAGTTGTAGTTATAGGTAAAGTGGTTGTAGTAATTTCAGGCATGGTTGTAGTAACAGGTAAACTGGTTGTAGTCGTTTCAGGCATGGTTGTAGTAGGTAAAGTGGTTGTAGTCGTTTCAGGTGTGGTTGTAGTAGTAGGGAAATTGGTTGTAGTCGTTTCAGGCATGGTTGTAGTTAGTAAAGTGGTTGTAGTAATTTCAGGCGTGGTTGTAGTAGTAGGTAAAGTGGTTGTAGTCATTTCAGGTGTGGTTGCGGTAGTAAAAGTGGTCGTAGTTGTTTCCGGCGTGGTTGTAGTAGTAGGTAAAGTGGTTGTAGTGTTTTCAGGTGTGGTTGTAGTAGTTAAAGTGGTTGTAGTCATTTCAGGCATGGTTGTAGTAGTAGGTAAAGTGGTTGTAATTGTTTCAGGCGTGGTTGTAGTTGGTAAAGTAGATGTAGTCGTTTTAGGCGTGGTTGTAGTAGTAGGTAAAGTGGTTGTGGTAGTTTCAGGTGTGGTTGTAGTAGGTAAAGTGGTTGTAGTCTTTTCAGGCATGGTTGTAGTAGTAGGTAAAGTGGTTGTAGTCGTTTCAGGCATGGTTGTAGTTGGTAAAGTAGTTGTAGTAATTTCAGGCGTGGTTGTAGTAGCTGGTAAAGTGGTTGTAGTCGTTTCAGGTGTGGTTGTGGTAGATAAAGTGGTTGTAGTTGTTTCAGGCATGGTTGTAGTAGTTAAAGTGGTTGTAGTCGTTTCAGGCATGGTTGTAGTAGTTAAAGTGGTTGTAGTCATTTCAGGTGTGGTTGTAGTTGGTAAAGTGGTTGTAGTCGTTTCAGGCATGGTTGTAGTAGTAGGTAAAGTGGTTGTAGTCATTTCAGGTGTGGTTGTGGTAGTTAAAGTGGTTGTAGTAATTTCAGGCGTGGTTGTAGTAGTACGTAAAGTGGTTGTAGTCGTTTCAGGCATGGTTGTAGTAGGTAAAGTGGTTGTAGTAGTTTCAGGCGTGGTTGTAGTAGTTGGTAAAGTGGTTGTAGTCGTTTCTGCCATGGTTGTAGTAATAAGTAAATTAGTTGTAGTCATTTCAGGTGTGGTTGTAGTAGTTAAAGTGGTTGTAGTTGTTTCAGGCGTAGTTGTAGTAGGTAAAGTGGTTGTAGTCGTTTCTGGCGTGGTTTTAGTAATTGGAGGTTGGCCACCGTTGACAGCAGGTGGTTGTTGATTTGGATTTCCTTGTCCATTATTTGGAGGTTGGCCACCATTGACAGCAGGTGGTTGTTGATTTGGATTTCCTTGTCCATTATTTGGAGGTTGGCCACCGTTGACAGCAGGTGGTTGGTGATTTGGAATTCCTTGTCCATTATTAGAACGTCTGTCTCTGATGACACTGATAGGAGATATTGTCACTGAAGGTTGGTTGGTGTAGGAGAGAGTAATTCTGTGCATGGGGAAATCCTCCAGTACCAGCTCAAATGAATAAACTCCAAGGAGCCATGTGTAGCCATATGACAAAGAGCAGCTACTTTTCATTTTGAAGAAAATCAAAAAGAGTGACAATTTGCTCTTTATGTGAATGTCTATTCATGCAAGGGCCTAAATCGTCAAATATTTCACAGACATATTTCATTTTCGCTCACCTGATCCACTGTAAAACCAGCAGGTTTGTTGCAAACTCCACACTCATCATTGTGTCTAAGACCATATCTGCATTTCATTTGGTCACCATCAGGATCAAAGGCTAAAAGATTGTACCTCCTGGGACAGTTCTGAGGAACTCTACAACACAATGCAAAACAGTTGAATTTAACATTTGATTAATTTGAGTACATATAATAATAAGAAAATAATAAATGAATGGATAGTATTGGCTTCAATGAATTCTGTTTACCTAATCAAGGGTAACGTGGTGGTTATTGGTGATCTGTTGGGCTCTGAGGTATCGGATCTCACTCCAAGATCAATATAAGTGAGAAGACTCCAGCCTCCAACATTAGTGACTGTGTTGTAGATCCAGCAGCAACTATTTTTGCTGTTGACACATGTACAGATTTGTTACATACATATCTATTTGTAATTTAGTTCAAATAATTCTTTCTAATGGTTTCTGTTCTTGTAAATATGTGTACTTACAGCAGCTCAAATGGGTTGTTGGTGGAAACAGTTCTTGTTACAACTCCCTCAGACTGACACCAGTTACCACCATTGGAACTGGAATCTACTTGACCAATCACAAAACTGTTCTCATTACCGCAGTCTCCAGACCTGCATCCCCAGGTATCATCTTGATAACAGGAATGGTACGTCTCCTTGAAGCGTAGTTCCACCTGAATAAAGTCCATTTTTTAAATTAAATTATCGTACAGTCAGTGTTTACAAAAAAGTCTGTTTAACCCTTAAGATAAAACTGTAATAATTCAAAATTCCCTACTGCATACTTCAGAACACTTCAGGAAGAAACATGAAACATTGCTAAATGAAATAAAATCTTTGTGCTCTTACTCAGATTCAATGCTGTAAGCTAATTAAAAAAGTTCTCACCTTGTAGGTTCCATCAGAGTTCCTTCCAGGGTTGAAGGTCATTGAGCCTCCATAGAAGTGCGAGGCTGCAACTGTGGTGACCAGCAGCAGGGTCAAGAGCAGATAGGAGAAAGACATGATGATCAGAGCTCTGACCTCACTATCCAGCACCAGGCTTCTCTTTGAAAGTACTTGATGGAGGAAATGACAATGTATAATTTGAGGTCAGTGTCATAATTTCAAGAAAGAGGCAAGGCATGGAAGTTACCTTCGTGGTTTTTACAAAAGAATGATTGGCATTAACAGTTCTAATAATTGAGACAAACCACAAGCAGGCATGTTTAGACAGCTATTTAGGATTATTTATTTAAAACTTTGATGTAGTTCTTTGAAGTGATTACTTACAAGCATCAAAATTATTTTATAATCTCGACATAGTATTTTACAGGGAAGTATTTGTCCTATTTTATTTAATATTTATTATACATGAGAATGCAGAAAACAGCTCACATGTTTATATGACTCATTTTATCAAGCAATGCTGTCTTTCAAGTTATAATTATAATAAACTGGTTTTTCTCTGGGTTTTGTTAAACATGCTCAATGGCTTGTGTGTTAACACATCTGACATACAGAAAAGAAAATTAACCAGTTTATCTAGATGATCAAATTAATGGAAGAATGCTAAGTTTAGAAACAGTTGCCTTTTTACAGTAATTAATCTGTAGCTCATGTTTTTGGAATTTGGACCGTACAGAGCATTAAGATGTGACAATCTTCAGCTTTACACATGAGAAAACTATGTTCCAGTGGGTCTCCCCAATATTTATTTTATTTTCTATTTTAAGGAACCGATTTTATGTCAAGAAATAGAAGCAAGACTCGCCAGGTCATATCTCCAGTAACCTACGAGTGACTGCTCATTAAACACACAAAAGTCTACATTGCAAAACACTTACATTTCTTTTTCTGATTATTCAAAGCACAAATGCACACAAATTTATGAAGTAAATTAGTTTAAAATACATGACCCCAATAAAAAATGTTTTGTTCATGATAACCATACTACAAGGGGGGGAAAAACAGAGGTTAGAATTAATTAGACACATTTTTACAGGTATAAATCTTTGATACAAGTATATGCATGCATGCCATAAAATTAGCGGACATGCTGTAAGTAAACAGTGGGCAAAATCTTCTGCCGTATTCCAGTGGACTTTTTTTAATAATAGGATCAAATGGGCAGATATACATTAAGTATACATTGCTAATGCAATAATTTATTGGACACTACACATACAGATATAAAACTAGTTGAATGCTGAAGTTTAATTTAGTTTAAAATAAAAAACTATTATTTTCTCTAGCTGCCGTTCAGTCTCTTGCGCACATGCTGGGTCTCTCTCGCATGATTTCACTTTTGACACTGGCTCAGATGATAGTGAGAGAGCATTTTCGGCCAATGCAAAGAGATACTGCAGCTTTCCCCGTAACTCTCCCACACCTGGCTCACCGCTTGTGGGTGAAGTCTGCATTCTCAGTACAGTAAATCCACTCCTGTGTTTATTATGCCCGGGATATGCATCGTGCCTTATGAATAAGCATGCACTGCTCCACACAACCAGTTTCTGTGCTAGGAAGTGCAGTCGAGTCACGGGTGTACCTCCTGGAAATGTATTAATGTACATTTTAGCCACAGGAAGTGGGGAAAAACATTAGTGAAGTTTCAGGGTTTCAAAAAATAAAAAATAAAATAAAAAGGATGCTGCAGCAATTGCATTAATTTTTTTTTAATGCATTAGACAGTCATCTATTAACCGCAGAAATGAATGCTCTAAATTTCCCAGTCCTATTTTAAATAAATCTAAACACATATTGTCAAGTCTCACTAGCACATTAACATACGTAACTTGCAAGGTGTGTAGTTATCCACCAGTGGAGTCAAGGTAGACCCCACGTTTTATATGACGTGAATGAAATTTTCACAACTACTATTTTCTTCAGGGCTTTATTTTCTTCTTCTTATTGACCATTTAAAGCTTTAAAATGAATCCATCACAGCCTCATTGTCAAGTGTGGCAAATTAAATATGGTGTATAGGGATGCCATAAAATATCGATATATCGATTATCGGCACGTTATTTTATCGATACATGTTTGAGGCATGGATATCGACATTTAAATAAGAAGCCTAATTTGTGTGCTTTCAATTCACTGCCAGTTTCCTTCCATTTTATGTAGTCTGACTTATGGAGACCATAAGGGGGTGAAATAACCTTTACTGAAGCTGGTCGTGGCGGCATGTACAAGGCATCACACACGTTACGAGTTGATGGCAGTCCAAATTTACGAAGGGTTTTGTACTTCTTCTATGAGTTTGCAGGTTAGTGTATAAAACCGGTGTTACTGCGCAAACTGAGCGATTAGAAATGACGATGTTTATTATGCAATTTCCCTGGAATAGGTCTTATATTAAAACCATCAAACCACAAAAAGACATACTTGTAAATGAAAATACATTGTGTAGGCTATATGAAAGATACTTATACACAATATATCATCCAGTAATGACTAAGGTAAATAATCTATGTCCTTTGATAATGATTTGGGTCAAATTTAATGGAAAACTATGTGAGTTGAGCTCCATGGTGCTGCAGAATTTTTAACAGCATCCGGAGATGGCGATTCTGTGGTATGTGCGTACATAACTTCATAGAAAATAATTGTTTCAAATTTTAGAACGTGCCATGTCATTTGCCAGATGGGGCTGGTGCACGACCCACTTTAATTAACCCTTCCACTCACACTTTACCAAAGTTGTGTTGAGAAATGTGTTTGAAAGACAAAGACTATTGCGCAATGAGCAGCCCTGTTTATATCTGAAAAAATCCTGATATTTATTGATAATCTTCGGGAAATTCTTCCGATTATTGATATGTGAAAACGGCATCGATCCCAAGCCTAGGCGTCTACCATGACTAAGGTTCAAAATTCTCTCTCACGGCTTTTCAAATATAAATGCCCTACAGTGAAACAGGCCTTATAAGCCACAGTCACACTACACTGCACGGTCCATTCACTTCCATTCATATGCATCCGAACATGGAACCCGGAAGCATGCAGTACTGTGCAGAAGTATTAGGCACATAAGTGTTTCACTAAAACATTTATCTTAAGTTGTTTTTTTATATCTTCTACTTTAGTGTATCATTAGGAATTCTACATTTTAGACTCCCAAACATTCCTTTTGCAAGTATAGAACAGAATAGAAGAACAGGGAGCACTGCAACAGATGGTATGGCCCCCACAGAACCCCAACAAACTTGGAACATCCTATCTGCCAACAACCAAAAAAACTTGTGTCCATGTGTAAATTGGTGCTATTTTGAAGGCAAAGGTGGTCACACCAAATATTGATTTAGCTTTTTTATGTTTACTGGACTTTAAATGATGTTAATTGATGAATGACTACTATTGATGTTATTATTTAGTGCCTAAAACTTGTGCACAGTACTGTAAGCTCATGCAAGGAAATTTCAAGTTTGGTGAAGTCTGGCCTGTGAATTCGTACGACAAGAAGATGTGTGACTGTGACCAAAAGAAGATCGAAACGTCACACACTGACTTCTTGACTCAATACAAAAAATAGTCTATTTTAAAGCTGCATGTTTTTGTTGATGCAAAAAAGTGAGAAGGAATATTTTAACATTTTGAATATAATATTAGTTATTTGTGATTTATTATTTATTATAACCAGAATCCCTCAAGCATGACATCATATCCGGTACACTTCGGTGTCCGAATAATTTCGCATGCTCAAAGTCTAGTGTTACTGCAGCTTTAGTTACTTCATGATCAATCAGATTGCTATCCGATTGGACATGCATATTACATTTGCACTTGGCTGCATAAATGTTTCTCTGCAAATTAGATATAAATCTGATCTACCATTCCTGTGCTATATATAACAAATATACCAGAGATCACTTCTATGATGATGTCTTGTCAGATTTCAATCAGTGTGATGAACTGAAAAAAAAAAAAAAAAAAAAATTCTAATACTGTCTAGACATAAAGAAGTGCAACAAACAGACTGGCATAACAGGTACGTTGCGTGACAGTCTCTCGTCAAAAATCACAAATATCAAATAGATACATGGTAGCATGATGGAAGAATAAGCATGATAGCTAGAGATCAGTTCATCTGTTTCTGAGGTTAGAGGGTCATGGAACAGTTTCACTTTTTCAGTTGAGCAACATAGAAGATGTAGAGTTTGTGTCATTCATCACAGCTGTCAATCAGTTTGCATTGAGCCAAGACAGACACGCATTGTTTTGTTTTCATGATCGATAGAGCACAACACATGTACTAAGTATGTTAATGTCCTTAGTCATTTCTGACTAAAACTCACCTGGCTTTCACGCTCAGATATATTCAGTTATGCAGTACATTGGCAGATAAAGTCCAAATAAAGTCTGAATCTCAAAATTAATAGATGTCCTTCAATCAAGGCTGGATTGAAGAATTAACACACACACACACACATACACACACACACACACACACACACACACACACATGTTGGTGCAGCTATCATTATGAGGACTCTCCATAGACATAATGATTTTTATACTGTACAAACTATAGATTCTATCCCCTAACCCTAACCCTACCCCTAAACCATCTGCATTTTTACATTTTCAATAAAACATTGTTCAGCATGTTTTTTTTTTATTATTATTTATTTATTTTTTTAAGTGATTTGAATTATGGGGACACTAGAATTGTCCTCATAAACAACATTTATAGCATAATACCCTTGTAATTACCAGTTTGTAACCTAAAAAAAGGTCCTTGTAAACCACTTAAACCCAAGTTTGAGTTAAAGTGATTTTCTCACAGATATTGGGTATTCTTAGACAAATGAGACAGAGTTAAATGGGATTTAAGTAATATGAATTCTATTAACTGTATGTAACAGGTAAAGGTTGGGCAAGGAGGAGGCGGGAACCAGCTAAACAGTCAATGTAAAGTTTAATGATAAAACTCAACATAAAACAAACATAAACAAACACAGACACACATGCAACGTGGCCGCTTGCATCTCTCTCTCTCGAACTGGTGCCTTTGGCTCTTCTTTATACCCCTTCCCAGCTGATTAGCCCAATTCAGGGTGGGGCCGGGTTGTGAGGACACACTCCTCCTCGTCACACTCCTCCATTGCTGAATCAGGCCGGGGAAACCTCCCATCCTGGAGGGTGGGCGTTGCCCTTCCGGCCGTGCCTGCCAGCAGATCTTCCCCACCTTTTGAGCCCTGGGAGAGATGAGGGAAGGAAAAGGGGAGAGGGAAAGAGTGAGGCGGAGCGATAGAGAGAGAGCGAGAGGAGAGAGAGAGAAGAACTTGCTCACTGGCTCCCGGACGCACTGTTGCCCGGTCCTCAACCGCTCCTCCACCCTCTGGCTGACATCAGCTCGCTCCTACCCCATCAGCCGGCAGCGACCCCTCCGTCCCCAGGCAGATGGCCACGGCTGCTCCCCTGGTGGATGGCAGTGGCGAGGACTCCGCGACAGCACATCCCTCCTCCCTCCCGGGTTTCGGCACCAATGTTACAGGTAAAGGTTGGGCAAGGAGGCGGGAACCAGCTAAACAGTCAACGTAAAGTTTAATGATAAAACTCAACATAAAACAAACATAAACAAACACAGACACACATGCAACGTGGCTGCATGCGTCTCTCTCTCTCTCTCTAACTGGCACCTCCGGCTTGTCTTTATCCCCCTCCTGGTTGATTAGCCTGATTCAGGGCCGGCTGTGTGTCCTCATGAACCGGCCCCGCCCTCCTCCTCATCACACTGTAGTATTCATACTAGTTCTTTACTGTATGCTGTTTACAGTTGCCAAGCAACTTGTCACATTATTTTACACACAAAAATATTTAAGCCTATTTTTAAAATACACGCTTTTCAATTTCAAAACAAAATTCTATCAAATTGAATTTAAAATTCAAAAATGTGATTAATAAAAATTTTTTTTAAATAAATGTTGTTAAAATTACTAAATTGAATTGAGTCATTTGAATTGACTAAACTGAGTTTTGTTATGAAATTTTATTGCATAAATCTTAAAATAATTTTTTGAGTGTAGAATGTGCAGTCACAGTTGTGTTTATCAGATTTTTACAACTGTTTTGAAGGCTCATCTAATTAGCATTTAGAGTTGAACTATCCATTTTATAAAATGTATTTTTAAAAACCTCAGTTTTTTGTTGTTGTTGATATTAACATTTTATTGTTTCACATAACAGGATTGAAAAAAGAGAACACACACACAGAATCAAATTATTTCAAATTATATATCCCTCCCCCTGAACATCCACCCCCCCCACCCAACACACACACACACACACACACACACACACACACACACACTACATACATCCAGTGGTCTATCACAAAATGAAAGTATACACACATACAAATACACACACACACATACAAATTAAAACAGACAAGAGGAAACACGTAAAAATAGATAAAAAATAAAATCCTACATTTAAAACTACAAATCTCCCTCCACTGCCCCTCCCGAGAACCCTCCAAAAAGGCCAAATAGTTGCCCCATTTTTTTTAATTAAATATTAAACAATTTGTTTGCCAATCATAACACTGGCTAGGAGTCAATTTTTTATGTATTTATCCCCTATATTAATGACCGCCCCATCACCTAAAATACAGAGTTCCCAATATGTCACACATAAAACTCTGAACCCTCAACCAAAATTCTTGGATCTTAACACAAAAAACCTCAGTTTTTACAGAAATGACTTTTGCTTGGGAGTACTTTCTAGTATGGCCATGATTGAGTGGGTTATTATTAGGTTACTTACCTATCTACCTTCCTACATCGATAAATTCATAAAACTTGCTTTGGTGCCTATGATCAGATATATTTTGCTCTTCAATCATCAGAGCTTTTTTTTCCCCTTGCTCGCTTCTAAAATGCTTTTTTTTTATTATTATTGCTTTGTTTCGCCGTGGTGATCGACAGGTGTGGCTGTGGAAAGTATTAAAAGTACGTTTGTAACAGTATACTGTTGCATCACTTTTCTGTATGGTTGCATTTTTAGATGTTTCTTAAATGTGGTAGTACTTTATTATAATATTATTATACACTCAAAACCCTAAAGTGAGATAAAGATAAATGACTTTGAGCAACATTGAGATAAGATCTGTTTACTTCATCAAGAAATGAAACTGATAGTATGTTTTAGAACATATCAAATGTGACAGCTGACATATGAACTATATATAAATCATAAATCATTGTCACAATCAAAACTTGTATTTTTGTACTTTGTATTTTCAGTTGTACTAAAACTCGTCCCTCCTTTAAAAAAAGCAAACATCTTGGTTACAGTGAGGCACTTACAATTGAAGTGAATGGGGCAAATCTGTTAAGGTTAAATTACTAAGTGTGTTCAGTTAAACAAGTGCTTTTATAAAATTATAAGCTTTACATTTCTGCCTTTACACCCTCAAAAAAACTGGCCTCATTCACTTTCATTGTAAGTGTCTCACTGTAACCTGTTTTGTACCTGTCGATTGAGCTTAACTTGTACTGAACCCAGAATATTCTTTTAAAGATTTTGGAAAATTAAAACTATGAAAAAGTTCAGATTTCCTTGATGCACACAATCTAATTTGTAATGAGTAAATGTGGATTGAATTGTAAAAATGCAAAATCAGAAGTTCTCTCAGACTTTTGGACCCCACAATATAACTTACTGTGTCTTTGTTCATGTTCCACGATGTTTATCCAACAAAGCCAAAAATTATGTTTGGACTGGAATGAGCAGACCAGAACTTTAAAATAAATAACACAAATAAATGATTTTAAAATATATATTTTACTTAAATGTATTTCATGAATTTCTTTTCTTCTTCTTTTTTTTTTTTTTAACTCTGCTTTACTTGGGGGTGTGCACTGTTCCAAAGACAGGTTGGACTATCTTGGTTAATTCACATGTACTTGTATGGAAAAAATCTTGTTTGTCTTTTCAAATAGTTGCAATCACGTGCAATGCATTGTTCATTTTGAAAGTTAAAAGAAGTTAAACTTACTAAGAAAGAAAGCAGAAGAAACATTGCAAAAAATTAAAGTATGAGGAAACAATATGTATCTAATGGAGGCTAACTTTTGTCTTCGTCAGTAGAAAATGATTATGCATTATATGATTGCATGTAGTGTAAAGTGGCATTGTCTAATATTCTAAACGCCTATATATTATATAAATCATATATATTATGAACATATATACAGATCTGAAGAATAAAAAACAAAGAGTGACAAAGAAAAACTTTGTCATTTAAGGATATCTAATTCCTCTAAAGCCTTAGTTTAAAGAATGTGCATGCAGTTTCAGCCCTGTTCCTTCTGCAGCAAAGTTGTCACATTATTTCAGTCATCAGCAAGTGTTGTATTCACAAAACTGCTGCATTAGTACATGCATACTAGACTGTTTTTAAAATATTTTTATTATGTGATGGAACATCGAAAGCCTCTCAATCACTAAAATTATAAGCTTTCAGTTTTGTTGCCAAACATCGGGAGTGTAAAAAAGGAAAGAACGAAAAAAAGCATTAAATTTAGCACTAGAAAAGTATGAAACTGGAATCAATGCACAATTTATCTGAAAACGTTCTAATACAAACATGTAATTATATAAATATTTTTGCATTACTTTTCATTAAAGTTCAAGTTTTTTATTTATTCTATAACCTTCTACATAAACAATGCAGCATATCAAGCCCCAAACTCCAGTGAAGACTATAAATAAAAATCCTGCACTATAAATAGTCTGTAATTATTATATTTGATACATTTAAGATAAATAAGATCTTCCGTAACTTAAATACATAAACAATAAAAAACATAAAAAATAACAATCTTCATTAATGTTTGAAGCAGTAAAGCTTGAGTGGAATTCATTCAAATAGATGAAACTACTAGACACTCCATATATAATAAGTAGTCAAATGATATATGATCTTCTATATAGATCAGAATTTGAATCAGTTTATTGCAAAGTACATTATTTTGTTTCAAAAGACTATTTTGGTCATTTTGGTGTATGGGCTTCACACAGTAAAATGTTGTATATACCGCACATAAATATTGGCTATGTGAGTCGAAAAGTATTGTAATAAGTAAAAATAACCTTTTTAATGGTAGAAAGTAAAACAAATTTTAATTTTTTTTTTTTTTTTAAGTTTAATTGTATTTGGAAAAATAAGTACCATTTAACTTATTTAGTTTATCTGCACACAATGTGTGGACCAAAGAGGGTATTTATTTATTTTTATTTATTTTTTTGTCTTTGAAGAAAGCAAAGCAATTTAACACACATAGCCAGCATAATAAATGTTTTTTACATTTTTTATTTTATTTCAAGAATGCAGAAATGTTTATATGGCTTGTCACTGCCCCTAAAAACACAAACCACAAAATCAAGCACTGTTTTAACTTATCCAAAAAAATGCCAGATTGCCCATATTCATGCAAAATGTAACTTTTCTCCAATAATAGTACATTACCCACCAATAATCATGTTATATTACATGAATCATGTCATGTGAAAGTGAAGAAGGAAATGATTGAAAATAATAATAGACAATAGACAATTTACTGAAAGCATTAGGACAGTGCCAGCTGCTCTAAAAGCTATTGTTGTGCTGTTCTATTTACTGTAACTGTAAAGACTCGAAACTCTTTTTTTAACCTTGGTATTGTTTGCACACCTAATCAAACTAACTAAGAAATTATCTCAGAAAGCAGATAGTAGACGCATGCGGTCAAGTGCTCTTGTTTTTTTGGCGTTATATACCAACAGCCCCACCAGTACCACAATGGAGACAACGAAGAGTCCTGCAAAGACACCGGTGCTTGCACTGACATGTACAGATCCACCGTTTTCTGAGGGTGTAAAATGAAAGAACAATTCAGTTACATGAAATATAATGACGTCATTCTTTCTGTAATCATCTCTATATCTCTAATATACCTTCTGCAGAATGCTGCGTTTGTCTGAGCACGCGCAAGGGACCCTGTGTGATGTAGTGCCTGGCTGTTTCTTGGTTCACATCTCGTCTGCGTTTGCGTGAGGGTTGCTGGAGGCAGCCTTGGGCACATCTGGAGTTTGGGCTTCCTTCCGCACACAGGATCACAGAGCAGCTAATGTACACCTGTCGACAGAATTTCAGCCTATTATAGTTCAGTGATCCAGTGCAACACAATTTACAACATGAATTTGCATGTATCTGTCATACCTCATCGAAGCCACCTGTGAACTTGAAAGCTTGGATCTCAAAGTCATACTTTGTGGAATCGCTTGAATAAACCTTGACTGTTTCATCTAAAACGCATCTGTAATGACACATTAGAGGTTAGAGTGAAAATGGTCATTGTTTAATATTAGGATTCCACCCCTACTCCTGACCTAGTACTGTCTTTTTACGAATACCTCTCTGCATCTGCATTCCCTATATTTACTTCTATGTCTGTGCTGTTCTCCTGTATGTTAAATTGTCCTGCTCCTGTCCTGTCATTGTTTCTGTGACCTGAGCCTTGTCCCTAGCATTTCAATACCCAGTGTTGTAAGCTGTGCAAATTATAAATAAAAAAACTTGACTTGAAGTGCAAAACTATATATTCATTGTGTTTATGTTTTATAAAATAATATCTTGTGTGATAAACTTTCAATAAGTGAATGTGTGAATTTATAACAGTTTGCTTGCATTATAACATTTAGTGTTAAACTTCTGCCAGTTATTGGGCATAAAGACTCTTGTTGACATTAATATATATATTTATATATATATATATATATAACATTTCTAGCAATCATTTAATCTTAAGTTTAACACAATTCTTCTGCAGCCTTGAAAGCACTGGCATTTCCATCAGGAATCTAATTCAATTTAAGCTATATGCAGAAATTACTACTTAAGATCTCTTAGCAGCAGAACAAGTTTCTACAGATTAAATGCTTTGTGTGGCTGTCACGTAAACTCTACAATTATACAATGTGACTGATCATTTTTCCTTCAGTATTGTGCTATAAGTGAGGAGAACAAGTGTCGTTAGCATTGTAAAAAATGGGCTTAGGTACACATACAGAAACATAAACCCTTTGCGCTGCACTTGATGTTAATATTCATCCTTGTTTTGCACATTACTGAGCCACACCTGCTGCCACAGTATGACGATAAATGGTTTTGAGGAATGTCATTGTGAAGTGTTCAACAAAGGCTTGAAGGCTGACAGATTTTTGATTTTGAATTTGAAGTGAGCAACCTGCTTTCCTCTGGGTTTGAACCTGAAACCTTGTTGTTAGTTCCCCAGTAGGCTTTAATTTCAGTAAATTAATTCCTATATTAGCAGTACTAATCACAAGCTATGTATATAGTGAATATACTTCGTCCAGTTGGTTCTGGGACAGTAAGAAGTGAGAACGCTATGCACTATCAACAGCACTGCTAAGGTAAGCATCACTATTACTACTGCGCATACTTTGGGTTAGGGACTCACCCGCCACCGTTTGTTGTGTGTAAAAATGTCTTCTATGATGTAAAGTCTCACCCGTCTTTGATGATGTCATAATAGAGAGTACTATATGGGTTGTCTTCTGGAGTGGCCCTGCAGGACTCAACAAAGAGTTTGACCTCTGGGAGAGCGGAATGGGCTTCAATACCCATGTAGAGCATCTCCATGAGCTTCACCTCCACTGGATACAGGTTGGGATCTACCTGACTGTTGAAGCTGTTGTCTGTGAAAACTTCAAATGAGTAACCAAAAGTGCCAAAGCTGGATTCAGTGAAGATGTAGTCAGACTTGTGGTTGACATAGTGGCTGGAGACGCTGGCTACTTTGGGATATTGGCAGGAGAAGCCAATCTTTACTTGATTACGTCTGGTGATGACTGCATTCGGGTTCTCAAAGGAGTTGATTTCATTTTTGAAGACCATGAAATCTCCAGAGTCCTGATTGGTGTAGATGATGAAAAATGGTTCATATATAAACAGATAGGAGGGGAAATTAAGAGAATATTAAGGGAGACCGGGGACAATTGATATAAGAAACATAGATGCCAAAAGTAATGATACAATTAAAACATTTACATCGAGAAAGACTGGATTATAATATTTACTTTAATACAAGACCAAGGAATTGGCCTGCTATGGGGGTGATTTTAAAACTTGAAGAAAAGCATTTATGGGCATTAACCCATATCTCAAATAAGTGCACACTTTAAAGTAATAATATTACTAATTTTATGGTTATTTATGGGTGTTTCTTTAACTTCCTGCACTTTTAGAACTGTGAATTTCTTTTATTATTTGTTTAGTAACGATGTCCAACAGTTTATGTACACGCAGGAGATTTACTGTTTGCAATGTAATGTAATTTTTGTTTGAAAGTAATGAAAATTCCCAATACAGTGTAATTTCCTGCACATCTCAAATTCTGTACTGTGTTTAGTAGAATTCTGTGGAGGAAATGACGATGATGGAAATGACTTTTTGTTTATGTTTTTCATTTAAATAATAAAAATAAAAAAAATGTTGTCTTGCAAAAGCTAATTTCATGGCTAACATTTTATGTATTCTAAATAAAACACACAATTAAATAATATGTTCACACTTTTTGCATAATTTGTCAAAACTACAGCTATATTGGAAATGACGTCCAATAAAAATACTCTGCTCACAAGTGATATTTACCTTAATTTTTTCACATGTCTCATAGTTCATGTCAATCAAGATTTTCATTAACATTTTTGTCTACTTGGTCAACATGTAAACTAACTTTTATTAGTATTTACTTTTTATTAAAAACTTTATTAGAGGCTAAATTGGAAAAAAACAGTACAACTGTGGGATAGACGTAATTTTAAATGTTTTTTATATAAATCTTTTTCACACAATAAATATAGAAAAGGTTTATGTTTATTTCACTCTGTGTTTATCATAGTTTTAAACATGAACCATAATCATTTGTATTTCTATATTAGATTTTCATAGTTTAATATTGAAAGTGTGACTCTGGGACAAGTCTAAAGCAATAAAATCTGTACATAAAAGGCATTTGAAAAGTACCAAATATAAATGATAAAAAGTTTCCAAGTCAGTTTTAATCTGACCTTCATATAAATTGAAATCTGTTTTTTCACTTAAAACAAATGACCCCTGGGACTATTTATTACAGTGTTATTACAACTTTATAAGTGTTATTACACCCTTATATCACTGAATGTTTTTTTGCTTGTGTATGGCATTTCGCATATTAATTTAGTTGTAAGGAAAAATATGTGTTTAAAGCAAAAGTCTAAGTTGGAATTATTTGAAATCACTTTCTTTTTTAAGCAAATATATTGATCAGCTAATGTGTCAAGAACAGTCTTCAACTAGATATTTTAATGAAATAATGTTCATAACAAAGACTTTTTGTAATTTTAAAGATTCAATCTTACAATTCAGTCTTACAATTTTTATTTCATAATTAGTGTTACAATAGCCTTTGAGCTCACAATCAAGATGAAAATCATTTATGTTGGTTACCAGCGACAGTGTTAGCATATGTCATTCATGTTAACTTTAAACCAATAGCTTAGCAATAAAAGACAATGAAATGTTTGCTTAAAAAATCTGTTGTTAGCAGAAGAAAAATACAGAAAATCCAAAAAATCCAAACCTCATTGTTATTTGTTGAAAAGTTTTCACAAAGTGAAACGATAACTCTTCTTTTTCTCAGACAGAAAGAGAACCTCACTGTGTCTATGTGTCGTCACTGTAGCTTATTTGTGATTGTGGAAATTTTGTGTGTTTTAAATGCCTTGCGTTTCCCCTATAATGTGCAGAGAGTTACTTTAAAATTTCCCAGCAAATGTTTAATTTGAAATACATAGACGGCAGTTACTGTACCTCCACTGTAGTGCCACAGGTGTTGAGGGACATTGTGCCCAGGATGTGGGTTTCATTTGTGGTAAGAGAGCAAGTGGGATCTCTCAGCTGAAGCCAGTTCTGGTCAATGCCCTCCATGGAGGCTTTTTTTACGACAATGCTGATACTGTTATCCCCACAGGAGACCTCAGCTTCTCCTGAATGCATATGATTCATTTAAGTTTTACCATTCTAGATATATCTTTACCTAGCCTGTTTTTAATACATTAAAACACCAAGTACGCATATGCAATTACCAAAAAAAAAAATACTAATAATATTTTTTTCCGACTCGTCCCTACTTTTCTTAAAAAACGCAAAACTCTGGGTTACAATGAGACACTTACAATGGAAGTGAGTGGGGCCAATCCTTAAATGTTAAAATACTCACTGTTTTAAAAGTATAGCCACAAGATGTAAAGAATATGTGTTAACATGATTTTAGTGCAATAAAATCGCTTACTTACTAAATTAAAAATTGCTTTGTTGCCATGATGACTTAGTGCTTTAAACCATAAAGCTCTTAAATGACCACAAAAATAACAATTTAAACAACTTTACAGCTCAAATAATACACAAGTTTTAACAGAAGAATTAATTTCAATGCTTTTATCAAATTATAAGCATCACATTTCTGCCTTTAAACCCTCCAAAAATTGTCCCCATTCACTTCCATTGTAAGTGTTTCACTGTAACCTTGATTTTTGCTTTTTTTTAAAGAAAAGGAGGGATGAGTTAAAACTATTTTTAGTGATAATCAACATTATACCACAAATGCTGTCAATTCAGCTTAACTTCTATTGAACCCGGAATATTCCTTTAATGTGCGTTCTTGCGTTAATGTGGTGGTAACAAACCTCAGTACTCAAGGGGGTGATAGAGTTATCTTAAAATGTCTGTGCTATTAAACTTAATGTGTTATTTGCTATAAATATTTTGACTTTAACTTAATTGCTTTGCAATATTCAAACCGTAGCTCCACCATGACATTAGTTGGCTTGAAAGAGAAAACCGACGGTAGAAGTGGACAGTTCACACTAACATCCGCTAAGCGCCCCTTGTGGCACCGTAATGAACTGCAGTCTGACACATATTGGAACACAGCAATGCACGAAATAAAGCTTGCGTAGCCAGCATCTGCGTTCATGTACTTGCGTGAAGCATATTTCAGCCTTATGGCTTGGCAAATACTCTAAGCAAGTACATGCTACTCAAGCACGATTTTGTGCATCGTTGCCTTATGAAATCTTTTAAAATGCAATTCACAACACAGTGTAAGTATGCAGCTCAATATACTTCCTGAGAAGTTCTACTTTGTTCTTCATTTAGGGGTAAAAAGAAGTTTTAAACAGCTGAGCAATGACATACTCTTTGCAAACATTCAGACACCCGTCACATCGCTGTGGGAGGTGTTTAGAAGTACATTTAAATATGAAGATGCTCAAGACTATGTATAAAACCTTAACTAATGTGACATTAAAATGTGTTATTAATGACTTTATGCCTCATTTTATGAGTAGAAGTCACATGAGGTCAGCAAAAGAAGCTGTTTTAACCACTCGATGATGATTTAAAATAATATGCAGCAGAAAATGTTTAATTTTTCTTGTTTACATTCTGAATTCATGACGTTAATGCTCTAACACACTATACATGTCCATAATATGCACCGATTAAACTGTTATTGTAATTTATGATGACACTGGTACTACTGCAAAGATAGGTGTATAAGAGAGTGTTAATGTGCAGAATACAGACAAAAGAATGATGATAGAAGCATATCTTATTTTGGGCAGATATGTGAATGGCTTTTGCTGCAGATGGCACATGAGTGAATGTGCACTTGAGAGTATTTGAGTAGATTTGATTCCTTTTGTAGACTAATTAAACAAAATAAAATTGCATGACATGGTCTTGCATGCTGGTATGTTCATGTTGAATACTGACTGAAAAATTTAAACAAAGGAGTAGCTGGAGCTTCAGGTCACACCTACCGATGACATGGACCAATGGCAGTAAGAAGGTGTTTAGAAGTTTTCCTAAAAGTTTGCCCAGGCAAGCTGTTCTTAACCACCGAAACGAATGCAAAAACACCTTCTTTTTGGACAAATTTTGTTCTAAATGATGTCATACCCGTTCGTTCTTCGATTTCGTATATGAAGTATATCTGGGCCTTTAGCGTAAACATTTCTTCTATGGCCAGTTTTCTTTTTCAGGTCAAATATTGTCTTGGAAGAGCAACAGTTTGGAGAGGATCTTTCTGAGCAAGTTCAATTTGCTATCTGAATAGTAACACATTCGGTTTAATGGCACAGACATTTGAAGGTAACTCCAACGCCCCCTTGAAGTACTGAGGTTAGTTACTGCCACATTAACGCAAGAACACACTAAAAGTAGGACTACAATCTTACAATGCGTTTGCTAAGCATTCGCGTCTGCATATTTGCGTTAAGTATGTACCTGATAGAACCTTCGATTTCGCCACAACCACAACGATGCACCTCATCTCTGACTGGCTAATTAAGAAAACACAGACAAAAAAAGAGCTTTTAAGACACTTTACAAAGATAAACAGCCAATGAGCTTAAGGACAAACCTCCTTTTACCTGTTAAGGGTCTCTGCTGTGAAACACACAGGTACGTGACGATACAAATCTGTTTCCTGTGGCATCCAGGTCAGCGTTGCCACAGAGACCCCATGATCCTCATTTCTCAAGGTTTTAGACATATTAAAGGGGCCACTAACTTGGAAGTCAAAGATGCTACACAAGAGATTGAAAGATCAGATAACATTTATTTACTCCAAGCTGTGAAGTAAAACTCGTTTGCTTAAGCAATCATAATCAGTTGAGCATGTCAAGTTATTTAACTTGATCTAGTGTTACATCTGAAAGACAATAATAGCTTGTGTTACTTTTACTTTTGGGCTGCAGTCCTTAGACAATAAAGTAAAGGGGAATTTTTTTTTGTTTTATTCTGAATAACACCAACATATTTGAGACCTGTTGTCCGAGCTTTGGGCTCGAAGGGTGATCTCAAGAACGTGTCCCACAGCGGCGTGATATTCTTCTCCATGTAAAGGAGTTGGAGTCAAGAAACTTGGCTTGTTCGCACCCGGTACACAACCCTGAACTGGTGGAAGAACTGCAAGAGAGTGTAAACACAGTAGGTTGTATTTGAAAAGCTTAAATTTGCACAGACACAGTGAGTCAGATCTACTATGCATGAATGACATAAAAAAAAAAAAAAAACACTACTTAAAGGGAAAGTTCACCTAAAAATTACAATTCTGTCACCATTTACTCCCACGCATGTTTTTACAAACCCATATGACTTCTTTCTTCTGCACAACACAAAAGTATATGTTAGGCAGAATGTTAGTCAACATTCACTTTCATTGACAATTAAAGTGAATGGAGTCTGAGACCAACATTCTGCCTAACATCTGCTTTTGTGTTCCAAGGAAGAAAGAAGGTCAATACTTTTATTTTTGTAAATACAGCACAAGTTTACTTTTACTTTCACTTACATGTTCCAATGTAATTAACTACAGAACCTGCTTTTCCACAATTTTTCTTTCTATTCTTTCTTGTTCTTTCTTCTGTTCTTTGTTCTTTTCAATGTTATTGACACTGTCTGACAGAAACCGGTTGTTCAGGTCTTTTAAACACAAATGATTACCACTGGCACTGGGGAAAAACCCCCAGCTGGAAGTGAATGATGTTTCTAATCATTCAGGGAATCATACTAGTTTACAATCTTTACCAAGCAGCTTTGATTTTCGGTCATTTCTTTATCACTTATAAATGTTTACATTCTATAAATCAAAATGCTATGCATTTTCACTTTAAACTGCATTTGTGCTCATGAGTTTACAGATTCATTGCAGAAGTTTAGCATTTTTAAAAAAAGAGAGAGAGAGAAAAAAATTGTCTTTTGTTTTTAACAAAGTTAGTTTTGCTACTGCCCTGAAGAAGCTGCATAACAATTATTTGACAAAATAATAAATTAACTATCCTGTTCAAAAGTATACAAACCATTGGTTCTTATCCAATCATGCGTCGCCTTCTTAAAGGAATAGTCCAGGTTCAATACAAGTTAAGCTCAATCGACAGCATTTGTGGCATAATATTGATTACCACATAAATTAACTTAGACTAGTCCCTCCTCTTCTTAAAAAAAAAAAAAAAGCAAAAATCTGGGTTCCAGTGAGGCACTTATAATGGAAGTGAATGGGGGCCAATCCATAAATGTTAAAATGCACATTATTTCAAAAGCCTCAAGACAAGAACAATATGTGTGTTAACGATTTTAGACTTTAGAAAAGTCAATATAATTTTTTTGTCGTAATCAACACTGCGCCATCTCGCTCTTGTGTGACATTTTTTGACATACGTCATCATGACATCAACGCAAGTCGGAAAGATTTCTAACCGGCATGCACCTGCCGGTGATCACCAGTGATTGGTTCTGCGCAAAACTTGCTTATCTCAAACAAGCCTAATCTCTGCTTTTAACATCAAAACATCAACAGTTATACCCACAAAACCTGCGCACATTGGATAAGCCGGTGTCATGCCGATTTTTCACTCCCTAGTATGGTTATGTTTGTGTAGGTGTAGGTGTGACCTTTAGGGATAGGGATGACTCCCTACTATGGTTAGGGTTTGGTGTGGGTGTAAGGGTGGACTTTAGGAATAGGGACTAATCAGGTTGCAGGGAGTAAGAATCTGGCAGGGAGTCAGATTTAAGCACAGCACCGGTAAGAACGCCAGTAAAGGTGTTTACATACAACGTGAAACATGTGAAAATTGTGGTAACTGGTTAAAATCTATGCAGAACGGTTTATGCTAAAACCCTTTAATGGCTTTACCAGGCTAAAAGAAACCCATTTTTTATTATAAAGCATAATCGGTGTAGTAGCGTGCATGTAAACGCGCTCAATGACCGCTGGCAGCATTTTGTGATTTAAGAACATTTCTGTCCATCCAGAAATAACAAATACATATTATTATTTTACAGAAATAAAGCTTTGTTTCTGTCAGAAAACATAGCGGAATATACAATTCTTCTATTAGATATCTAGTTTACTTGCTACTTAGTGCTTTAAACTAAATCTAGACTAACGCCATAAAAGATGTCATGCCACTAACCTGGAAAACTTCGGCAAATTCAATGATTAGATCATCCTCAGAAGTGCTCATTGTATTGCATTGCAAAGCCGGAAAATCTGATAAGAAACTGGTAATTTCAGCCAGCACTTACTATTTTTGTATGTATCATGCATCAGACCGTCAATACGTGGACTGTAGGCATTCTGTGGGTGTGCTGAAGCTCTGAGGTTCAAACTAACTTACAGTATAAGCAAGCTCCCTAATGCTTCCCAAAGAATAAATATGCATATGCTTTATTGCACATTATATTGCTTGACCCATTGCAGATAATGAAATGATTCTCACTTACTCTGAATTTCAAAATGCAGAGGCACTTGACTGAGTGGAGTTGGGTTAGTGTTGCCAGTCAGATTAAAAGCATTTTTGGCTGAGGAGACCCCGTTCCCGTCTGTCACAGTGATGTCTGACACAGGATAATCCTCTAGCATTAGCTCAAACACATGCAGACCCAGAGCCAATGAGCCATTTCTGTGCAGAATGCATGAGCCCTAGACACATAAAAAAATTCATAAAATAAGCCATAAGAGTACACAGTTTCAATGCCCCAAATAAATTACTGAAAATGTAATTGTGGAAAATGTGAAATATTATATTACATATCTATCTATGCATGCGTGCATACATATATATGTATTACCTCATCGATATGTATGTTTGGGTGTTGATGACACGATGAGCAGTTGGCATCACTAAACTTGCATCTCACAACATCTCCATCTGGGTCATTAACCATCAGAGGAAAGTTCTGGAAACAGTTCTGAGGAATCCTGATTACAGACCATTATCAAAGACAAGATGAAGCAAGCTGTATTCTGGTTTTATGAACATACTGTATATGTATCTGTTAATGATGATGCAAATGTGATATTCAGTATTTATAATAATAAAATGCATAGTTCTGTTCCAGGATGCTGATTTGGTTCAATGCAGCATTCCAGCCATGCTAAAAAAAATGCACACACAGTGCAGTACACATTGAGGCTTGTTTACACGTAAAGGGACTATATCTTCTATTTAGCGGATGGCATTTAAACTATTTGCTATATCAAAAGCATGGTTTTTCTCCCCTTTTTCTCCCCAATTTGGAATGCCCAATTCCCAATGTACTCTGGTGGCGTAGTGACTCGCCTCAATCCAGGTGGTGGAGGATGAATCTAAGTTGCCTCCACGTCTGACACCGTCAATCCGCGCATCTTATCACGTGGCTTGTTGAGCGCGTTACCGCGGAGACATAGCGTGTGGCGGCTTCACACCATCCACGCACACCACATGCCCCTCCGAGAGCGAACCACATTATAGCGACCGCGAAGAGGTTACCCCATATGACTCTACCCTCCCTAGCAACTGGGCCAATTTGGTTGCTTAGGAGACCTGACTGAAGTCACTATAAAACAGCATTTTAAAGAAAATGTGTGTCCTTAATATTGCTATTAACCACTTTTTATTAGTAGTAACGGAAAAGCAATTAGGTATGAGAGTTTGTGCTGTTTTGTGAATGTAGTCATGGCTGAAGAGCATTATTTGCCATCATGCTGCCTTCACGTGCTGTTGGGAAACACAGAGATCATTCTGATACCCGAGTTTCTGAGTTGGGAGGAGACGTAAACATTTAACATGGAGGAGGAGTTTCAATAGTGAATGATGGTTTTTTCTTTTCTTTTTTTTTTCTTTTTTTAATGCAGCCATCATATTACCACTTCCCATTTTGGTCATGTAAATAAACATATCAAGAACTAATTGATGCTTATTGTACATTTTTACACAGAGAATATAGTATGTATTTGACCAAAATTCAATCATCATCAGCCACTTGGCTAGCATGTATTATGGTGTCAAACTAAGAGTTCCCCAAGAACGATGCATCAATGAAAATGGCGTCCTCCATGTTTCCAACAACAAAAAAGCAAGTGCTTTTAATTACGGCTTCAGAAGTGGGAAGTAGGAGAAGGCAGCATCACTTCAGATCATGTTATAAAAAATATTTTGCATTCCAGTTTTATTAATTGTATTTATTTTCATTGTGTAATTTTAAAGACTACCCACCTTATGTTTGATACTGCTGCCGAAACAGGGGATCTGTTTGGAGACTGAGTGTCCGAACGTTGTCCTGTGTCAACACGAGTTCGAAGGGTCCATCCACCGACATCATGAACATTATTTTCCCAACAACAACCAGAATCACTGAAAGACATATTTGGTCATAGAACAGCTTGTAGAGTCCATGTAAGCACATTAAAATACTAAGAAATGTTGAAATTCATGTAAATGTCTCAACCTTTAACTCAAGTTGTAATGCTGGTAATATAATAATTTTTTCTTTTTTTTGTAGTAGTAGATTACAGTATAAAAGTGTGCAAAATAAAAGCATATTCACTATTACAAGCTGTAATAAAAATATTTTTGTTATTCTACATATTAGCTATATAGCTTAATATACTGTATTCATCTTCCAAGATGTGTTGTGATTGATTTTAATGATAATACAGTATAATAATTTATAACAAATAATAAATATATTGATGTCTTGTCTGTTTATTGAGGTTGCAGCAAAGACAGGTTAAGGTAAACTGTCATGTGCAATCTAAAACATATATATATATATATATATATATATCCTGGAAAACCAAAAAAAGTCCTTAAAGCTCTGTTCTGGGAACGTTGTGGGAATGTTAATTGGGATATAATTAGAATCCTTTGACCTAAACATTTTAATAACCTTAAAATAACAGTTGAAGGGTATTATCATGTGGATTTATGGGAACTAAGTAATTAATTAATGCCTTATTTACCAATTTGACTTGAACTTGAATTGACTTTGAACTCACAATATTTTTCACATGAAATATAAGACAGAGCATAATAGTTCTGCTTGTAGTATTTCCTGTTAAATCTAAATCTGATAATGAAAATAAAAAAACATAATAAACAAAAACATGATCCTTTTGATCTTACCTCAGAATGAAGGGGCCATTGTTGGTGACATTGGTCGTCATATGACCCTCTGACTGGCACCACAGAGTTTGATTTGAGTGGTCCTGATCCGTCACCTCATCTGTGATCAGTGCTGTGTATGGGAGGTAGCTACAATCTCCACTCTCACAGATCCAGTTGAGAGGAGAGCCACAGGGCCCCCTATTGGACTCTCTGTAGTAAAAGTGCATCTGCCAGAAACACACAGGGCAGACCGGGGCTAGTTGTCAAAAGAGGGGTCTCTCAGTGTCTCATGAATGCAGTGGTTTTGCATGTTGGTGTCAATCACCTAGTTCCAAACTGTTTTCAATAACACAATTTGGGAATTTTTGGGCATCTTCCAAAGTTAAAGTTTAGTATCATCATATTTTTGCAATAGCTCTTGTGTAAACTTACTTTTTTTCATTAATATCAGGTCAGAGCAAGTTATTAAATATGTTTTAAATGTTTTAATTTTATAGACTTGATTAATAACAAACAATGGCCAAAACAATGATTTGATATTTTTGGTTACCTTCTCCATTTTTGCCGTTTAATGTGTTGTTTTGTGCTTCGTAATTGATAATAACAAAGACAAATTTTCAAATAGAGCATAAATAAAAAGGAATACAAATCATTACATTAAGGTAAGATTAATAATGTAGTTCTAAGGTATTACTCTGAACTTACCTCCAATAATCCATCTGGATATCTTTTTCCAGGTGTGAAAGTTAAAGACCCCCCATTAAAACATATGGCTGGGCCCACAGAGAGAGCCAAGCTAACCAGCAGCAGTGCCATGGTGTGAGCCATATCTGATGAAATGGGACTGTGAGCAATCGTATATACGAGAACAGGGTGGACACTTTCTTTTCACATTTTATTGTCTGACTGGTTCTACCAGCTAAAGACACACATTAAAAGAATGGTAAAGATCTGTTTACTTGACATTGATTATATTTGCATCTGCTTACAGCATTTGTTTCCTTATATGGGGAAATGTTTCAGATAGCAATATTATCTACATGTTTTACATTCTAAATAAGAGAAAAATCATATTTCACAGCTGAGGTACCCAATAATTCAGATAATCTAACTTTTAACCAAAATGTATGTATGTATGTATGTAAAATGTATGCAGTTAATTAAACTGTATTCAGGTTATGAATCAGTAAGTACTGATTACTAAATTAATGGTACAATGTATAATATGCATGAATTGTTAAAATAAGGGAATGGTTTACAAATCCTGTGCACAATTTTTTTAACATCATAAAAAAAATAAAAAATACAATTCTTCATAGTGGCCTCTGGAGGAGTTCTATTGTACAGTTTGGTCAAAAAAATGTATTAAAGACTGGCAGACCTGTTAGGATTCTTTTCTGGTCGTGAGCAGCAGAGGACAGAATAGTTTGACCTTCAAAGTAAACAAACACACTTTCTTGCCATTTAGCAGAGGCTTTTCATCCAAAGTGATGATACAATAAATATGATTTTTTTTTTATAATTCTCATCCCTGCCCAGTAGGTGGCTATGTGCACGAAGAATGCGAATCGGCAAAAACAAAAGAAGAAGAATGTGGAAGTGAAAGTGAATGTGGACATTTATAGTAAAAAAGGACTTAAATATTGATCTGTTTCTCACCCACACCTATCATATCGCTTCAGATGACATGGATCAAACCACAGGAGCCTTATGGATTACTTGTATGCTGCCTTTATGTGCTTTTTTGAGCTTCAAAGTTCTGGCCACCAATCACACTGTATGGACCTACAGAGCAGAAATATTCTTCTAAAAATCTTCATTTGTGTTCAGCAGAAGAAAAAAGGTCATCCAGGATGGCATGAGGGTGAGTAAATTATGAGATAAGTTAGATTTTTAGGTGAACTATCCCTTTAAATGTTCAGTGTTAACAACTAAATTGACTCTAAACTCATCATGTATTAAATATACCTCATAGCCTATTATCTGCTTATGCTTTTGTTGGTTTAAGCAATATATCCAGTCGAGAATAAAAAATGAAATAAATGCAACATCCTAGGTTAAATGAACACAATTTTAATATATGACATGACAGTGTTAACAATCTGTCAGTATAAAACTCAGATTAAAGGTGCAAGGTTATTTATTTATTTTTGAAGGGACTCGACTGGTCTCGGGGAAAAGTCCACAAAGTCCACACTTGGACAGGTGTTTCGAGTATTACAACACTGACGGTTTCTCAACAATGACCACATACAGGGATGAATCTCAACACTTTTTCAAATTCCTTGTGTTTGACTGAACTACCGAAATGGTCTAAACGGTACAAGTAACTGTACAACTGCCCCAAACAACCAGTTTCCTACAGTACCTGTTTATTACATTTAAGAAAATCAGTAGCTGTTTGGCTCCATCTTGCAACTCAACATGGTGAGTCACCCACTGTAATAAAATTGCCTTGGAACACAATATTAATGTTAATACATATGAAACTTTTGACCTTTGAATATTACTGAGTCTGAGGATTTTGCTTAGCATTCATAATTTGATTTTTTTGTACATTGTACATTGGCAAAGATGACACACCTCATTTTTAAATAGCTTGTCTACAGTGTGTGCGTGTGTGTTTCTCAGCATTTCCATTGTGTAAACCTGTTTATAAAAACTCCTTTTGAAATAAAGCACGCCAAAATTTCTTACACAGGTTTAAAGTATGTCGAACAAGGACCTCAAGCAATGCATTTGAATACTTGGACTTTCTTATTGTTGTGACTCATACCACACTTCAGGCAACAATTTGCATGTATTTGCAAGTAAGGAGAGAAAGAGTTAATCTGACAAAGAAGTAGAATGTATTGAAAATAATTAATTTGAAGCAGTTGAACTGAAAAAAAAAAAAAAAAAGGGGTTTTGTGCAGCGTGGAACATCCCAATCTGTCTCAGTCAAACTAAACAGTCAAAGCATTGTTTTTTATTCCTTGTGAATAAAGCTCTGGTAGACAGTTCCTGTGTCTCTCTCTCTTTTTCTATTTCTCTCTCTCTCTCTCTCTCTCTCTCTCTCTCTCTCTCACACACACACACACACACACACACACAAATGAACATTAGATTTGGAAATGTATTAAAGAAAAATACACTCCAATTAATTTACATTGACTTGTTTTGATGGTATGATAAAAAATAACCATAGAGGGATGATATACTCAAATTGTTTTATATTTATACATTTTCACATTTAATTTTCTAGAATTATTCTCACAAATAATGAGACATGTTACATAATTTCAGTACTCATGTAGCCTTCAAATATGCATTTATATTGTCAAGTAGTAGGGCAAAAATAAAAACATTTAGCTTTCTAATTTACTTAAAAGTAATTTAATAATAGTTTAAGTCCTTTGATGAAATGACACAATGAATGGTTATGCTTCTTTGAAATCTCAACAGTGTGCAGGACTTGTGTTGTTGTTTTATTGTGGTAGTGATTTGCTTTTGTTGTTGAATTACTAGTGAATTCATATGATCTGTCTGTGGATCTGAAATCAGGTAACCTATTCACATTTAAGGTATTGGTTCAGGTTATGTGAGAGGGTTGCAATAATAATAATAAATAATAATAAAATAATTTAAAAAAAAACCTTCATAATAATGCATATTAAAATGCAAATAGTTTTTTATTTTTTTATTTTTTTTTTTTTACTGTATGTCAGATTTCCCTGCTGGTGTACCTCAAACACTAACTAAAGAAATAATATAAAACAAATAAATATACATTTTCCCCTTAGAGTGTCAGGCATGCTGTCTTTTCTTTTTTCCTTCTTGAACCAGTTTTTCTTTTTTTTTTTTTTTTTTTTTTTTTTTTTAGGAAGCCACTGATAGTATGTTCATTTTTAAGCATGTTTTTCGTTTACTTGACTATTGTGACTTTGGCAAGCTGTGACATTTTCCCCCCACCAAAACTGTTGTTGTGATTCAGTGTCAGCTAATCTTATGTGTAGTTTTGTTTTTTGTTTTTTTTATAATAAAAAGGTATTAATTGCTGTAAACAAACGTTGCAATTCTGCTATGCGTGGTCTCTGAGGGTTTTATATATATATATATATATATATATATATATATATATATATATATATATATATATAAAACAAAACAGGCACTCTCATTAGTTGGGTCTGTTTCAAAATGCCCAAAGAGAATATTGTTTAAATGCATTGGAAATTCTTGCAAGACTTTATTTGCAATAAACATATTATTGTCATATTATTGTCTCTTACACCATTGCTAAGTGTAATGGTGTACTGGCATGACCAATTTAACTTTAGAGACCTCAAAACTAAAATACACGCCCCTCCCTTCAGAGAGAACCTCCCTTTGATTGACACGAGTCTCGACCAATCGTGTGTTTGGGAGGGGCGGGACTTCCTTCATCTTCAGCGCTTGAGGATTATTCGCCAGCTTTAGGTGACACGTAACTAAAGGTGCGATTAGGCCTCGTTAAAACGTCACATTAAATGTGTTTATAGGTTAAAAAGGTCTTTGCATTATGTAAGAAACACCTCAAAGCGTTGGCCCAGCAAGAAGACGGAATACAAGCGAATTGTTTTCTGTTTTGACTGTCTGTGGAAACTTTGCTAGAACTTGAGACTTTTTCAAAGGCATTTTTTAAAAATCAGAAATGCACGCATGTAGTCTTCATGCATCTGACCAAAAGCATACATTTTCATGAGGAATTTCGAGGGGGAGGGGGGGACAAAGTTGTTTCTGTACTGAGGAGTGAAAAGGAAATAACCTCCAGGAGCGACAATGGGAAACGGCGTGTGTTCCAGGAAGCAGAAGAAGATTTTCCAGACTCTTCTACTGGTCACGGTGGTCTTTGGGATGATCTACGGTGGGATGGTATCTTATGAGATGCATAAAGAGCTGAAGAGGACAGAAGCGATGGCTCAGAAGTATCAGCAGCATCAGGAGTCCCTGTCTGCTCAGCTTCAAGGTAAAAACACACATCTGCGACCAGTCATGACGTCACGACGTTTCAACTTTTGAAACATTGTTGCGAGCTTTGAAATATTTGTGGTTGAGGATCTGGGGTGGTTACCCAAGGGTTGGCCTGTAGGTTCAAACCACATAACAGGATGTCATTAGCAATGCACACATTTAAGTCTTTCCACTGTATATTGGAAGATATATCTCATCAAGTTTCTTTTTGCAGGTTTGTTAGCCTTTTTCCATTAGAATGGACTAGAATAGAGTGTGATGGGTATAGCCTTGTGGTTAAAGATCTGGGCTTGTGGTAGGTTCCAACCAGATTTAAAAGATTCCAAATAAGTGGTGGCTCAGCGGTTAAAGGCTCTGGGTTACTGACCAGAAGGTTGGGTGTTCAAGCCCCTACACTGCCAAGATGCCACTGTTGGGCCCTTGAGCAAGGCCCTTGACCCTATCTGCTCCAGGGGCATATCATGGCTGACCCTGCACTCTGACCCCAGCTTAGCTGGGATATGTGAAAACAAATAAATTTCACTGTATATATGAAAATGTATAATGTGTGACAATAATAAAGGCTTTCTTCCTTTCTAATGATGTATGTTTGGTTTGCTAGCTTATTCTATTCTATTCTTTCAATTAGAGGTTGACCAATAGTGGATTTTGCCGATAACCGATTAGTTTTTAAAATAAAATAATTGATAGAATGTTAAAACATTTTCTTGTCTTTCCTTGCAAAGACAGACACAGAGATAGAGGCTTAAAGAGTCGGAAGTTAATAATATCTCAAATGTAGCTTATTGTGAAACCAAAATCCCATTAATAATCAGAAAAAAAGAAGATTTGGTGCACAATGTAGGACTTTTAACTATAAACAAGCCCAAAACATACAAGGGGCTCTTAGTTTGAAACGATGGAGATTTGACTGCATTACAATGCTCTATATTTAAGTATTTACTGAATTTTATTGCCTTTTTATAGCCTATATATTCACCAAATGAGTTTTGTATACAGTATATACTGTAGATATTTCACCAGATGAGGTTTAATGAGGAATAAAGTTTATTATTATTCACATGATATGAATTTGGAGATGCAATATATGTGCTGATGAAACAGGTTTCCATATAGTTGCATTTTTGTTTATCAAATCCAAAATATGCATTGAAGTGAGGACCAAAATATGGATGAATGTTGTTGTCAATGACGAAAGATTTAGATACAGCAAATCCCCACATGATTGTTAATCACAAATAAAAACAACAACAACAACAACAACTAACGGTGACTACTGACAAAGATTTTTGCAGATGACCGGTAGTTCCAAAAAGCAACTATCGGGACCGATGAATCAAAATATATCAACTTTACAGATCTGTTCACTGTAGGCCAGTATTGTCTGACATCTCTATTGAAGTCTGTTTCTGCAGCTTTGCAAGCCTTTTTATGAGAGTGTAGAATTGAATAGTTGTAGGTTCAAGCCACATAAGCAATGAACAAATGATCAGCTACACAGAAGATTTTTTAATATACAACGTGGCCTAAAAAAAAAACCCGGGGCACTATGTTTGATTGCTCATATCGTAAAAATGCATAAACGCATTTGCACAAGTTTTGGCGTACTTCTACGACTTTTTGTAAACGACAAAATGACGTCACTGTGACGTCATCGTGAGCAACAACTTATTACAAATAAATAAATAGTTTACCAAATTTTCAATGTCTGCAAACTTGTGACGTCATTTGTTGTTTACAAAAAGTCATAGAAGTATGGCAAAAACTGTGTGAATGCCTTTGTGCACTATATATTGTCTGACATTTCTAAACAAGTCTTTTTCTGAAAGTTTGCAGAATAAAATAGAATAGAATTTGATTCTATTCTGTTCTGCAAAGTCTTGGTGATTAAAGATCTAGACTGGTAACTAAAAGGTTGTATGTTAAAACCACAATAAAATAATTTCTTATAACAATGCATGAATTTTGTCAACTAGATGACAATTTGTGCATTGTTATATAGAATTCTATTCAATGTGATAAAATGTGTTTTAAAAGCTATTCCAATGTATATTGATCTTGGCTGGTAACCCTACAACCAAAAGGTTGTAGACAGTGTTGGGTGTAATATAATACAAAGAAAATAATTACTGTAATCGAATTACTTTTTATTACAGAAAGCGGTGTAATGCATTATAGTTCATATACTTGTAATCATATTACAGTTACTGACTTTCAAATTAGTTAATAACTTTTAAGTACTTGGGCTGCACAAATTTCTAAAATAATAGTAAATACTGTATGTAGAATACATTTATAGGGCCCTAAGATTTACGCAATGTGGAAAACTCACAAAAATAGAATTGCGGCATCCAGTCACAAAAACTGAATTAACTATAAAACGCAGAATGTTTTGGAATTTGTCATATTTGGGATAAAATAAATGTATGAATGCACAGTTAATCAGATTAATATTGTGATATGTGCTTGTGTGATTATTGAGCCACAAAAGTTTTTCTCCAGACAAATATTAAGAGGGTTAGCACCAGAGGTGAGTAGTAACATGCTACATTTACTCCGTTACATTTACTTGAGTAACTTAAAAAAAAAAAAAAAAAAAAAAAAAAAGTGCCTTTAGAGTAGGTTTAAAAGTGGGTACTTTAAAAGTACTTTTTACTCTCACTCAAGTAAATTTCGAATGATTTTTAAAAAATCATTTTAGTTAATGTGTAATTTATTGAGAGATTATTGAATGGGACTATTACAAGAGTGGAAGTTACGAGAGCTGTGTGAACTTCCACTCTTGTAATAGTCCCATTCAATAATCTCTCAATAAATTACACATTAATTCAAATTAAACCCAGTAATGTAACGACAGGAACGCCACCCATTGCAAAGAAGTAAAAGTAAAAAGACTGTGCCGACACAGACTGTGCCGACAAAGAGTGAATTCATTGATGACTCAAGTCATCAATGCTGCAGCATCAAACTCTTCAAAGTGAAACACTTTCTTCGCTCCGCACAGTGAAAAAAATAATAGTTTCATCATGTAATGCCTTCATTTAACACCAAAACAAGCGGATATTTCAAGATTAAAATCTCAGCTTCAATTTAGGGCAACACACTGTGGTAAGTTTTGGCTCTAATGATAACATGGGCTTTTCTGTGTAATGTGATGGTCACTTTCAGGGTGATAATGTAGCTGGGCTCTTATGACATCAGTTTTTAAGTGTACATTTTTAAATCAGTGTAGCAATATATCAGTGCGCTTTGTCCTGCGTCCCGCATGTCATGAGCAGTATTTACGCATTTACTGGAAACTATTATAGCTACTTCGGGTGGATTAAGTGAATAAATCCATGTAAACATCCAAGTTAAGTGTAAATGCCTTTTGCTCTGCCGTTCGCGTGATTGACAACTGGAGCGTGAATAGACAGCATTTCTGCGCGTGCACAGTGAGGGGCGCGAGGCCCACGCGTGAGAGATGTGCGGGCATGAGGCGATCGTATGGCGAAGAGAGTGGCTGTGTCCGAAATCGTTCACTCATTCACTATTTTCTATATAGTTAATGGCAGTGAGTGCACTATATCTCAGCAGTAAGTGAACGAAATGAGTGAGTGAATTCGGATGCTGACGTATACACCGAGTGTTGGAGCTCTCGGGCTGTCACAGAAACAACGTCACATATGAACTTTTAAAATACTTGGGCCTTACTTGTTATTCTTATTAAATAATATATTAATACAATAAATCTTCATTCTGTTTGTCATTTTTTTATATATACTGTGTGTTAATATAAAGAGTAAACACATTTTATCAAATAAAGAGTACATTTTAAAATGTATCTATATGTTTTGCCTCTCTATATGTTATATTATTTTAATCAAGAAATTATTTGTCAAAAAGTAATTTAATATATTCAGCATGAAATAAAACATTGCAGCAGTGAAGGAAGCAGTAAACTCCCAGCTGGTATGTCTTTCCCAAGGTGGATTGTGGGCAATTAACCGTTGTTGAGTGTACATCAAATTAGAGTGCACTGTGTGTAAGAATGAGTGCACAAAAGTAGGGAACGAGTGGCTCACTCAAAATTCAGACACTCCTACAAAATGTCGGACTCTCGAAATAGTGCACTATATAGTGGATAGGGGGGTGGTTTCAGACACAGTGAGTGTTCCACGACTGGAGTTGGTGCCCTACGCCCTAGGCTGCTTACTCCGCATTTAGAGAGCGCCGGTACTGCTGTACAGAACTAATGATTTAAATTCTTTCGACACTGAAATCTGTAACTACACTGAAATAAGAATCCATGCAGGACTTTAAAAGCTATGAAATAGTGAAAGTAGGCATTAATAAAGCATGATCTTGCTTTGGTTTATATTTCAGCATCATATATAATGTCCTTGTGGGACATTTTCACGTTTTCACCGTAATAATTACTAGAAGTGTTTCCAAACCTCTCTTCTTATTGACAAATTCATCCAGATCTGACAAGAGCCCTTAAAGGGGTAGTTCACCCAAAAATTAAAATTCTCATTATTTACTCACCCTCATGCCACCCCAGATGTGTATGATTTTCTTTCATCTGCTGAACTCAAATGAAGGTCTTTCTTTATTTGATGAGAGAATTTTCATTTTTGGGTGAACTATCCCTTTAAAGTGATAGCTCAGCCATAATTTAATATTCTGTCATCATTTCCCTACCCTCATGTTGTTCCAACCCCATGTGACCCTTTGTATTATGTGGAACACAAAATATGTTAGACAGAATGTTAGGGACTGATAGTCTCGGTCACCATTAACTTTTCAAAATATGGAGGAAAAAAAAAACATTTACTGAAAGTAAATAGTGACTCAGGCAGACATTCTGTCTAAAATCTCCTTATTGTGTTGCATGGAAAAAGGAAGTCAAACGGGTTTGGAACAACATGATGGTGAATGATGACAGAATTTCCATTAATAATAATTCTGTAATACATGTTAAATGTGTATTATGTAATGGAATATAGGGGAGTTAACATCCATTATGTCATTTGTGAAAATAACGAGTTACTCACTACTTGAGTTCTCTTTTAATTGGATACTTTCTTACTCTTACTCAAGTAATTATTTATGTTAGTACTTTAATTACTTTAATTACTTGAATAATTTTTTTTTTTAATTAATTGTACTTTTACTTGAGTACAGTTTTTGGCTACTCTACCCACTTCTGGTTAGCTCCAATGCCACCAAGTTCTACAGATGGTGGAACCAGCACATGATTTAGTTGCACAGATTTTTGTTATACAAAAAGTACAATAACAGTGATGTTATTAGTGCATTGCACAAATAAGTACATTTATCAATAATAGTGCATATTTTTCCCACTGTATGACATCACTGAGCAAAATTGTTCCAAAATTTCTCCCTTTGTGTTAAGAAAAATTAATATGAGCAACAACACAGGGATGAGTAAACAATGACTGAATTTTCTTGATAAACTATCCCTTTAAGGGCATTTCACACAGTACATGGCAAGTGACAAGCTCTGCTTGTGATCTTAGTGGTGCGCAGCACAAGCGCAACAATGTCCGCAGCTGCTGCAGCTCAATGCAAGAAAGTATAAACATGTATTTTCTGAATCTCCTAACCCTAACAAACATAATCGATAGTGAAAGCCCTAGAAAAGTGTTTTATAAAGTAACTTAAAAAGTAATATGACGTTTTCAAATAATCAGTAAAGTCAGTGATCTGATTAGAATCTTAGAGTAGTAATTTATAGTAATTTGCTTCTTTTGAGTAACTTAACCAACACTGTTTGTAGGTTCAAACTACATGAAGACGATTCCTCATAACAATGCAAAATTTATATCAAGTAGATGAAATTTTTGTTCCACTATAAACTGACTGACATTTCTAATAAAGTAGCCTAGTTTTTGGAAAGGTTTACTTTATTGCATTTATGAGCAACTCTCCCAGCTGAAAAGGTCCATGAGGCAAAAGTGGACTTCGAAGATCAGGAAGATCTTGGCTGAATAGGTGCTTAGGCATCTAAACTGTCTTAACCCACATAATAACACTGTAGTATATTTAGTTTGGACTGACATAGTCTTACCTCTAGCACAGTGAATGCATCAGTTCAGTAGAACAGGTCTATTCTTGTCAAGTAATTAGTGCAATAGAAATGCTTCAGATGTTAATCAAGTGACATTCCATTTACATAAAGCAGTGAGATTCTTTTTCTTCTCTAAAGAAAAAACACAATAATTTAAAGGACCAATAAATATTCTGTTGCATATAGATTCGTCAATGTTATTCTGATTTAATAAAAAAAAGTTATAATAAATTATTGTATCAACATAACAATTTGAGTGGAAAGTTAAAAAATATACATGCATTTCAGAATTTGCTTCCATTCTGCTATTATTTTGCCGCATGTACTCCACAAGTTATTTGCAAAACTTGATGGTACATGTTATCCCAGCATGATCTGAGAAAGTTCCAGAAGTCTTGTGTGCTTCAGTGGAAGCAAGGAAATCTGACCTTTTGTTCAAAGGAGTTAAGCTAAATCAAGTGTCTATAATTTGCTTAATTGATTAGTGACCTAGAAATTTGATTTGATTAGTGACCTGCAGACTCAGTGTACATACTGGACAGTTTAATTATTGAATGATCTTGTTAAGTGCATTAATCAGAGAGGAAGATCCCAAGCGATCGATCCAGTATTCATGGCCTTTGATTGTGTTGACTGCTGGTCAGGTTTTTAATTGGAATTCTGGAGACGTTGCATTTTTTTGGACAAGAATTCATACTGTATATTAGGGATGCTCCGATCAGGATATTTACAGCCGATACCAATCACTGATCTTCTTGTCACCTGATCGGCCGATACCAATCCCGATCATTTTACCTTTTATCAAGATCTCTGTCGTAACTGGCTATATGATAGCTTTCCGCACACTGTCACTATTAAATGAATTTTCCTCTTCCCAGTAATATCACTTTGCCTAGTTTTTGCTGACAAAAAAAGTTTTAAAAGTTTTAAAGGCTTATTAAAAAAGCTTTAAGTATAGGCTAACACATTTTTCTCTATATTAAGATAATTGCTGCTTGAACTATAATGAGGGGAACACGCGCTCTCTCATGAGGGCAAGAGGTGAAAGGAAAGCGGAGAAAGAGAGCATGTTTCTGGACTCTACTGGTGCTATTATTGTTAATGCTGTTTAATCGGGAGATATTTAATAAATATGTTTGAATTACACCACATCTTGTAACTCACTTTATTTCTGAGATGTCTGTGACCGGCGGAGGCTGAGAAGCTACCGCCATGAATGATAATAAGGACCATTTCTCAGCTTGCACTGTTTTCCCTTTGCCTTGTCGCGTGTGAAACACCACATTAACAGTACAGTACACAAACTTTTCATATTCGCCATACCTCTCCCACTGCATTACCCTTATGTCTGAATCAAGTTTGTTGTCTTACAACACTATACCAGTATTCCGCACACTCTGTGATGTCATGACAGTGATGCTCAAGTCTTAAAGGAGCTGCGTGTCTTTTGCGTCATGTTTTTTCCCAAATTACCGATCACCGACCGAGTCATTGGACGTGAATATCGGCTGATGGAGCATCCCTGCTGTATATAGCCACCTACCTTTGTGAACAAAATGGGTCATCAATATTTTTGGTCCATTTTCCCAGAAGAAAAAAACTGTATGTTTAACATACTGTATGCATGCAAAAAGTTTATTTTGTCAACTTTTTGGATACACTACCATATAGATAGCCTCAAAGCTAACAGACATGGACTAAAAGCCACATAACTCCAATGTTGATTTCATTGGGTCTTTGGTTTACGTGGGTTCTTCTTAAATTCTTGTTCATCTCTAAACTTAAGAGTTTAAACTGCTTCAGTAAAAATATGTCAAAAAGTAAATAAATAAAACAAAAGAAATTAAATTTAAAGAAGCATTTGTGTAACATCTTATTCAGTTAAAGGTGCTATATGTAATATTTTTACTGTACTAAATCATAAAATGACCATAATATGTCATTAGAGAATTAGGAAACATGCTAATTTAAAATACTGGCTTCTCCAAAAACATTGCAACAGCCAGTATATTCTACTTTAAAATGTCTTTTCTGGGTCAGAATTTCTGTTTGTGTTTTGGCCTGTGTGATCCCGCCCACTGCCCATTTCCCAATAGTATTTCGACACCGCCAGGCTGCCAGATTTGTACAAATTTGCAGGCAAACAACACTGCGTGCTGCAGCCATGGAAGCCAGCAAACAAACTGGTTCAGAGATAACAGATTCCACCCGACCTAAAAATCCTTGCCATCCGTCGAAAAACCACCATGACCAGAGGCGTAGTAAAACAAGGATAAATATTGGAGATGCCTTTGGAAGATGGTGTCAGCTTAAAGCCCAGAAATCCTTTAAAACGGATGCTGAGTTGGCTAATTTGAGTGTCAACATTCTGGCAACCCGCATGAGCTTCAAGTCTGGGGTGGGGCAGACAACTCTTCAGTATTTTGAATTTGGACTGCAGTACCCATTTCAAACACTTGTTGTCAATCTTACATATAGCACCTTTAACGTTATTCAGCTTTATCTGAGTTACCTGGAAAGATTTTGTCAATGGATTTCACATTTATTAATATGAAGTGTATGAACTGGTGACTCTCATTTGACCTGAATAGATTTGACTCTAAACATATTGCACTCTAATTCCAATTATTATTTAATTAATTATGTTTTGAGATATGATTAATGAGCACTTGACTTTGTGATTGACTCTGTGTGCAACTACTGCTGTGTATCCAAGCAGCTGCATTGAAGATTATAATTTTTTATATGCAGCACTTTTGTTGGCATCCACTTCTTTTTCAACCTGTGCCTAAAATCACAGTCTTCCATTCTATTGTCTCTGTAAAGAGACTGTTGTTTTTCCTATAGCCTAATTCATCAACCACTGAGTGTTCTAGCCACATAGAGAAAAAGAAGTGGAGCTTGCCTTTGGATTAAATGCAAAAGAAAAGAAGGGAATCTGAATTAAACAGTTGACGGTGGCTGATTAAACTGTAGTTTTATTATTTTGCCATATGGGATTCCTTGTGTGTCTCATTCTTTCGAATGTTTGGAGTTTTGGAGGGGTTTTGTTTATACATTTCCTGAAGAAAGCAAATTTGTGTTTAATTTTGCATTGTTTGAGTTTACTCTGGGTCATCATGTTTAGTGGAAATCTAATGGCACATGCATGTAGATACAATCTCTACATGAGTATGCAAATTCGGTAATTTATTAGTTGTTTCTTTTATACGATGAAATGGAGAAGTTGCAAAGTAAGAATTTAATTGCATGGTGTAACTCTTTACCCCGTGCATATGACAATAAAATCACTGAACTGAACAAATGCATAAGATAATGCTTGGTCAACGCATTGCTTGAAACCCACTTGAAATTCGCGTAGAGAAATTATTTGCCACCTGAAGTCCATCTGATGAAATTCCGAAGGTCTAATGCTCAGATCCCATATTTTGACACATACCTGATTGTTTTTGTTGCACCTGTTTGCAATCACTTGACTGTGGTTACATTAATGCTGTGTTCCATTCAAAGTCAAATGTGGTGTATTCCTACTTGATATCTCCAATCTCAGACCATAAAGGCATTTCATTGCCAGATGCTCGAAAGATGATGTAAGGAAACAAAACTGCAGTGTTCCCATTAGCTGACTGTCAACAGAGAAGTCTCCTAGCAACCCAATTGATAAACAATGCTTGCATTTTTGCTACAGGTGTACGATTATCAAAAGTGAGTATAATTTACCATTTTTGTACACCTATCTCTGCAAACATTTGTTAAACAAGCTTTAATGTCATGTAATGTAGGAATTTTGTCCCATTGATCACTATTATTTAATAAATACACTTACTTAGTACATTTCCCTGAGTGCCAGGGGATGCACCAGCATATCAGTGAAATCGTAGTTGAAGTTTTCCGCATGAGTTTCCAAGTTCGAAGTCTGACTTTAAGGGGTGTTCCGTTGCACTCTGACTTTCCGAGTTGAATGGAATGCAGCATAATACCGTTTCTGATGGCCATTTTGAAGCATTCATGCACACAGTACTTGCGCAACAAATGCATTTTTGTGGGTATCTTTGACCATTGCACCACATCCATCAGTTTTGTCAGTGTCTCAAGCAGGAGCGGCAAGTTTTTTTAGATGACGTGTTGAGTAAAAAAAAAAAACCTTTAAAAGAGCATCCCCAGACACGTGCGTTCTGTAATATGTACGGAGCCCCTTAGAGGACAGGGCAGAATTTTTTTTCTAAAATAGTTTTGCATTTCCTCGCAATAGTTTGCGTTCCCTTGCAAAGGTTAATGCCAGGACTCTGTGGTGGCCAATTAAAGGGTGAAAATGATTCCTCATGCTCCCTGAACCACTCTATCACAATCTAAGCCCGATGAATCTTGGCATTGTCATCCTGGAATTTTCTCTTGCTGCCAGGGAAGAAAAAATCCATTGATGGGATAACCTGGTCATTCAGTACATTCAGGTTGTCAGCTGATTTCATTTTATTGCCGCATAATGTTGCTGAGCCTAGACCTGACCGACTGAAGCAACCCCAGATCATAACACTGCCTCCAGAGGCTTGTACAGTGGGCACTATGCATGACGTGTGCATTGCTTCATGCACTTCCCTTCTTACCCTGACGTGCCCATTGCTTTGGAATAGGGTAAATCTGGACTCATCAGACCACATGACCTTTTTCCATTGCTCCACAGTCCAATCGTTATGCTCCCTAGCAAATTGAAGTTGTTTTTTTCCGATTAGCTTCAGTAACAAGTGGCATTCTTGTGGCCACACAGCTGTTTAGTCCCAATTCTTGTCGCATTGTGTGTGTGGAAATACTCTTACTTTCACTATTAAACATAGCCGTGAGTTCTACTGTCGATTTCTTTTTACGATGTAACATCACCAAGCGTTTTAGTGATCTCCGATCACGATTATTCAAGTTTTTTCGACCACATTTCTTCTGCGAAACTGGGAGTTCACCGCTATCTTTCCAGGTTTTAATAATGAGTTGGACAGTTCTTAACCCAATTCCAGAGATTTCATAAATCTCCTTAGTTGTTTTCTTTGCTTGATGCAGGCCAATAATTTGCCCCTTCTGAAACACAGTAACATCTTTTCCACAACCACGGGATATGTCTTCCGACATGGTTGTTTAAGAAATGAGAAGCTACACACTGCATCAATTAGGGTTAAAAGAATTGTTGCCAGCTGAAACATGCAATAATGATCCAATCATAGGCTCTTAAGGATCTGCTTATTTAAATCCAAACAGCGTTTTTTTTTTTTTTTGGCCAGGCAGTGTAATAGACAGCCTCTGCAAGGTCTAATGCTCAGATCCCATATTTTAACACATACCTGATTGTTTTTATTGCAACTGTTTGCAATCACTTGACTGTGTGAACATTAATGCTGCGTTCCATTCAAAGTCGAATGTGGCATATTCTTACTTGATATTTCTGATCTCCGACCATAAAGGCATTTCATTGCCAGATGCTCGGAAGATGATGTGTTAGGAAACAAAACTGCAATGTTCCCATTAGCCGACTGTCAACAGAGAAGTCTCCAAGCAACCCAATTGATAAACAATGCTAGCATTTTTGCTACAGATTTACGATTATCAAAAGAGAGTATAATTTACCATGCTTTGTACACCGGTCTCTGCAAACGTTTGTTAAACAAGCTTTAATATCATGTAATGTAGGAACTTGAAGGACTCACTAATAGGAAATTGGAAATTCTGACTTACCGAGTTGAATGGAATGCAACTTTTAAAAGAGCATCTCAAGACACTTGCGTTCTGTAAAATGTACGGAGCCCCTTTAGATGTCAGGGTGGGAATTATTTTTCTGAAATAGTTTTGCGTACCCTCACAAAAGTTTGTGTTCCCTCGCAACAAATTTACCATGGTTTTACTACAGTAACCATACTTTAAGCTTGTTATTTGTAGTAAAACCATAATAGTAATACAGGATAACAAAAACTATGGTAATAAAAATAATAATTTTGTGGTTATTTTTTACATTTGAATATAAATACCATGGTGTATAGCAGGGGTCGGGAACCTTTTTCACTAAGGAGCCAATCTTTTAATTTTTGGTTGATGCATTTTTTGGAAAGTAAATTATTCATTTGTGCCATGGCTCTATTTTCAAAAACAAAGTTTTTCAATTAAATAAAATGTCTATATTGCATATAGACTACTCAAAAACACAAAAACAAACAAATATGCAAAAATTAATAGGTAACATGTTGCAATATGGAATTGAGTACGTGTTTGTGCGGGTCTCCATATACAATTGTTCATGATAAATGTAACTTCCCTTTTGTGCTGGGCAATTTCGATAATCGCCTTTAAAATATCACGATATCCGATTATATGGTCAACCCCCCTGCCAAGTGTCTGTGAATATTTTTGCTTTATTGATTTTGCTTTAAAAATTAAATTAATTTATTTAAACAAGAAAAACGTAAGACATTTTTAAATTCAAATTGCACTTTAAACAAAATGAAAAAAGCATTACAATAACAAAGTGGTCAAAAAAATCTTATATTACCACCTCCCCAAATCCAAACATTTACCGTCTCCAATGGCTCCATTTGCCATCACGCAAGCATCCGTCAACGACACCAGAATATGTAAGAGCGAACTGCTCCGTGGAAATAAAGCAAACTCAACTCACAGCACCTCATGAGAGTGTCAGACCACAGTGATCTGCTGCATCCTCCACTATACAGTGCTCAGAGTCAGCCCACAAGATCAGGACCGCACGTGCAAATTGTGTTCAGTAGCGATTGTGTGGGTGCGTTTACACAGTTGCTTGATATGCATAATTGCTCCAGTAAATCGGGCGCTAAACCACCGCAAGACAGCGCGTGCAAAAAAACTACGCTTTTACCGGCCACAATTTATTCTTAGTGAATTCCCCCTGAATATTTTGTTTTGTTAAGCAGACCTACACTTTGTTTTGTCAGTGAAATAATCTGTACCTATTGCTTTTGGATGAAGGAAAATTTTAATTACAAAGTGTACACTGTTCTGCTCCTTTTTACAGTGTTTTTCATTTAGCCAGTCGTGGCTTAAGCCCTGGGTATACTTCCTATTTGACGCGAACGCTTAGTGTCTGCATAAAGTTGAACGCGAGCCTGTCAAAGTATACTACATATAAACTGAGTGCACATTCACAGGCGGTTGGCGCAAATGCACTACAGCTGCTATGAGACACTGGACTTTCCCTTCAGGAGTTTAAACCCCTAAAGATGTCTTTACATTCCTTCAGACTGGAGTTGTACAAATGCAAGTACCTCCAGACCTCCTCGCACACGCTCTCTTGACTTGCACATCCACTGTTGTTGTTTTTATCTTCATCTCCTGAAGTTTAGCAGCGATTACATCATCTTCTTAACGCTTCTTCGTGATAGCAACGGCTCAGATGTGAGTGTTTCCACCTTGTAGACCCACTAATTAGTGCAAATAACTCCAGGCGCATGCGCGGTTTGAAAAATCAAGCTGCGTGCGTTTAGTGTTCGTGCACTCTGCTGATGACGAAATTTGCGCCACGTGTCCTATATGGGGCTTTAGTTTTAGAATATGTTTTTTCCATATCTTTCTAATTATTATGATATTAACTATTTACTCCTAAACCCCTAAATGGTTATTTGCTCACTCTACAGGTCATTAAAATGGTCCCTTCCTGTGTAAGTGGGCAGGCTTCCTGTCTAATGAGGTGCTTAGTGTACCAGACTTCATGCCAATAGTCAAAAGTAACAATACCAAACCACGCTCTCTTTTTCTCTTTTTCCTCACAGTTGTCTATGAGCATCGCTCCAGATTGGAGAAATCTCTTCAGAAGGAGCGCATGGAACATAAAAAAGCCAAAGACGGTAAGTTCATTTACACTCTGAGCTCTGAATATATATGACAACAAAAAGAGCTAATTTAAGCAGAGGAAATGACTCACAAAGTGTAATAACATCCCAAAGCGTGCATGATTTCTTTAGGCTATACAAACTTGTATAGCCTAAAGAAACTGTGTGGTGATATTGGGTGTGTCAAGCAACATCAATTGCATGCTGATGTCATTACATTATAATCTTGTGGTACATAAATCTTTTAAACAACTCGAATGCATGGGTATCTTCAAATTATTGCAATTGTCTTTGAAATAATTATTGCTTTTTTGTTTTGTCTTTGCAGATTTTCTTGTGTACAAACTAGAGGCTCAGCAGTCCCTCAATAAAGAAAAGGTTAAGATTTGAGTAGTGCACATTCTTTCCGTTTAACACCGGTTAATTAAAGGCATTTTTACCATGACTCACCCATTACCATCTGATTTTGCATTTTAAAGACTATTTGTGTTTTCCAAAACTAAAAATTATGGAGGGGCAACTTTTCTCTTTTTCTAAAGCAAATTCTGTTGAGACCAAGCATGTCCTTGCCCTGCAGTCAAATACCCATCTGTTTCCTGCTGTGAACGGCTCATATGTTTCAGAGAGATCAGGGTCTATGGCACAGTGGTATCATGATGCCATGCTTACAAAATTACCAGATTTGTTTGTGTTTGTCCACAGCAAGATGCCAGCATCAGGTTTAATTCTCTGCATGCCCAGCATCAGATGTTAAAGGTCAGTGGGGAAAGATTTTACATGCTTGTTTTTTAAAAATTCCGTTTTTCATGGGCATAGTTTTCCTTTTGATCACAGACTTTCAGAGACAAAAGTTTGGGTCAATAATAAGGATGGCCCGATTTTTGGACTGTGTTTTTGTTTATCATGTGGTTTTATGCCTTTCAAACAGATATTTGGTTTTGTGTGATGTATTGAAAATTGTTGTTGCAAATTCTACTAAGTAAAATATATCACAAAGGTAATGTTATCTAGCTGACTAACATATATGAGGTTTTGGTGAAATTGTGAGAAGTGACTTGTAATGATCTTATGAGAATCCCATATATCAGAATCATGTTTTGGATCATATGCCATTGTTTACGGAAATTGTGTTTAGAAATTCATGGCTGTCATGAACATACAGTAATATAATCAATTTTTGGTGAATTTTTTTTTTAACGGAAACTATATATATATATATATATATATATATATATATATATATATATATATATATATATATATTAGAGCTGTCAAAATTAACGCGCTAACATAAAATATTTAATGCGTTCATTTTTCTTCAACGCGATTTAACGCATTTACCAATTTGACATTATGGCACTTTCCCACTGCACGTTACGGTTCGACTCGACTCTGCTCGCTTTACTTTTCTGTGCTTGCTTTTCCACTGCAGTTTAGTGCAGCCTCAACATGGGTGGGATTATAGGCTGATCATCATAGTTGCGTCACCCCATCCAGATCTGGTTGGATCCTCTCCTCGGCTACTAACGAGAGGAATGTCTGCACCTTGTTTATTGACCACGGTGTGGTTTTGCGCACAGCCATTTCTTTTTACGATTTGAAAGTTGCGTGAACAAATGATACTGCTATCGCTGTTGCTAACTTTAAAACTAGTGGGTTGATGTCCCGTGTCGCAAATCCAGTGACGCTGGTAGTGACCATTCTCTCTGAACAATAAGTGATCTGCAGGGTTTTGATGTCACATTTAGTATCGGCTCGGCGCCCTTGGAACCTTGACCGAGGTGGTACTAAAAAAAAATGACCAGGTACTATCCACAGTGGAAAACACCCAAAAGAGTCGAGTCGTGCGTACAGTGCAGTGGAAAAGCCCCATTAGATTCTGACATTTTATTCAGCTCCGTGTGAATTCTGAACACTGGCTGGAGTAGGGCAGAACCTTTGCGATGTGTCTGGGGACATTATTAGACTGATGCACACACCACAAACAAATGTATTTGTGAGCAAGTGAAAAGGACCTCTTAATGTTATTTGTTGTACAAAACAAACCCGGATGGGACTTGTGAAATAAATCAGGGCTGTGACTAACGATTGGTACTCAACAGGCGGCCCATCTTTTTGTGGCCCGTGTGATGTTGTCATCTCTTAAAATGATTGAATGTGGATGAATTTTGAGCTGGCAATTTTCTAGAGCATTTATGGTAATTCTGAGTATTGATAAACTGCTGAACTGTTATAAAGGAAAAGAAACGGCAAACGGATAAAAATAACGAATTAAACTACAAATCCGCGAATATAAATCTGATTATAAGCCACTATAAAATGAGTGCGACATCAGTTTGCACACACTTGATAACAGTTTGTGCGTGCTCTGTCACTTTAAACGTGCACACGCTGAGTCTCTCTTCCACACCTGCTCGTCACTGCTATAGCGCGAATCAGCCGAGTGTCGGGTGACAAACAAACTCGAGAGATATATGCTTGTCACGAACAGTAATAACTGGGGAAAAAAGGTTAATCCTGCAATAATGGAGTTGAGACATCTCCCAAATGCTTAATTTTTAGGGATTTGTGTTACCTAAAATAACTCTGAAAAGAGGGTAATAGATAATGATGTCATTAATTAATAATTAATTTATAATAATAATAATTAATTTTTATTAACTTCAATCAAACTTCAATGATGTCTCATTGAAGTGCTTTTGGAGCTAGTATTGGATATGAATGTCTTGTTTTGATGGCACTGTATCTCTGGTGTGTGTGTGTGTGTGTGTGTGTGTGTGTGTGTGTGTGTGTGTGTGTGTGTGAGTTGGTTTTTGTGGTTTATGAGGACATTTTTATGAGGGTATTATGCTACAAATGTGGTTTATGAGGACACCCCTAGTGTCCCTGTTATTCAAATGGCTTCAAAAACACACCAAACAATGTTTTTTTGAAAATGTAAAATGCCAAAAGGTTTCTAGGAGGGGTTAGGTTTAGGGGTAGGGTTAGGGGATAGAATATATAGTTTGTACAGTATAAAAATCATTATGTCTATGGAGAGTCCTTGTAATGATAGGAGTACCAACGTTTGTGTGTTTGTGTGTGTGTGTGTGTGTGTGTGTGTGTGTGTGTGTGTGTGTGTGTTTTCAGTAGGTGGCCAGTGTGTCATGACAATCTTTGACAACAAAACAGATCATCGTCTTTCTATATGGCAAACGTTTTCGACATTCCTCAAAATATACATTGTCATTGTTTAGAGTGGTGCATTCCACAGAAATATATGGCCTACTTGTAAAAATGTGGATCTTTTAAAACAAACAAACAAACAAAAAACATATTGGCCTATAATAATAGTATATCACAGTTTTTATTTTTTAAAGAATCACACTTCTACAAGAATTTTGCTATATATCTCTATATAATGTTTTAATTTGTGTTAATTACATGTGTCCATGATGTATTAAATAGCATATAGCATAGTCTGCTCACCTCTTATTTTATTAATATAAAAAGGAATTAAAATATGTTTTAGTAATGAAAAAAAGAGTGTGGCCCTTGAGGCTAAAGGGGTCCTGCTTTCCAGCCCCCCAGCTTTCCAAAGTTGAGTACCCCTGCCTTAATGCATAAGAAAAGATTTATAACCCTACATTTAAAAGGAAATGAAAAGCAATTCAGAAGAGGTCAGCATTGTTTAAAGTATCCTATGCTTTGTAAATAAACTTAACGTAAAAAGTGATACAAGTTTCAGGAAGACTGACACATGTGATCCCACAGTGCCAGCCAGCCAGCGAGAGATCAAACCTTTATCATCCACACTGCACACGGGGCGAAGAACGCAAAGCCGAACCCTTTATGCTTGCACGACCCACAAGTGTAGAGACGTGCCTGGCGCTCAGTGGGTCGTGAGAATGTTTTGTCCATTCTCTTGCTACTGCCCGTGTGCCAATGTGACACGTGTGCCTTTGGTTGTTGACCCCTGGGCAAGCCTTTTAAACTACTCCTCACCCTACATGCAGTCTGTTCCCTAACCCACACCCCCATGCAAATAGTACAGCCCACAACGCAAATTGCAATACAAAATGTTTTTAAAATTTATGGTAAGTCATTTATTCAAAAAAATTATTTCTAAAGTCACTATTTAGAAAAGTAAAGTTGAAAAAAATGGAGAGAAAAGCACAATTATCCATTCTTGTTAAATTATATATATATAATAAAAGTAACGCAAATAAAAGTAAAAAAAAAACAATTGAAAAAACTTTGTGGTCCTGCCAGTGAAAATGTTTACCGACCAGGCCAGAAGAAAAAAACGTATTGTTGGGCCCTGAAAAACATACAACCTTCAGCAAATACAGATCTTCTTTAATTCATTATTTTATGTGTTGTAATTCCATCAGAACCAGCACGACGATTTAAAAAAGCAGTATTATGAACTGCAAGAGCGACATCAGCTACAAGGAGATGAACACAGTAAAGCAATAGATGAGCACAAACAGAAACTCGACCAACTTCATCAGACTAAAGAGACGGAGATTTCTAAGCTCAAAGGTATCATGTTCTTTGCATCGTTCTCATTATCCACAAATGATCTTGCACATGCACTGTTTATTTTGCTCATACTTTGGGTTTAGTATTTGAACAAACCTCTAACTATTACATTTTGACACAGAGCTTGTCCCACACGTTTATACTACTGAACTGAAAGATTGCTCAAATTGTGCGGTGTGTTGAGAGGTGTGCTATTACTTTTAAGCAATTGGACTTAATATTGTCTGCCTGGCGGGTGATAAAACTGGTGAACAAAAAAATCCATAGATTTGCATCAAAGTCAAGTCATATTTAGGGACAAACATTTTATTGAGACTTTGAGATGGCCAGTGAATAGCCATCTAGCAATCACCCAGAATAATGGTCATAGCAACTGCTTGGCAATGTGCTAAAAAACTAGTTTCCCTAGTGTTTTTGCCACCACCCGGTGTCTATGTGCAGAAATTTCAATTTGCAGTCATTTCAGCTGTATCTCCTCTCTTTCTCTCTTTCTTAGATAATGTATATAACCTACATGAGGAGAACAAACAGTTGAGAAAAGCTCATCAGGAAATCTATGTGCAGCTTCAAGATACCAGGGTAATTTCCAAAGACACTATTGGGTACTACAGTGCATTGGCAAAACATGTAGACCTTAACTTTAAAAATACAACACCAGCATTCTTTTTAAAAGCAATTGTAAAAATGTTGTGTAACTCATTGATTTAGAATTCATCTTCAGCCTAATTTCCATGATCCATCTTATTTCACATCATATTCAATCATTTTAATCATAATTTTTCAGTTTTACTACACTATCCATACTAGCATTTAACATGTTTTTGTGTGAATCTCCCCAAAAATGTCCAGGTCACATTTCACTCTAAAAAAGTTAATAAAATAAAAATAAGAAATTATATTTTGCATAAAGAAAAGGATATTTCCCCCAAATAATGTAATGCATAAAATGTGCATTGATGAGCTTTTGATTTATTTTATGTCCCGAATGATTGTATTTGAGCCTTGCCTGTGATCATCCTTCTCATAGCAACAGCACAAGAACTTAAAATCAGCCCATGACCAGCTTGTGTTGACCCTGGAAGACCACAAGGGTGCGCTAGCAGCAGCTCAGGTCAGGGCATGTGTGTGTGCTTCACGCAGGTGAAGCGAGGTTGTGTGTGTGTGTGCTGTGCCTGCATTCCACTGACTGATGAAACTCTAGAGCATGCCCCGTGGGAAAGAAGTGCTAAACCTGCTTTTCAAGTTCTGTCGCATTTTCAAAGAGTCTTAAAAGAATATTCCAGATTCAATACAAGTTAAGCTCAATCAGCATAATGTTGATTACCACAAAAAATATATTTTGAATAGACCATTTTTCTTTAAAAACACACCCTCATCATGTCATTCCAAACCTGTATGACTCGCACAACAGGATATGCTTAGTACAATATTTACACCGCTCTTTTCCATACAATGAAAGTGAATGGTGACTGGAGATGTCAAGCTCCATAAAGGACAAAAAGTACCATAAAAGCATCATTAAAGTTCTCCATACAACCAGTGCACCATATTTCAACTTTTCTGAAGCTTTAGTCATCTTTGTATGAGGAACAGAGAAATTAAAGTCGTTGTTCTCTAATCTTTCGCTGTTGCTCTCAAATCATTTGCTGTTGAGCATGTTCAGTTTTGCTGCATTACAATTGCTTAATTCATCTTATATAGGTTTTTAGTTGTTTTACTGAATATTATATTTTAACCTGGATTGCACCATGAAAATAACCATAGAAGTTGGCAACAAAAAAACAAACTTAACAAATATGTGCATGGGGAGACCTGGGTAGCTCAGCAAGTAAAGACGCTGACTACCACACTTGGAGTCGCAAGTTTGAATTCAGGGCATGCTGAGTGACTCCAGTCAGGCTTCCTAAGCAACCAATTGGCCCGGTTGCTAGGGTGGGTAGGGTCACTTTGGGTTAACCTCCTCGTGGTCACTATGATGTGGTTCTCGTTCTCGGTGGGGCGTGTGGTGAGTTGCGCGTGGATGCCGCGGGAGAATAGCGTGAGCCTCCACACGCGCTAGGTCTCCGTGGTAACGCGCTCAACAAGCCACGTGATAAAATGCGTGGATTGACGTAGGCAACTACGCCACCATGAGGACCTAGAGCGCATTGGGAATTGGACATTCCAAATTGGGGAGAAAAGGGGAGAAAAAATACATAAATATGTGCATGCGCAAATGAGATTTTCAGCAACTCAAGTCATATGGACTACTTTTATGGTGCTTTTCATCTTTTTGGGAGCTTGTTGGAATCGGTGGTCGCACTGCATGTTATTTATTTACTAAAAAGAACTGGCTCAAAAGAATAATTTGTTGCAGAATCAGACTACATTGGTCAAGCTTAATATTTTGTACCTTAGATTCAGTAGCGGTTTTGCGCCGTCATGAAAATCATTCAGCTTTGGTATTTTAAAAACCATTTAAAGCCATCTCGGTTCCCAACCTTATTACTTAGTAACTTGGCTAGCTAGCAATGACAGTCAACACATTAAATCAATCATTACCAGATAATTTGTGTGTGTGAGTAATTAAAATTTAACTCGCACCTCCACTCGAAATCTGATTAATGTTCTTCCTTCTTCCTGATGGCATGAATGGTCCTGAAGATTGCCTTAATTTTGCTTCTGATTTTACTGCTAACTGAGGCTATCGATGAGCAGCAGGAAACTAGCTAACTAGTATTCTAGCAGAGACGTACTGTCTAGAAATTCTCATGTAAAAACCTCAGGCACCTGCAACCTTGAATGCAGGCCTGTGGAGCCCCCTTGAGGACAAACCTGGAACATGTTATTACTTGGACACAGATAACAAAAGAAAGGAAAAGCGGTAACCTGACAATGTTTGACAGTTTTAATGCACCCACCAGCCAAATAGAACATTTTTCCACACATTTGGAACTTGGCAGGTGTTAATTTCAGACCCTGTTGGGACACTAAGTCCGGTTATGAGACACGCAAGAATATGTGTAAGCGCAAATGACAGGGGAAGATTTTCAGTGAATAACCACTTAAATTTCAGTCTCTTTCTCACACAAAGCTATCGCATGGCTTCAGAAGATTTGGAACGTAGTGCACCGGTTGTATGGACTGCTTTTATGATACTTTTATGGTGTTTTTTTTTGTTGCTTTTTGAAGCTTGATGGCCTGTGGTCACTTCATGCCTCCATTGCATGGAAAAGAGCAATGTGATTTATTCTTTAAAATCACTTTTGTGATCCATGGAAGAAAGACTGTCATGAAAATTATTTTCATGAATTTCATTTTTGTCTGAACATGGCCTGTCTATCTCTCTCTCACTCTATGTCATGAGCTTAAAGGAATATACTGGGTTCAATACTAGTTAAGCTTAATCGACAGCAATTGTAGCATAATATTGATTACCACAAAAATTAATTTTGTCTTGCCTTTCCTTTTCTTTAAAAAAAGCAAAAATCTGGGTTACAGTGAGGCACTTACAATGGAAGTGAATGGGGGCCAATCTGTAAATGCTAAAATACTCACTGTTTCAAAAGTATAGCCACAAGACATAAACAATATGTGTGTTAACATGATTTTAGTGTAATAAAATCTCTTACTAACCTTTTATGTGTAAAGTTTTAGCCATTTTTACAACTTCATTACTGTGACGATGTAAAGTCAACCAACTCTAAAATGACTGTAAAAATAATGACAGAAACAACTTTACAGCTCAAATAATAAACAAGTTTTAACAGAACAATTAATGTAAGTGCTTTTATAAAATATAAGCTTCACATTTCTGCCTTTTTAAACCCTCCAAAAATTAGCCCCATTCTCTTACATTGTAAGTGCTTCACTGTAACCTCGATTTATGCTTTTTTTAAAGAAAAGGACGGACGAGTGGAAATTATTTTTTGTTGCAGTCAACATTATGCCACAAATGCTGTCGATAGAGCTTAACTTGTATTAAACCTGGAATATTCCTTTAATGTTGGCTTGCTGTGTTGTTGCCCATCTTCTAATGTAGGTGCCGCCAGATATAATTTTTAAGCTAACCACCAAACCTCACCCATTTAGAGTCTGTCAAGCTTTCTCTCTGATGTGTTGTTGTACTGATGGGAAAGACTCTCTGTGGATAACAGGTCCAGGTGAATGAATATAAACAGCTGAAGGAAACTCTGATTAAGATGCCCCGTCTCAGGCAAAAAGCAGGGCAGCTGCAGCCACCTGTAGCTGCTCAGTCCTCCCAGCCAGTCCAGAACAGACAGGCTGCCAACCAAGAGGAAAGGCATCAACCCCAGGACACACAGTCACAGGTATTAGAGATGATTAGCCCTCATGCAGTCAAAAGAATGAATTTTAGAAGTTTGAATGTGCCTCACCCAATTCGAATTTAGTCATAATTGTGCATTTTTATAATATTGTTTTGTTTTCAGCTCTTTTTGCAATGATGCCATACTTATTAATTTATTATGAATAATCATACCTTTTGGTTTGTGTCCATCAAGTTCCAAATTATAATAGTAATTAATTAAATGTGGTAACATATATGGTTTTATATTTAAAAGTAATTCATTCACTTGCTTATCCAAAAAATAGACATTACCACATGGTCATTATAATATAAACCTTGTTAATTTCAAGCATTAATAGCTATTTTGTGATGTACACCAGCTGGAGAAACCGGAGAAGGTGGAGCCCCAGCTGCCCCAATCACAGCACAGGGAGGAGGACGGAGAGATGGGAGGAGCCGAGGAGAGGAGGAGAGAGCTGGCAGAGGAGGAGATGGAGCAGGCGGGGCAGCCTCAGAAACTGGAGGAGGAGTTTGATTTGGCTCGTAATGAGGTAGAGGAGGAGCCACATGCCAACCAACCAAAAGAGAATGCACTAGAGAGGGAGCAGCGTCAAGCTCATCAAGTGGTGAGACCCCAAGAGATCAACCTGTGAAATTTTAGACTTGATGACATCATTCAGAATATGCACACACACACACACACACACAAAAAAAAAAAATATCAAAAAATTACCAAGATACTGAAGCCAGACATTTGGGCTCTGTTCCAAAATCTCATAAGCTGTCCTCCTAGACAGTATTTTTTAGCATCATGCTCCTGATGCAGTAAAACAAAATCTGCTTTCTAAAATTCCTTGTTTTAGCCAAATTCTATGGTAGCAACTCAAGTATTCTTTGTAAAAATTGACAAGGTATGCAGTGCATTGTGATGAGTTAAGTGAAAAATTTCATTCAAGATAGTGGACAGCGTTGAGGGAAATGTTCATTACTGAAGCTTTGACCTTTGACAGGGGCTTTGACAGATTCATTCTGCTGTTTAATGCACTTGAGAGATATTTTACCCCAGCTCATAACTTGCATTAGTGCAGCGATAGAGAAAGGGACCACAAACTTTTCGACGAAAATATTGATTTTGATAAAATATTGCTGATATGTTGAACGTCAAATAGACTTGCCACGATATCATAATTTTCACACCGGTGCCGTGTTCACGTTCAAACCGAATAACACCGGTGTTACCGCTGATTGGACGCTAAGTGGTACTATGGGGTCATTTTCGTTAAGCAATAGCCTACACCAGTGGTTCCCAACCCTGTTCCCGGAGGCCCCCCCAACACTGCACATTTTGTATATCTCCCTTTTCTGACACACCCAATCCAGGTCTTGGAGTCTCCACTAATGAGCTGATGAGTTGAATCAGGTGTGTTTGATTAGGGAGATTTCCAAAATGTGTAGTGTTGGGGGGCCTCCAGGAACAGGGTCGGGAAACACTGGTCTACACAATAGCACAATGCAGCTTGATTTCAAACGTTTAACTTTATTTTTTATTTATTTTAACTAAAAATTCATATGAAGCTGAAAAAATTAATGCAGTTAAGAGGTGTGTTGTTCAACTTTCTGAAAGATGGTTTTCAACAGTTGTGAGGAGCAACATCTCTTTGGCAACGAACCTACTTCATCCATGCATTCTCTCCATCATGGGCTACCGGTCGGATATTTTGTTGTCTGGGCAAATACATCACTTATTGTGGGTTGTTGCGGGTTTAATGTTGGTGTTTTATTACCTTTCATCCCAGGACCCAGGGCGATATGCAAGAAATATGTTCATCATATTTTTATAAAAAATAAAAAAAATATCACAATATCCAATTACATCGTCAACACCCTGGCTGAGGGATCGGTGCATATTCTTGCTTTAGTGATTTTGCATTGAAAATTAAATTCATTTATTTAAAAACGAAACACTTGAAAGAGATTTCTAAATTAAAATTACACTTCAAACGAAATGAAAAAGCAATTAAAATAATGAAGTGATAATAAAAAATAAAAAAACATATATAACCACCTTTTCATTTACCGTGATGCAAGTATCTGTCTATGACAACAGGCGGAAAATTAAGATCTAAATACAATTATAACATTTAAGCATAATAATTATAATGATGATAATAATCACTGAAATATAAATCATGGTTCGAGGTGAACGTGTTTTTGTATTATTTTATGATTTAATCACAGATGTATAGGCTATATATAAAGTAACCCTGCAGAGTTGCGCTCACAACGAACTGCTCTGTGGAAATAAAGCGAACTGATATTCTCATAGATGATACTATTCTTGCAACAAAATTTTCAGAAGACTGAAACAAAGAAAGAGTGTGAACCATTTACATACACGTGTTCCACGAGACTGCACGCCTCCGAACAAACAGAGCACGCATAGACGGCTTTTCTGTCATCTTTTCTTAATAATATAATAAAGTGTGTTTCTTCAAGCGCGTGTCTGTGTCTAACAGCATTTCTTGTGTCATTCCGAATCCGACACGTCTTACAGTAACCCACCATGCACATATTTGCTACCTGCAATTAAACGTCTTCTGTCAGTGCACATACTATGTAATTTGATATGTTGGTAAAGAACATCTGGCTTTCAATGCATTATTTAGGTTCATTTATCATGGGTCGCAAACTCTTCATTAGGCAGCTATTCTTTATTTAAGGCTAATCTATTCGTTGGATTATTGTATTGATATTGGAAGTTCCATTTATAATGTTTCCCCCTTTTACCCTGTATAAAATTTCACACTGGTGTTGTCCCTTGTACCGAGTAAAACCGGTAACACCGTACATCGTGGCAACCCTAATGTCAAATTTACCTTTTAAATTGAACTGTTAAACTGAAATGTACATGTAATAATGGATGTGTGTTATGTTTAAACCCTGAAATTTAGTTTTATAATGTTGTGGAGCTTGTTCATTCTCTTCAGATTGAGTTTCATATGGCTGAATTTGAGCGGCTGCACGATGTTAGCCAATCATAACATTGAAGTTTAAAGGAGACGCTACGCTAAAACTGAGCGTTTCAGACAGAGTGCCACAGAAAGGGTGGAAAATGATTATATATTACTCAATTATGACCGTTTTGGTGCAAAAAAAAAAAAAAACTTTACTATTATTATCAGTGGACCTCAGGGAAGATAATAACAATTTAAAAAATAAAATAAAATAAATAAATAAAAAATTGCATTACATGACTCCTTTAAATAAAATTGCTAACATGAAAAAATATTTTAAATTATAAATATATATATAAAATTTAGAAAAAATATCAAACAGATTGGGATTGAAAGGAACAGGACTGCTGATTTAGCCTAAATTAAGCTATCACTCAGTAGGGGCTAGCTAGTTTGTGTCCAAATGTTATTGGTTAACTTATATTTCCCATAAATTAAAGAGTGTTTCTGTGATAATTATTTTACACAATAACTGTGGTTACAGCGTTGAATGGTTAAGCTTGGTGAATGCAGTCAAGACTAAAATTTGTGTGAAAATTGAAATTATTTACTTGTGCCATGTTGTTGAAAGAGTCCAAATTTAATTGAACTCAAATTATTTCTTCATATCTCATTGTAATGGCTACTCTCTTCCTCCAGGTGGCACCGGCGGAGGCTCAGGTGCAGCATGCGCAGGTGGAGCGGGTGAAGTCTGCATATGAACAGCAGCAGGAGCAGCGGCGTCTGGCTGTGCAGGTGGCAGAAGAGCGCAGACAGCTGCACCTGCGTCAGGAGGCCCTGCAGAGGCAGCAATTGCAGCATCAGAAGGAGAGAGAGGAGCAACTGCGTCTACAGAGAGAGAGAGAGGAACAGCAGAACAGAGAAGCTGATCTGAAAGAGCAACAACTACAGCAGGAGATGATCAGGTCAGAGACCTTTCCCTGCAGCTGACTGCACAGTTATGCATTCATTTATTACTATAGTAAACTGTAGTTTAATGTCTCTTGCTGCTTTATAGAAATCAATGGGTATGCGCTCGTGTGTGTCTATATTAGTTATTTGACAGTTCTTGTCACTATGATAAGATCTATGACAGGAAACAAAAAGCAATTAATTATTTTACAAATGTCTGTAATTTCAGAAAAAAGTCACAGTATGAAAACATGGATGCTGATATAATCCATGGAGAGGACGATCCACAGATATCTGAGGAGAATGGTGAGAATTCATATAGTGTGACAGTTATTTTTGAATGCATATTTACCATACATACACATCTACCAAAGCCACAGTCGTTTGAGGTGTTTATTAAAAAATATTTCCCATTGTAGAGAGGGACATACACCATCAGGTGCCAAGGCAAGGTGGAGAAGAACATATTCACCATGAGCAGGTGGAGGCCTGTGATCTTGATATTATAAATGTATAAACACACACACACACACACACAATATTCTATAACCTTAATATGCTTCTGTGTCAACCTGTAGCGCCCTATAGAAGCAGATGTTGACCCTAAAGATGACCCGAACAATCAGGGCGAGGATGAGTTTGAGGAGGCAGAGCAGAATCAGCCCCATGAGAAGGAGGAGGAAGAACCGGCGCCTGCAGGTCACCCAGACATGCACCTGCACAGAGAGCATCAGCACCAGCCCCCCGCTCAAGAACAGCTTGTGGTGAGTGACATCAGAGGAAGTGATGAGTTAGAATCCAGTTGTTTACACAGATTTATTTGCTGTGAATTTGGAGAGGTTTCTGAGATTGAAATACAGAAAATCTAAAATGTGTTTTGTGCAGATGGCTGGAAATCCAGATCAACAGGAAGACAATGTGGATGAACAGTACCAGGAAGATGGGGATGATGAGGTCAGAGACAAATGCAAACACACACAGTTCTAAAAACAGAACAACAAATAGTTTTTGTTTTTTTCCCCCATAAATATGATGTCATTCTCCCTCCAGGCCCAGGATGAGCTGCTAGAGAATCAGAAGCCTGCAGCTGTGAGAGAGGAAGAAGGAGACCCATATAATGAGGAGAATGGAGAACAGGTACTTAATATTTACAAACATGAGTTTGCCATCTTCAGTTTGTTCCAAAGACACTCAGTACATTTATATGTGCAGTTCTAATCTAGCTACAGCAGAGTTTACATGACACAATGTGTAATCGAATATTTGAAGGAAGACCATCAGCTGACTTATTGACTGTGTGCGCATATGAGACCATTTGAACATTTGTTGCAGTTACTCAATTAGAGGTGTTTGCAAATGCACGAGTCATTATTACTATTTTGCACTATTACTATTTTATTAAAGGGGTCATGACATACTCACAAAAACAATCATAATACAGTAATCTATAATCATTTTCCACCCTGTCTCTGGCCCTCTGTCTGAAACGCTTGGTTTTAAGATGTCTGGCCCTTTAAGACTTCAATGTAAACGCCCACTGTTGTGATTGGCTAACATCGTGTAGCCCTTCCAATACAGCCATATTTGAAACACAGTCTGAAGAAAATGAATAAACTTCTATCTACCGTTCGTTCTGTCTATCGTTTGTTCATTCTATCTATAGTTTGTTTGTTCAATCTATCGTTTGTTCTATCTATAGATAAATTTTTTTGTCTTTAATTCGTTATATCTGTCGTTCTATTAATCATCCTATCAGCTTTGTCAAGCCAACATCAAAGTTTGTTTTGATGAACTTTACATATCTAGTTTTCATTAATTTCCCCTCAAAGTTTTAACTCTTTCTAAAATATGAGAGGCAGACCCATATAAAAAATTATAATTTCATCGAGTGGGTAGGAATGATTTTCAGGCTAGATCCATACTAATCCGTTTTCATTTTCCCAACATTATCATTTTCCAAAATGTGTGTTAATTGAGCATTTTCATAACACTGTTTTCAGTAGAGAAAAACACCATTTAGTGTGGATGAGAGACATAAACGTAGTGAAATAAATTCCACTGAAAAGGTATCATAGCTTCATCTGTGAACATGTCCAATCAGAGAAGGTGCCATAGTGATTAGCACATGTGCACTATTATATTGAGCTGTGATGCTCATGTTGGCATCCCAAGTTCAAATCCAGCATGCAACCTGTACCCCCTCATTTTATGTCCTCACTGCACTGTACTACATATTACTATGGCAAAAACAAAAATACAATTTAATAAACAAAGAAAATTAATGAATCCATCATAGACTTTTATAGACTTTATATATAGACTGAATTTTTATATTTTATGTGCAAAATATAATGCTTGTTCATTACTTATTAATGAAATATATAAGTATATACAGTTGTGCTCAAAAGTTTGCATACCCTTGTAGAATTGGTAATATATGTACCATTTTTAAAGAAAACATGAGTGAGCAGGCAAAACACATTTCTTTTATTTCTTATGGGATTCATATTCAACTGCAGGTCATAACAGAATGGCACAATCATAAAACAAAACATGGCAACAAAGAAAAAAATGAAATGACCCCTGTTCAAAAGTCTGCATACCCTTAGTTCTTAATACTGTGTATTGCCCCCTTTAGCATCAATGACAGCGTGCAGTCTTTTGTAATAGTTGTCTATGAGGCCCCAAATTCTTGCAGGTGGTATAGCTGCCCATTCGTCTTGGCAAAATGCCTCCAGGTCATGCAAAGTCTTTTGTCGTCTTGCATGAACTGCACGTTTGAGATCTCCCCAGAGTGGCTCGATGATATTAAGGTCAGGAGACTGTGATGGCCACTCCAGAACCTTCACCTTTATCTGCTGTAACCACTGGAGGGTCAACTTGGCCTTGTCCTTAGGGTCATTGTCGTGCTGGAAAGTCCAAGAGTGCCCATGTGCAGCTTTCGTTGCGAAGAATGCAAATTGCCTGCCAGTATTTTCTGATAACATGCTGCATTCATCTTACCATCAATTTTCACATGATTCCCCGTGCCTTTAGAGCAGGGGTGTCAAACTCAGTTCCTGGAGGGCCACAGTCCAGCAGAGTTGAGCTCCAACCCTAATTAAACACACCTGAAGCAGCTAATCAAGGTCTTCAGGAGTGCTTGAAGATTACAAGGAGGCATTTTGGAGCAGGGCTGGAGCTAAACTCTGCAGGGATGCGGCCCTTTGACACCCCTGCTTTAGAGCTCACACACCCCCAAAACATCAGTGAGCCACCACCATGCTTCACAGTGGGGATGGTATTCTTTTCACTATAGGCCTTGTTGACCCCTCTCCAAACATAGCGCTTATGGTTGTGACCATAAAGCTCTATTTTGGTCTCGTCATTCCAAATTACAGTGTGCCAGAAGCTGTGAGGCATGTCAAGGAGTTGTTTTTTGTGGCATTGGCGCAGTAAAGGCTTCTTTCTGGCAACTCGACCGTGCAGCTCATTTTTGTTCAAGTATCGTCGTATTGTGCTCTTTGAAACAACCACACTGTCTTTTTCCAGAGCAACCTGTATTTCTCATGAGGTTACCTGTGGGTTTTTCTTTGTATGCCGAACAATTCTTCTGGCAGTTGTGGCTGAAATCTTTCTTGGTCTACCTGACCTTGGCTTGGTATCAAGAGTACGTGAGAGCTAACAAACTCATTGACTATTTATACACAGACACTAATTGAAATTTAAAAAGCCACAGGTGTGGGAAATTAACCTTTAATTGCCATTTAAACCTGTGTGTGTCACCTTGTGTGTTTGTAACAAGGCCAAACATTCAAGGGTATGTAAACTTTTGATCAGGGCCATTTGGGTGATTTCTGTTGTCATTATGATTTAAAAAGGAGCCAAACAACTATGTGATAATAAATGGCTTCATATGATCACTATCCTTAAATAAAAGACAGTTTTTTTGCATGATCAGTCATATTTTCAAAATCAATGCCAAAATTTCACAATTTCTGCCAGGGTATGCAAACTTTTGAGCACAAAAGTATATTGCATATATATATATATATATATATATATATATATATATATATATATATATATATATATACACAGGTGCATCTCAATAAATTAGAATGTCGTGGAAAAGTTCATTTCAGTAATTCAACTCAAATTGTGAAACTCGTGTATTAAATAAATTCAATGCACACAGACTGAAGTAGTTTAAGTCTTTGGTTTTTTTAATTGTGATGATTTTAGCTCACATTTAACAAAAACCCACCAATTCACTATCTCAAAAAATTAGAATATGGTGACATGCCAATCAGCTAATCAACTCAAAACACCTGCAAAGGTTTCCTGAGCCTTCAAAATGGTCTCTCAGTTTGGTTCACTAGGCTACACAATCATGGGGAAGACTGCTGATCTGACAGTTGTCCAGAAGACAATCATTGACACCCTTCACAAGGAGGGTAAGCCACAAACATTCATTGCCAAAGAAGCTGGCTGTTCACAGAGTGCTGTATACAAGCATGTTAACAGAAAGTTGAGTGGAAGGAAAAAGTGTGGAAGAAAAAGATGCACAACCAACCGAGAGAACCGCAGCCTTATGATTGTCAAGCAAAATCGATTCAAGAATTTGGGTGAACTTCACAAGGAATGGACTGAGGCTGGGGTCAAGGCATCAAGAGCCACCACACACAGACATGTCAAGGAATTTGGCTACAGTTGTCGTATTCCTCTTGTTAAGCCACTCCTGAACCACAGACAACGTCAGAGGCGTCTTACCTGGGCTAAGGAGAAGAAGAACTGGACTGTTGCCCAGTGGTCCAAAGTCCTCTCTTCAGATGAGAGCAAGTTTTGTATTTCATTTGGAAACCAAGGTCCTAGAGTCTGGAGGAAGGGTGGAGAAGCTCATAGCCCAAGTTGCTTGAAGTCCAGTGTTAAGTTTCCACAGTCTGTGATGATTTGGGGTGCAATGTCATCTGCTGGTGTTGGTCCATTGTGTTTTTTGAAAACCAAAGTCACTGCACCCATTTACCAAGAATGTTTGGAGCACTTCATGCTTCCTTCTGCTGACCAGCTTTTTAAAGATGCTGATTTCATTTTCCAGCAGGATTTGGCACCTGCCCACACTGCCAAAAGCACCAAAAGTCGGTTAAATGACCATGGTGTTGGTGTGCTTGACTGGCCAGCAAACTCACCAGACCTGAACCCCATATAGAATCTATGGGGTATTGTCAAGAGGAGAATGAGAAACAAGAGACCAAAAAATGCAGATGAGCTGAAGGCCACTGTCAAAGAAACCTGGGCTTCCATACCACCTCAGCAGTGCCACAAACTGATCACCTCCATGCCACGCCGAATTGAGGCAGTAATTAAAGCAAAAGGAGCCCCTACCAAGTATTGAGTACATATACAGTAAATGAACATACTTTCCAGAAGGCCAACAATTCACTAAAAATGTTTTTTTTATTGGTCTTATGATGTATTCTAATTTTTTGAGATAGTGAATTGGTGGGTTTTTGTTAAATGTGAGCCAAAATCATCACAATTAAAAGAACCAAAGACTTAAACTACTTCAGTCTGTGTGCATTGAATTTATTTAATACACGAGTTTCACAATTTGAGTTGAATTACTGAAATAAATGAACTTTTCCACAACATTCTAATTTATTGAGATGCACCTGTATATATATATATATATATATATATATATAAGCATGGCCATTAACCACCTTAACCCTGTAAATCCTGACATATGAAATAATTGTCAGAAAATTCACATTTTTGTACCATTAGACAAACTATAAAAAGAAATCGTAAAATAAAATAATGTGCACGTTTTTATTATGTATCATATTTGATACATTAGGCTTTAAAGGTCTTTATCCTCCTGAGGCAAGGCAATTCATGTTTGTGTAGGACATTTGTTAAAGTTTTTTTTAGCCCATACATGCTACAGTGGTAAATCTTGGGGTATTATCAGAGGAGTCCCTGGGCTTTTCAGAGATGCCAAATCTTTGAGAGTTTGTCCATGACAACAACTTCTCTTTGGTCTATAAATTCAAAAGACAGTTTTTTTCATATGTATTTTATGCACCAAACACTATATTGACATTTAAAAAAGGAAAATTGTAAGACCTTTTCAGCTGAGTCTCAGGAACTTATGCTAAGATGATATCATAATACCTTGTAGCTTGTATAATGACAGAGCAGGCTGCATGTATGAAAATACACATAAATATTATGTAGTTCACACTTTAAATATATCTTATAAAAAGTATATGTCACAATTGTCTTGCGGTGGGCAAGAATGGAATGCAATGTGGAATGTGAATTGAGAGATATGCCTGAAAGGCCTAGTGTATCATATTTGATACATGGATTTCAAAGGAGTAACAATATAATCATTACTGTCACTTTTACTTTATTAAAATAAGCTGTCATTTATCCCATCATAAGAATCACTTTTCGCACAAGTCTGCTGCCATTTTAAATAGATCGATATAAACATTGAAACCACTTTTTTCACAAATAACCACTAGATGGTGCCATAAACATGTGAAACTTACCATAGGTTATTTGGCTCGTCAGCTTGAACAGAGAATGAAACCGGAGCCATCAAATGTTGTGTATCATATTTGATATGCACGGCGTTATAGGGTTAAAAGAGTTATTTGTTTAAAGGTCAATGTCTTATAGCTTATGTCATGTATAATGCAGATATTTATGCATTGCTCATGTGTGTATGTTTACGCTTGTTCTTTTGTACAAGCTGCCACGGTAACATTAGACTGGTTGCAGCGCTTTCAGTTGGGTGAGTCAGATCGATTCCAGCATCTTCCATGGTGTCTTGTTACTGCCAGGCCATCTCATGAGTTCAGTCCAGCTCCGCTTTAAACATCCAATCTCCTTTTTCATGGCATCTCTTTGATTCAGGCAGTGAATTTCAGGGAATGTTTTCATTCTCCTTTTGAAACACCTGACCAAATGAGGGTGTGTTATGCATAATGCAAGAATGTTATAATGGAAGCATAATATATCAGTGATATTATATATTACTTTTGGACAGAGGGAAGTTTTGATTGCACATTGTCCTTTAATTTTTTACCACTAGTCTATTATTGTGGCATCATCAATTTATGATTTACCTATCTCTATATGTCGAAACAAAACAAACTGTGGTTGGTTGCTTTGCATATTGGTCAGTTGGCCTCTTCCTGTGTAGGCTGTTCTCTAAATTTTATGCTGATCACCTCAGCTTGTTTTTCATCGTTTGTTAATTTTTATTTTTGTTTGTCTGTACAGGAAGAGGCCAGAGACAAGGATGTAGAAGTGAAAGAGGATAAACAGCCCGCCCAAGATCTCAATGAGGAGAACTACGAAGAGGAAGATGAGGAGAAAGAGGGCAATGGTGATAAACCACCCCATCGCAGGGCAGAAATGTGAGAAAGACAGCTAGTCGCTGCCACCATTCTTAAACTCTGTGCCAGGCAAAGGTTCTCGTGAGCAGGAAACAGATTTCTGTTCTGGTCTGCGTGACTCTGCAACTGAGATGCACAAAAAAGATGCTGAACAGTCAACCTCTTGCAGACCAAGCAGATGCTGCTGTCTGCTATACTGTACATCTGTCTGTCTATCTTTTATTTTGTTGTTACATAGGTCTTGCTTGTAATTCCATGTTGCACATTTCTTCAACTGGATTTTAAAAGCACAGATTTTTCCACCAAACATTCTAGCACTGAAAGAGTTTTCCCAGGTGCCATTTATCAATTTAAAATATTTTATTTTTCATGTGGCTGCACATTTAAGATAAATTCTGTCTTTGGAGTAAAACTGAAACGGTTTTAGAAAATGTAGACTTCAGCTCTTTAAATGGGTGAGTCTCAAAAAACTGTCAAGAAATATCCTTTTTTTTTTTTTATCCTAAAATCAAAAGAAAAATAAATATATTTTAAGTAAAGAAATGTAAGCCTATCTTAAGACCGTTTAAAATTTCTCACATTGTGACTTTGTTTTCATGGTATTTAAACACCCCCTCTCAATTCTCAGTAGCCTAATGCGAAAAAAACAAAAAAACATTCCATTACAAAAATGCTAAATAATAATAATAATATATTATTTAAATTGTGAAGTACCATTTTAAGTATACATAATGGTGGCGTTTGTTGTACAGAATTTAATTTATGCCAGAAAAAAAAACAAAGTACATTTTATATTTAGTCAAATAGCAAAGAGGTTTTCAAACTGGGGTCAGAGGAAAATTTCAGATATTTTTTTTTTATTTTGTTATTTTTATATATATATATAAACATTTTCCAAATTTGAAAATAGTACCATTTTATTCTGTTTTCCAAGGACAAAAAAAAAAAAAAAAGTTCAATTGAAATAAATAGGTTTTCTTCAGGTTTATACATCTAGCAGGACTCTTATAGTGGGTAAAAACAAGAAATGTGATCAAGTTAATACTTATATAAATATATAAATATAAATATAGTCCATGTATTTTGGCCTTTGTAGAATGGCAACATAAAATCAAATTACACATAACATGTCTTTATAATATAAAGACAAAATGAGGAAGCAATTCGTCAAACAAAAGCCAACAATATCCGCAGTATTGCACTGCCAAGTTCTCTCCGTAGCTGTAGTTGTACAGAAGTTAGAGCAGAAGAATTATTATTTTTATTTTTTTATACACTGCCTGGCCAAAAAAAAGGGGGATAATTGATGGGATAACCTGGTCATTCAGTACATTCAGGTAGTCAGCTGACTTCATTTTATTGCCGCATAATGTTGCTGAGCCGAGACCTGACCGATTGAAGCAACCCCAGATCATAACACTGCCTCCAGAGTCTTGTACAGTGGGCACTCTGTATGACGGGTGCATCGCTTCATGCACTTCTCTTCTTACCCTGACGTGCCCATCACTTTGGAATAGGGTAAATCTGGACTCATCAGACCACATGACCTTTTTCCATTGTTCCACAGTCCAATCTTTATGCTCCCAAGCAAATTAAAGTAGTTTTTTTTCTGATCAGCCTCACTAACAAGTGGCTTTCTTGTGGCCACACAGCTGTTTAGTCCCAATCCTGTAAGTTCTCGTCACATTGTGCGTGTGGAAATACTCTTACTTTCACTATTAAACATAGCTGTGAGTTCTACTGTTGATTTTTTTAATGATGTGACTTCACCAAGTGTTTTAGTGATCTCCGATCACAATCATTCAAGATTTTTTTCGACCACATTTCTTCCGTGAAACTTGCTGTTCACCACTATCCTTCCTGGTTTTAATAATGCGTTGGACAGTTCTTAACCCAATTCCAGAGATTTCATAAATCTCCTTAGTTGTTTTCTTTGCCTGATGCAGGCCAATATTTTGCCCCCTCTGAAACACAGTAACATCTTTTCCACAACCACGGGATATGTCTTCTGATATGGTTGTTTAAGAAATGAGAAGCTACACACTGCATCAATTAGGGTTAAAAGAACTGTTGCCAGATGAAACATGCAATAATGATCCAATCATAGGCTCTTAAGGATCTGCTTATTTAAATCCAAACAGCAACTTTTTTTTTTTTTGTTTTTTTTGGCCAGGCAGTGTATAACTATAGAATAATACAAAATTATTATAATAAATGTGGCCAGACTGTGACATTTTTAAAGACTGTAGTACAATAATGAGAATTAGACATTTTTTGCATTACAGTAGTGAGAATTTAGAGTGTGCTTAATTTTCATAAAATAATGTCACAATGCAAAAAAAAAATAAATATATATATATATATATATATATATATATATCTATATATATAATATCTTAAAAAATGGGCTTAATGTTCTTCATGCAAAATATACAGTGTTTTATTTTTCCTCTTGATTTTTGGTGAGATTTACCCAAATATGACTACAATTTTTATGGACTGGCAGCAATCACCAGACAGCCTTGAATCCTAACCTGGCGTTGTCCATGCAGTTGTCTCTCAGTCAAACATGCTTAAAATAACTTAAAATAACTAATAAATAATGCAGTGTTGGCTTACTGCATCATCTGTGAGACTGCCAAGGTGCTTGGGTTAATAGATGTCACTACATGAATGTTTACATGTAATTCAAGCAGATATACGTAGCTGTTGACAAATCATTGTTTTTAAATGTTAAAAAAAAATGGTATTTATCTTACGGGATTAGTGCTTATGCTGCCTTAAATTGAATGAAAATCATTCAGTTAAATACTGATTTCATTGTGAAACAATCAAATTTCTTTCTCAAAATTTTTTTCTACATACCATGAAGTGCCTCGTTGAGACTGTATTGAAGACTATTAACAAGGTTATTTAGCTACTGATCTCATTGTTGAAGGTTCTGCCAGTTCAAATCTGCCAATTAGTGTTCTAGTTTTTACTAGTACTGGTATTCTACATGTTACTGGACCTGGGTTTCAAAGTCTTATTGTCACAGAAATCAATGCCACATTGAAAATGATAGTTGATAAGAGGCAAATATTCAGACGAACAATTTGTAAAGAAAACATTACACAAAGTTTGCACAATACACAAAAAGTTTAGCTTACTCAAAACGATTTGTCCTGAATGTATGCTAGATCACTACAATATTGAAATATTGTATTTATTTTGTCTTGTATTTACTGTTTTTTGATATTATACAAAACAATTTTTTTTTTTTTTGTTTTCAATCTTTTTTATTTTACTCTACAAATAGGATTTTTTTTTTTTTTGGATTTATTAGCTGTAATACTGGTGAAACCAACTTTCTCTTAATGGATTCACCCAAAAATGAAGATTCTGTCATCGTTTACTCACTCTCTAGTTCCAGAACCATGTGACGATTTATGACAACCTCAGTCACCATTCACTTTATGAGCATTTTATTTACAATGGAAGTGAATGGTGACCGAGGCTAACATTCTACCTAACATCGTCGTCTTCTGTTCCATGAAAAGAAGAAAGTCGTATGAGTTTGGAACAACATGAGGGTGAGTAAATAATGACAGAATTGTCATTTTTAGCTTGTTTAGCTCTGTTTAATACATTATATGTTAAATAATAAATATCTGTATGTGTATAGATTTTTTCCCCAAAAAAGTTTTGTAAAAGTATGACATATAACCTTTCTGAAAATTATTTACAGAGAAATACTTGAGCCATTTTGTTGATAATGGTATGTGAGAGGAATAAAAATATTGGTGGATGATTTAATATTAATCCCTTTTCTTTGATTGTTTTTTGTTTGTCTTTATTTGTGTTTTGAGTTCAGACCACCAGGTCTAATCATGCACAGACATTCCCTCCAGAGGGTGGGCTGATATTCGGATGTTTGTTAACCTTCAGGAAATCTCTTTGTTCCAGTAAATATAATAAATGAATCAAGAGCAGAAGAACTCTGTAAGATTAGCGCTGTGAGCTGACTTTATTCATCCTGGTGTTTCTGGATGGCTGATAAAGCTGCTGCAGAAAGTGACACAGAGGTAAGGCCACATTTTTGTTGTTCTGTCTGTTGCCTCTCAATCTTTATGTTTCAGAAACGGGCTTCATCTTTTTTTTTTTTTTGCCGTTGCTTCATTCTTTTCTTCTGTTGTAGTTCTGACAACCCTTTGCGCTATTACCTGTTCTTGGGCCTGGACAATGAGACATTACACTATGTCTGACAATATACAGTACATGCATATTGTAAAATGTACTTTATTTTTGAGTACGAGTGCTAGCAAAACCAATCCATATATGGAAAGGAATCATCTTGGAAGCTGTAAAACATGTTCAGAGGTTTCTTACAATTCTCACAAATTTTGTGTAGCTTTGGGAAGTCCAATTAATTTTAATAAATTGGTTTGCTCAGATAGTTTGTTTCATTATTAGGAGATATTGCATTTAAATGTTGTTTATTGGTCCAGTGTTAGCATATTTTAAACAACATTGATAAGAGCATCACCAACAATAGTGTTGTCAATATTAATGTTAATTATTAATAAAAAAATAAAAAATAAAAACAATTTGGTAACAATATTGTTTTACTCCTAAACAAAGTCATTCCTTACAGTTGGGTGATCCCAAAATCAAAAGAAAAATAAATGTATTTTGCATATAGAAATTTAAGTCTTAGGAACATTTAAAAATGTTCATATTGTGGAATTATTTTCATGGCAATTGAACACCCCCTCTCAATTCTAAGTAGCCTATACAGTGTGGAAAAAAATAATGTAATTACTCAAATGCATAATAAAATAGTAATATATTATTTAAATTGTAAAGTGCCATTTTAAGTATACATCATGGTGTTTTTTGTTGTACAGAATTTAATTTATGCCAATTAAAAATATATGCTGTATATGCTTATATATATAAAATTGTGGCCAGACTAAATGTTTATGACTGTAGTACAGTAATGTGATTGAGATTTTTTGCATTACAGTAATGAGAATATAAGGGGGAAATGTACTTAACTGTCATAACTGCTTTCTTCAGCAGATTAATTTTAGCAAATCGGTTCACTCGGATAGTTTGTTTCATTGAACGACTCACAACCTAGTCCTCACTTAAAAGTATTCTCTTAAGTCCCTGTGCTGCATTTTACTTTCCATTTTTGTAGTAAAATTGCTGTTTACTGTATTTTCAGTATTGGGATATATTGTGTCAAATGTTGTTTATTGTTCCAATATGCATATTGTCAACAACATTAATAAGAACATCACTAACCGTAGTGTCAACATTAATATTAATTATAAAATGTAATTTTAATTTAATGTTTTTTACAGTTGGGTGATCTACTGTACCAAAGCTTTGCAAATTGTTTTGATCGAGTCATAAAAAAAGAAATACCACTCCTGTGTTTTTCCTTGCTATCAGGGGCGTAGTTTCCAGGTGGAATACCCCCCCCCCCCCATTATTTAATCAAAACAAGCAAGTACAACCCCCCCCCCCATTATTTATACCATGATCAATGGAAACATGTAGATGCTTCATGCTGCAACCCCCCCAATATTCAAGCCAAATCTACGCCTTTGCTTGCTATCACTAAATGTGTCAAGCGTCTGATTTAAACTAATGTGTACTACTGTACACAGTTGCGAAACCTTAGAAAATATGTACGTTTATTAACATTTCTCGTCAGGTCATGCTGTATGAATGAATACTCTACTGATTTCACGGTTTAAAAAATACTGAGTTGAGATATCTTTTTTTGTTTTGCTTTTGCAGGCATCTGTAATAAACCCCTGTCCATACGCTGAAGAAAACGCTGTCCGTAGGTGGGCAGCGGTTTGAGGACAAACAAAACCAGCTCTCACTGATTTCATAAGCTGCATAATTTTGTCAGATCTTTTGTTTCAACGTTCTTCTCTTCGTCTCTATCCTGCGTGTACTGTCTCTTCAGCTCAGGTTTCGGTGGAGCTGAAATCGACACCAAAATTAAAACAAAACACTGAAGCGCATATGAATTAGTGATTGCCACTGAATGAGTCGTTCTTCACAGGACAATGACGGTGATGAATGGCCATTGATTGTATATGAGGCCGTGATAGTTATACGCTACCAGTCAAATGCTTGGACACCTTGTAGAGAGCACACATGTAATAATTTGTCCTAAAGGCCCTAAATGTAATAACTTTTGGTCCTGAATGTATGGTTAAAGCATTTGGTCCTAAATGGAATAAAGGCCCTAAATGTAATTAAAATGTTGGTCCAAAATGTAATAAAGGCCCCGAATGTAATAGAAAGTTGGTCTTAAATGTAATGAAGGCCCCAAATGTAATAAAATGTGGTCTTCAATGTAATAATTGCCCTAATTTACTATAGGTCCTAAATGCAAAAAAGCCCTAAATGTAGCCTAATAAAATGTTGGTCTTAAATGTAATAAAGGCCCCAAATGTATTAAAATGTGGTCCTAAATGCATTTATTGCCATTATTAAACTATTGGTTCTAAATGTACAAAGCCCTAAATGTAATAAAATGTTGGTCCTAAATGTAATAATGGCCCCAAATGTAATACAGTTTGGTCCTAAATGTAATAAAGGCCCCAAATGTTATAAAATATGGTCCTAAATGTAATAATTGCCCTAATTAACTATTGGTCCTAAATGTAAAAAGTCCAAAATGTAATAAAATATTGGGCCTAAATGTAATAAAGGCTCCAAATGTAATAAAATGTGGTTCTAAATGTAATAATCACCCTAATTAACTATTGGTCCTAAATGTAATAATGGTCCTAAATCTAATAAAATTCGGTCCTAAAATGTAATAAAAACCCTAAATGTAAGCTTGTGCTTCTGAGTGTAATAATGAATAAACATCCCCCCCAAAAAAAATCTTAAAAACATCTCACTATTTAGCAAGTATGCAATACAAGTCGGCCTTATTATGCCTCTTGTTATAACTGCATATCAATGATTTCTAATGCATTCTATTAGTTGTCAATAAACCTATTTTTAACCCCTTAACAAACTTTTTTTTGTTTAAAAAAAAATGTAATGTAAAGTGTTACCATTACATTTAGGGTCTTTATTACATACAGTATAGGACCATTTAATACAGTACATTTGTGTCCCAACACACTGTTCACTTTTTTATTTTCTAAACTATGAAATAACACAAATGGACATATGGGAATTATATGTAACAAGTGGCTACTTAAAAGTAGCCACTTGTTAGTCCTCTAGTTCCCTTCCTGGTCCAACAACTCAATTTTAGTTTTTATTCATATGCACCATTTATTATTTTTTCTATAAAACTAAGCATTTAAGCAGAAGCCTTTACAATAAAATATGATTATTTTCAGTCAAGTGTGTCCAAATTTTTGACTGGTAGCTTTAAACAAGGCCTAATCTTCTTTTAAAGAGCCATGATCACATCCCAGTTGTAGATTTATCATAGTCTATTGACCAAATTGGAAAGTGTTCATGCGACTTCTTTTGGATAACCACAAAAGCCCAGTGATGCATGCCATGACATTATCAGTGTTTGTGTGCTGCATGCTAGTGTCACATGACTGTATCTGATTTAATCTCTCTGCCCTCTCTTCACACCATGTCAACTGAACAGCAGGCGATGCCACCCAAGAGCCAAGTCTACTGTCAAAACAGTCTTAAAAACGAGGCGTGAACGTAACAAAGACAAGGGTTGGCTGGTCACTGAGCAACCAAATAGCCTGAATTAGCCTCATCAGACATTCTGTGACCTGAAATGACCTAAATAGACAAATAGCACTGAGCTATTCTGTGTGTAGCCACCTGTACTTCTAAAACAATTTGATAATAGTCCAATGTGTCATTTACATACTTCAAGGAATACTTGCTCTACCGCTACTGTGTCTCTATCATATGGCTTCAGAATACTTTGCATATACTACTAAACATTTCCTTTTGTGTTCCACATAAGAAGGAAGGGGTTTGGAATGATGTGAGGGTGAGAAATATTGGCAGAATTTAAGTTTTTGGCTTAACTATTCCTTTTAAGTCTTTGCCAATTTATATCTTGGCTGCTGTTCTCTAAAGTTGATTATCCTTTAGGAGTGAAAAATGCAAAAATATGAACCAGAGGTAAAAAAATAGCTTTAATAAATGTACATTCAACATCTCAAACAGTGCATCTATGCAGTTAGGCTTTCACAGTGCACCCTAACAGTACATTACATTGGATTAAACCTTGGCTTTGGTTTTTGCCTTTGAGGCTTGACTTTCAGAGCTTCATTGTGTTTCCTGTCTGCGCTGTTTTGATGTCAGAGAATGGTACAAAATCTGGATGCTGCTGCTGGGGACGGGAGAGGCACGGAATCTTCCGGTAGCTTGGGGATGCCATCCAGAACTTGGAGTTTTGGCAAACAGGAGAACACACTGCAGAGGGAATAGCACAAATCTCAAAGTCAGACCGATGTGGGCACTTTAAATGATTCTGCTGGCTCTGTCTGGGATGATCTAAAACTATATTTGGCCTGTTCTTTTTTTCAGTAAATTATTTCAGTAACACTGTCTCCAGCTATTAACTGGAGACAATGTAATTTTGAAAACAGATGACCCTCGTAAGGCTGCTCTCTCTCTGCCTACACGGTATCTGTTCTGCCATATTAATTCAAAGCTATAATTAACTGATTAGTTTAAATCAGCCACGTTCTTCAATATTTGTGACACCAAGTTATTAAAAGCTCAGTGCTTTTCTATGAATAAATTAAAGCTCTCAGATTCATCTTTTTGCTGTATCTGTCTATTTCTCTCACCGTGAGCGGTAGTCTTCCAGAAACTGGCAGGGATTGTGTTGGAGGGTCAGAGATTGGAGCGGCGTGGCCCTCAGCAGGGACAGCTCGCCCAGAGAGCAAATACTGTTTTCAGACAGGCACAAGTGCTGGATCTCGGGAACCTTTGGCAGCTGACGAATGGATGTCAAGTGATTCCGGTGGAGATTCAGGATTTTACATCTATAATGAAGGCACATTGTCAATCACAGCTTTTGTAATTGATTGTGATGCGTCACTGTTTTCTATCTACAGAGCCCCTGAGAGGACAGGGAGGGAATACATTTTTTGAAATAGTTGTGTTCCCTCGGAATAGTTTGTTTATTTGCAATAGTTTGTGTTTCCTCGCAATATGGTTTGCGTTCCCTCACAATACGTTTTTCATTCCCCAGCAATGTTTTGTTCCCTCGCAATGATTTGCATTCAATAAGTTTTGCATTCCCTCGCAATAAGGTTTGCGTTCCCTCAAGATACGTTCTTCATTCCTACAAATACGTTTTTCATTCCCTCTCAATGTTTTGTGTTCCCTTGCAATAAGTTTTGCTTTCCTCTCAATAAGGTTTGCGTTCCCTCACAATACGTTTTTCATTCCCTCGCAATAAGGTTTGCGTTCCCTCGCAATAAGGTTTGCGTTCCCTCGCAGTAAGGTTTGCGTTCCCTCACAATACATTTTTCTTTCCCTCGCAACGTTTTGCGCTCCCTCACAATGTTTTGCATTTCCTCGCAATAAGGTTTGCGTTCCCTAACAATAAGGTTTGCGTTCCCTCACAATACGTTTTTCATTTCCTCGCAATAAGTTTTGCATTCCCTTGCAATGGTTTGTGCTCCCTTGCAATAGTTTACGTTCCCTCGCAATACATTTTGCGTTTCCTCTCAATAAGGTTTGCGTTCCCTCGCAATAGTTGTGTATCCTCTTAATAAGGTTTGCGTTCCCTCACAATACGTTTTTCATTCCCTCACAACGTTTTGCATTTCCTCGCAATAAGTTTTGCATTCCCTTGCAATAAGGTTTGCATTCCCTCACAATACATTTTTCATTCCCTCGCAACGTTTTGCGCTCCCTCACGTTTTGCGTTCCCTTGCAATGGTTTGTGCTCCCTCGCAATAGTTTATGTTTCCTCGCAATAAGTTTTGCATTCCCTCACAATAGTTTACGTTCCCTTGCAATAAGGCTTGTGTTCCCTCACAACAGGTTTTGCATTCCCTCATAACATTGTTTTCCCTTGCAACATTTTGCGTTCCCTCGCAATGTTTCACGTTCCCTGGCAATGGTTTGCGTTCCCAAGTGGTATGTTTTGCGTTCCCAACAGTACGTTTTGCGTTCCCTCGCAACATTTTGCATTCCCTCACAATGGTTTGCGCTCCCTTGGAATAAGGTTTGCATTCCCTCAAAATACGTCTTTCATTCCCTCACAATGTTTTGCATTGCCTCGCAATAAGGGTTGCGTTCCCTCTCAATAATATTTGCGTTCCCTCACAATACGTTTTTCATTCCCTCGTAATATGGTTTGCGGTCCCTCACAATACGTTTTTCTTTCCCTCACAACGTTTTGCAGTGCCTCGCAATGTTTTGCGTTGCGGTGATTGGGCTCTCTCGCAATAGTTTGCATTCCCTCGCAATAAGGTTTGCTTTCCCTCAAAATACCTTTTTCATTCCCTCGCAATAGTTTTGTGTTTCCTCGCAATAAGTTTTGCATTCCCTTGCAATAAGGTTTGCGTTCCCTCACAATATATTTTTCATTCCCTCGTAACGTTTTGCACTCCCTCACAATGTTTTGCGCTCCCTCGCAATAGTTTACGTTTCCTCGCAATAAGTTTTGCATTCTCTCACAATAGTTTACGTTCCCTTGCAATAAGGCTTGCGTTCCCTCACAACAGGTTTTGCATTCCCTCGTAACATTTTGTTTTCCCTCGCAACATTTTGCGTTCCCTTGCAATGATTTACGTTCCCTCGCAATGTTTCACGTACCCTGGCAATGGTTTGCGTTCCCAACAGTACGTTTTGCGTTCCCTCACAACATTTTGTATTCCCTTGCAATAAGTTTTGCATTCCCTCACAATGGTTTGCGCTCCCTTGGAATAAGGTTTGCATTCCCTCAAAATACGTCTTTCATTCCCTCACAATGTTTTGCACTGCCTCGCATCATTTTGCATTTCCTCGCAATAAGGGTTGCGTTCCCTCTCAATAATATTTGCGTTCCCTCACAATACGTTTTTCATTCCCTCGTAATATGGTTTGCGGTCCCTCACAATACGTTTTTCTTTCCCTCACAACGTTTTGCAGTGCCTCGCAATGTTTTGCGTTGCGGTGATTGGGCTCTCTCGCAGTAGTTTGCATTTCCTCGCAATAGTTTGCGTTCCCTCGCAATAAGGTTTGCTTTCCCTCACAATATCTTTATCGTTCCCTCGCAATAGTTTTGTGTTTCCTCGCAATAAGTTTTGCATTCCTTTGCTATAGTTTGGGTTCCCTCGCAATAAGTTTTGTGTTCCCTTGTTTTACTATGAATATCATGGTTAAAATATACTTACTATAGTAAAATATAGAGAAAAGCAAAATTAGTTATTTTGAAAGGTCTAGCATAATTTGTTTGCGGAGGCCACTTGGTTTGATATTTTGTTCTCAAATTGTAATCTTGTATTTGGTTGGGCCTTATTAATTTGTTATCTGTATTTTACACTGCCACGTTATTAGGCTTGCTTTTTTGGACTGTCTTATGGTGATACATAATTAACAGTTTCCTACTTACTGTAAAATAAACTAGTCATATGAGATTACAGCACACAGCTAAAGTTGCACTACATGTATTTTTACACAGCCATACATGTACTGTTACAAAACAACTAATGCCATATAATAGGACCGTTTCCAGCGAAGGAAAGTTTTCTTGAAGGTGGGAATTCTGTTTTGCCATTCATGCTGAATAATACTCCACTATCCATTATGACCTTAGACATTCAATCTACCACCACTAACTTCCATATTGTTGGCAGTATTCTGAATGACATTTATGCCCATTATAAAGAACAACATCTCTCAGTCAGTATAGAGAGCAGTTTTGTACCTTGGCAGTCTGACAGAACTGAGATCCTGCAGCGCATTATTAACCAGCTGTAGTTGTTCCACACGGATCAGTCTCCTGAGAATACGGGTAAAGTTCTCCAGCTGGTATGGATCTCCCAGGTCCTGATAAGACAAGTTCTGCACCTACAGACACAGGAAGATTTAAGCAATGTGAAGCTTGTCTCATCATCTATACTTCTAGCCAAAACTAGATGGCTTAAACTAGCCCATGTATGTTTGTAGTGATTGACAAGGCAAATATTGGATTATATTTGAACATTTCAAGCTGTCAACATTTATAGATGCCTTTTTATGAACTTTTTTATCATTTATCCTGAATATTTTCCTCTTTTTTTTTTTTTTTTTAAGAAGATTTTTATGATTCAAGCCCCTAGTCCCTAGATATGGGTCTGGTCCTTCCTATGATATTATTTTGCCAGTTTTATCGTAAAAATTTGTTATTTCTTCACATATAAAATTAATAGCAGATCAAAAAACCACATGATTTAAGGTACATTCATTTCCATAGCTGTGTGGAACAAATTACTTGTTTAAGTATATATGTAAGGTGTGATGTACAGTCAGCTGGTCGTTATTGCAAAATAAAGCCTGACAGGGTGGTCAGGATTGTGGTGTTGTATCACCCTGACTGGGTTTATTTTGCGATAATGACTGAACTGTACATTATCCAGCTTATTACATGGCAACTAACCAAATGAATAAATAAATGGACATGAAATATTGGTTTGCATCGAAACTGTTATTATGTGATAAGAAAGAGGCTGCGAAACAGCTGAATTTCACATCCAGTTTGCGCCGGAGTTCTGCTGGTGTTTATATTGTGAAAATTACTGAAGTCTGATTGCTCATGATCCTGCTTATTAAAAGACTACTTGCCAAATAAATAAATAAATAAAGGGACATGAAATATTCATTTGAGTTGAATCATTTTATTAGCTTACTTGCAAAGATAACAGAGTGATACTAGAAGTAGGAAAGATGACTCGCAATACCCGGATGACCGGTCTGATATGATTTAATCCCCAGATGTGTGGTCATTATTCAGAAATATCAGACCACTGGATGGTGCGATTGACCACTCAGAATAGAGTATTCCAAAGAGCCATGTAATAAACATATACATACATACAGTGGCAAGAAAAAGTATGTGAACCCTTTGGAATTACCTGCAATTATGTATAAATTTGTCTTAAATCTGGTTTAATCTCTTATCTAAGTTACAATAATGAACAAACACAGACTGTTTTAACTAATAGCACACAAATTATTGAATTGTTCTTGTACATATTAAATACATCATTCAAACATTTACAGAGTTGGTTGTAAAACGTATGTGAACCCCTAGGGTAATGACATCAACAAAAGCTAATTAGAGTCAGGAGTTGGCAAACATGGCATTCAATTTATTAAATGAGATTGGAGATGTGGGTTAGAGCTACTTTGACTTATAAAAAGCACTCACATTTTGAGTTTGCTATTCACAAGAAGCATCTGCTGACGTGGACCATGTTATTGCAAAAAAAAGAGATCTCAGAAGACCTACGATCAAGAATTATTGCTTTGCATAAAGCTGGAAAGGGTTACAAAGTTATCTCAAAGAGCTTATGTATTAATCTGTCCACAGTTAGACAAATTGTCTAAAATTGAGACAATTTTGTACTGTACAGTGCATCTGGAAAGTATTCACAGCGCTTCACTTTTTCCACATTTTGTTATGTTACAGCCTTATTCCAAAATGGATTAAATTCATTATTTTCCTCAAAATTCTACAAACAATACCCCATAATGACAACGTGAAAGAAATTTGTTTGAAATCTTTGCAAATTTATTAAAAACAAAAAACGAAAAAAAAATCACATGTACATAAGTATTCACAGCCTTTGCCGTTACACTCAAAATTGAGCTCAGGTGCATCCTGTTTCCACTGATCATCCTTGATGTTTCTACAACTTGATTGGAGTCCTCCTGTGGTAAATTCAGTTGATTGCACATGATTTGGAAAGGCACACACCTGTCTATATAAGGTCCCACAGTTAACAGTGCATGTCAGAGCACAAACCAAGCCATGAAGTCCAAGGAATTGTCTGTAGACCTCCGAGACAGGATTGTATCGAGGCACAGATCTGGGGAAGGGTACAGAAAAATTTCTGCAGCATTGAAGGTCCCAATGAGCACAGTGGCCTCCATCATCCATTAATGGAAGAAGTTTGGAACCATTAGGACTCTTCCTAGAGCTGGCCGCCTGGCCAAACTGAGCGATCGGAGGAGAAGGGCCTTAGTCAGGGAGGTGACCAAGAACCCGATGGTCACTCTGACAGAACTCCAGCATTTCTCTGTGGAGAGAGGAGAACCTTCCAGAAGAACAACCCTCTCTGCAGCACTCCACCAATCATGCCTGTATGGTAGAGTGGCCAGACGGAAGCCACTCCTCAGTAAAGGGCACATGACAGCCCGCCTGGAGTTTGCCAAAAGGCACCTGAAGGACTCTGAGACCATGAGAAACAAAGATTGAACTCTTTGGCCTGAATGGCAAGCGTCATATCTGGAGGAAACCAGGTACCGCTCATCACCTGGCCAATACCATCCCTACAGTGAAGCATGGTGGTGGCAGCATCATGCTGTGGGGATGTTTTTCAGTGGCAGGAACTGGGAGACTAGTCAGGATCGAGGGAAAGATGAATGCAGCAATGTACAGAGACATCCTTGATGAAAACCTGCTCCAGAGCGCTCTGGACCTCAGACTGGGGCGAAGGTTCATCTTCCAACAGGACAACGACCCTAAGCACACAGCCAAGATAACAAAGGAGTGGCTCTGGGACAACTCTGTGAATGTCCTTGAGTGGCCCAGCCAGAGCCCAGACTTGAACCCGATTGAACATCTCTGGAGAGATCTGAAAATGGCTGTGCACCGATGCTCCCCATCCAACCTGATGGAGCTTGAGAGATCCTGCAAAGAAGAATAGGAGAAACTGCCCAAAAATAGGTGTGCCAAGCTTGTAGCATCATACTCAAAAAGACTTGAGGCTGTAATTGGTGCCAAAGGTGCTTCAACAAAGTATTGAGCAAAGGCTGTGAATAATTATTTACATGTGATTTTTATTTATTTTTTTTCATTTTTTTTTTTTTTATAAATTTGCAAACATTTCAAAAACTTCTTTCACGCTGTCATTATGGGGTATTGTTTGTAGAATTTTGAGGAAAATAATTAATTTAATCAATTTTGGAATAAGGCTGTAACATAACAAAATGTGGAAAAAGTGAAGTGCTGTGAATACTTTCCGGATGCACTGTAGCTACTCTCCCTAGAAGTGGCCGTCCAGCCAAGATGACTCAAAGGGCACACCGCAAACTGCTCAATGAGATAAAAAAGAACCCTAGGGTGACTCCAAAGACTTGAAAAAAAAAAAAAATCACTGGAACTGGTTAACATCTCTGTTCATGAGTCTGTTCTATGGAAAACATTAAACAGGCATGGTGTTCCACGAAGGAAGCTGCTGCTTTCCAACAAAAACATTGCTGTGTGCCTGAAGTTTGCCAAGGACCACCTTGACACTCCACAACGCTACTGGGAAAATGTTTTGTAGACTACGTAAGGCGTAAAAAGGGCACCACATACCAACATGAAAACATCATCCCAACGGTAATGTACTGTGGAGGGCGCATCATGATTTGGGGATGCTTTGGGGCCTGGACTGCTTGCCATCATCGAGGGAAAATTGAATTCCCAAGTTTATCAAGATATCTTACAGGTTAATGTCAGGGTGGCTGTGCACCAGCTGAAGCTCAGTAGAAGCTGGGTGATGCGGCAGGACAATGACCCTAAACATCGAAGTAAATCCACTACAGAATGGCTTAAAAAAAGAAAATCCACCTTTTGGAGTGACCCAGTCAGAGCCCAGACCTTAACCCAATAGAGATGCTGTCAAGAGAGCCGTTCACACCAGACATCATAAGAATATGGCTGAATTGAAACAGTTCTGTAAGGAAGTATGGTCCAAAATTCCTTCTGAACGTTGTCCAGGTCTAATCCGCAGATACTGAAAATGATTGGTTGAGGTTATTGCTGCCAAAGGAGGATCAACCAGTTATTAAATCCAAGGGTTCACTTTTTCCACAGCAATGTGATTGTTTAATGGGATGTGTTCAATAAAGACATCAAATATTATAAATATTTGTGTGTTTTTGGCTTACGCACATTGTGCTTTGTCTATACTTGTGACTGATCACATTATGACATATTAATGCAGAAAACCAGCTAAATCCAAAGGGTTCACATACTTTTTCTTGCTACTGTATATATGTATACACACACGCACGCATTGGTGGCCAAAAGTTTGGAATAATGTACAGATTTTGCTGTTTGGGAAGGAAATTGGTACTTTAATTCACCAAAGTGGCATTGAACTGATCATAATGTATAGTCAGGACATTACTGATGTAAAAAAACAGCACCATCACTTTTTGAAAAAAGTATTTTTTTATCAAATCTAGACAGGCCCCATTTCCAGCAGCCATCATTCCAACACCTTATCCTTGAGTAATCTTGCTAAATTGCTAATTTGGTACTAGAAAATCACTTGCCATTGTATCAAACACAGTTGAAAGCTATTTGGTTCATTAAATGAAGCTTAACATTGTCTTTGTGTTTGTTTTTGAGTTGTCACAGTATGCAATAGACTGGCATGTCTTAAGGTCAATATTAGGTCAAAAATGGCTAAAAAGAAACCGTTTCTCTAGAAACTCATCAGTCAATCATTGTTTTGAGGAATGAAAGCTATACAATGCTTGAAATTGCCAAAAAAACTGAAGATTTCATATAAAGGTGTACACTACAGTCTTCAAAGACAAAGGACAACTGACTCTAACAAGGACAGAAAGAGATGTGGAAGGCCAGATGTACAACTAAACAAGAGGATAAGTACATCAGAGTGTCTAGTTTGAGAAATAGATGCCTCATATGTCCTCAGCTGACAGCTTCATTGAATTCTACCCACTCAACACCAGTTTCATGTACAACAGTAAAGAGAAGACTCAGGGGTGCAGGCCTTATGGGAAGAATTGCAAAGAAAAAGCCACTTTTGAAACAGAAAATCAAAAAGAAAAGGTTAGAGTGGGCAAAGAAACAGACATTGGACAACAGATAATTGGAAAAGAGTGTTATGGATCTTAACCCCATTGAGCAGGGTTGCGGGTTGGTGCAGTTTTGGCGGCGTGAGGGGGACCTACACAATATTAGGCAGATGGTTTAAATGTTGTGGCTGATCGGTGTGTGTGTGTGTATATATGTGTGTGTATATTATATATGCCATTTTATATATATAAATATATATATATATATATATATATATATAAAATGGCATATACAGGTGCATCTCAATAAATTAGAATGTCATGGAAAAGTTCATTTATTTCAGTAATTCAACTCAAATTGTGAAACTCGTGTATTAAATAAATTCAATGCACACAGACTGAAGTAGTTTAAGTCTTTGGTTCTTTTAATTGTGATGATTTTGGCTCACATTTAACAAAAACCCACCAATTCACTATCTCAAAAAATTAGAATACATCATAAGACCAATAAAAAAAACATTTTTAGTGAATTGTTGGCCTTCTGGAAAGTATGTTCATTTACTGTATATGTACTTAATACTTGGTAGGGGCTCCTTTTGCTTTAATTACTGCCTCAATTCGGCGTGGCATGGAGGTGATCAGTTTGTGGCACTGCTGAGGTGGTATGGAAGCCCAGGTTTCTTTGACAGTGGCCTTCAGCTCATCTGCATTTTTTGGTCTCTTGTTTCTCATTTTCCTCTTGACAATACCCCATAGATTCTCTATGGGGTTCAGGTCTGGTGAGTTTGCTGGCCAGTCAAGCACACCAACACCATGGTCATTTAACCAACTTTTGGTGCTTTTGGCAGTGTGGGCAGGTGCCAAATCCTGCTGGAAAATGAAATCAGCATCTTTAAAAAGCTGGTCAGCAGAAGGAAGCCTGAAGTGCTCCAAAATTTCTTGGTAAATGGGTGCAGTGACTTTGGTTTTCAAAAAACACAATGGACCAACACCAGCAGATGACATTGCACCCCAAATCATCACAGACTGTGGAAACTTAACACTGGACTTCAAGCAACTTGGGCTATGAGCTTCTCCACCCTTCCTCCAGACTCTAGGACCTTGGTTTCCAAATGAAATACAAAACTTGCTCTCATCTGAAAAGAGGACTTTGGACCACTGGGCAACAGTCCAGTTCTTCTTCTCCTTAGCCCAGGTAAGACGCCTCTGACGTTGTCTGTGGTTCAGGAGTGGCTTAACAAGAGGAATACGACAACTGTAGCCAAATCCCTTGACATGTCTGTGTGTGGTGGCTCTTGATACCTTGACCCCAGCCTCAGTCCATTCCTTGTGAAGTTCACCCAAATTCTTGAATCGATTTTGCTTGACAATCATAAGGCTGCGGTTCTCTCGGTTGGTTGTGCATCTTTTTCTTCCACACTTTTTCCTTCCACTCAACTTTCTGTTAACATGCTTGGATACAGCACTCTATGAACAGCCAGCTTCTTTGGCAATGAATGTTTGTGGCTTACCCTCCTTGTGAAGGGTGTCAATGATTGTCTTCTGGACAACTGTCAGATCAGCAGTCTTCCCCATGATTGTGTAGCCTAGTGAACCAAACTGAGAGACCATTTTGAAGGCTCAGGAAACCTTTGCAGGTGTTTTGAGTTGATTAGCTGATTGGCATGTCACCATATTCTACTTTTTTGAGATAGTGAATTGGTGGGTTTTTGTTAAATGTGTGCCAAAATCATCACAATTAAAAGAACCAAAGACTTAAACTACTTCAGTCTGTGTGCATTGAATTTATTTAATACACGAGTTTTACAATTTGAGTTGAATTACTGAAATAAATTAACTTTTCCATGACATTCTAATTTATTGAGATGCACCTGTATAATAGCACTGTATCAGCATCTGCCATTGGAAAAACCCATATTAGTCGACCACTGTGTGTTTGTATTGTGGGATACATAATAAGAGAAGTATAACATTTGTGTGTATATTTGTTTGTTTGGCTCACCACACAGTTCTCCCAGTTCTCCTGGAGCCTCTCCTCCCATTTCTGTCCTTCTCCCTCCCTCTTCTTCCTCCGGCCTCCTCTGAGAAAAATGTCTTCACTGTTAACAGACAGCTCCTCTTCAGCAGGCCCTGTTTGATGACATCACCGAAGGTCTGTGCCCAGTGATTATATTGATACACTGTTAAATATTTGCGAATGCAGTGTGAAAAGTCACCATGAATGACCCCTTACCCTCTCTGACCCTGGGACAGGCCAGCTGGTCTCCGCGGACATCATGCTCTTCTAACCAGTGCCACGAGGCAAACCTGAACCGGCTGGACGGCAGCTACATATAACATTGTGAGATGGTGACAACATTCAACACACCATACAGACACATGTGCTGTCAATCAAATCAGAATTTGCAATTACTATGCTAACTAAAGTAAACCTTTTTCTGACAAATATCAACAGACCACATAAACCAAGGTAATGTATGCACTAAGGATGTGCCAGAAGCTGAATACCTTATTCGGAAAGCCACGAATAATGACTTCAAAATGAATAATGAATTCATTCGAATAATAGAAAAAATATTCGGAAGACCGATCATCCAACGAGCACAGGTATTAAGTGATATTTTAAATAAACATATAGAAAATTACAAAGCAATGATGAGTCTCTGAAGCCAATATTACTACAGTGTAAACCTTATGAATGAAAATGCACATGGTATGATTTCAAGTTCAGATCGGATGGCCGCAGCATCGACTAAGTTTCAGTCTCTGTTAATTGTGTGCCTCACAGAAAGCTAATCTTGTCAAGAGTAACATTAACAAAAAAACTATATCATACACATTTTCCACTTTTTAACATTTCTGTTTTCAACACCAAATGTTTCTCACAATTCACACGTAAGGATTAGGAATCCAACCTGAGCGCAATGTTGAATTCCTAACCAGAGAAGTGATGATTTTATAGTGGAGCTCGTCTGTGCGTCTCTTAAAGCTGACCATATTTATATCCACATCACCAATTAAGCTAATTGCATGGTTTAGCCTTTATTCCCAAGCAGTTTAAATGTTCCATAGAGGTTTAAATACTTGTAAATCTATTCAGATTATTCTTGCCCATTGGGGATCACAGAGAAACCAAACATGCACATTTTTTCGCTATTGCTATTTATTCCACTGCATTTCACTAATTCTGCACATGTAATTTAACTAAATAATTACGTCTTCAGCATTGTTGAAATATGTGCACACAAAATAAGCCTCGATTGTAGCCTATCATAAAACTTTCTGATATAGATTTACGGTGCTTTCACCTTTTGTAGGCATATACATTTTTTTCTCATTTCTTTTAATGTTTGTATTTGTATTTAATATTCGCTGAAAAATGTGTGCTTGAAATTTCACAATTGCTTGATACCTCATGCCCTCCAAATAACATTGTTATACTTGCACACTGCACAGACATAAACGAAAATTCTGTTTCAGCAGATATTAATGTCAGAAATACCAGGAAAAACCAAAGTTAAAAACATGTTCCACAGTTATTGTAGCCTACATATCCAGCTTCATCTGGAGAGAAAAAATAAAGAATATATCAATAACAATGAAATAATTATAATAATAACAATAATTACAATTAATAATAATAATAATAATAATAATATTATTATTATTATTATTAATAATAATAATAATAATAATAATAATAATAATAATAATATTTAAATAGGCTTATCTGAGGCATATTTTATATACAGAAACTATGTAAGAGAGTTACATTTTAAAATTAGTTTTGAGACACTTCTGGTTTAAGCTATGCCCACATCCGGTTCTATCCGAATACAGAACCAGATACAGATAATTTTGTCATAGTAACAGATACAGACACAGATAATGGCTTCACTGCACACCCCTAGCATGCACATTCTGACTTTCACCTGTGTCCTACTGATAGGCTGGTATACACTGACGGCCAAAAGTTTGGAATAATATACAGATTTTGCTGTTTCGGAAGGAAATTTGTACTTTAATTCACCAAAGTGGCATTCAACTGATCACAAAGTATAGTCAGGACATTACTGATGTAAAAAACGGCACCATCACTTTTTGAAAAAAGTCATTTTTGATCAAATCTAGACAGCCGCCATCAGTCCAACACCTTATCCTTGAGTAATCATGCTAAATTGATCATTTGGTACTAGAAAATCACTTGCCATTATAACAAACACAGTTGAAAGATATTTGGTTCATTAAATGAAGCTTAATATTGTTTTGTTTTTTTTGTTTTTTTCGAGTTGCCACAGTATGCAATAGACTGGCATGTCTTAAGGTCAATATTAGGTCAAATATGGCAAAAAAGAAACAGCTTTCTCTAGAAACTCGTCAGTCAATCATTGTTTTGAGGAATGAAGATTTCATACAAAGGTGTTCACTACAGTCTTCAAAGACAAAGGACAACTGGCTCTAACAAGGACAGAAAGAGATGTGGAAGGCCAGATGTACAACTAAACAAGAGGATAAGTACATCAGAGTCTCTAGTTTGAGAAATAGACGCCTCACATGTCCTCAGCTGACAGCTTCATTGAATTCTACCCACTCAACACCAGTTTCATGTACAACTGTAAAGAGAAGACTCGGGTGCAGGCCTTATGGGAAGAACTGCAAAGAAAAAGCCACTTTTGAAACAGAAAATCAAAAAGGTTAGAGTGGGCAAAGAAACACAGACATTGGACAACAGATAATTGGAAAAGAGTGTTATGGAGCTTTTGTGGGATCAGCTAGACTGTAAGGTGCGTGAGAAGTGCCCAACAAGACAGCCGCATCTATGGCAAGTGCTACAGGAAGTGTGGGGTGAAATGTCACCTGAGTATCTGGACAAACTGACAGCTAGAATGTCAATCTGCAAAGCTGTCATTGGAGCACATGGAGGATTTTTTGATGAGAACTCTTTGAAGTAGTTTTTTTTTTCAAATTGTAATAGTAATTTTTCACATTATTAATGTCCTGATTATATATTGTGTTCAGTTAAATGCCACTTTGGTGAATAAAAGTACCAATTTCTTTCCATAAGGGCAAAATCTGTACATTATTCCAAACTTTTGGCTGCCATTGAATATGCCTGGCAGATTAATCATTCAGTATTTGATTTTATCAGCATTGGTCTATAGCCATGTTGGCATGGCCGATAAATATAACTGGACAGTTTGAAATTGTATGTAAAATGAGTAAAATTTTTATAAAATAAGTTCATTTAATATATAAATAATCATTCATACCAACCCATCTCACTCAACCACTAATGTGTACCCATAGTCTATACAAATTTTAAGTTTCATATCTATACTTAACTACACGAAGCATGAAAACTAAATTTTTTATTTTCCTGTAAAACACAGTGTATATTATACTAGTCTAGTGGTAATCATTGTATATTTGTAAAACATGATATAACCTCATAAATAACCATTTAAACATTCAAATTATATATTATACATTGTAGTTACAGCAGCCGCACATTGTAAGGGAAGCATAAAAATGCCATTTATTTCTGTCTTACTCCTACATACTGTATTGTAATCTAACATAAATATACACAGCTAAATCTAAGACACGCACTCGTATAGAGAAGTAGGCACTCACTGGTGTGGCAACAATGCCAGAGTCTGGAGTCAGTTCCACAGAGACAGGAGTGTGTGTGACACTTAATTCTGAGCAATTGGAGTGCGACTTGGGAAAACTGTCACTGCTGGTGTTCACTCCTGAGGAACTAGAGAGAGAAATTGTTTAAATCGTTAACAAACATTAAAAAAGCCCAATATTTAACAGATCAGTACTTTATTCAGATATGACTGTAAATGAAAGTACACAGTATATAGCAGTAACCTGCAAGTGTTACCGTAAGGAGCTATTTCAACCTGATCTAACAGTATCGGGCCGACAGGTGGTGCTAATCACGGGGGGAAGAAACATGATGGTATTATAGACCAATCCTTTGTCAACGTCACCGCTTACATCACACGTGGACGTGGTGGCCAGAACCATGTGCAAACAATACATTTCTATCAGATTCCGTCGTTGAAAAATGATTTCAAAGGCTCTCATAGACAGCTGTGGCTTCAAGCCATCAACAGAGCTGACTGGACTGAGGAGATCATTTCAACTCACGGCTTTGCAGCAAAAATTTATAGGGAACATTATTTCAGGTATCCAAGACAGATTAGAGTGCAACAAGAATATTTATATATATATATATATATATTTTTCTTTTTATGAGTGCATGGTCAAGTGCTCATGAAAAAGATGTGTCTTTAGCCGGTTTTTGAAGACAGAGAGTGAGTCAGCTTCATGGATGGAGTTGGGAAGGTCATTCCACCAACGAGGCACAGTTAAACCGAATGCTCGGGACAGTGATTTGGTGCCTCTTTTTGTTGGTACAACAATGCGTCGCTCATTAGCCGACCGCAGGCTTTGGTGGGAACGTAGCTCTGCAGAAATGATTTTAGGTATGCTGGAGCAGACCCAGTGACTGTTCTGTATGCCAGGATCAGAACCTTGAATTTGATACGTGCATCAACCGGCAGCCAGTGAAGAGAGACAAGGAGTGGTGTAACATGCGCTCTCTTTGCTCTCTTTTAATTGTATAGCTAGGTATATTTGTGTGTTTATGATGGTTTTGTGTCATGCTTTCGTTTTATCATCTAATCTTTTAAACAGTTTGCCGGCTTTCTGCCACCACTTACTGCGCACACATTGAAATTTTGGTAAACAATGGGATTGGACTATCCAACAACCACTTGCTTGATCTGCGCAAAAGTATCTTATCTTTACAATGAATATAGCCGATCTGACCAATTCTAAAATACTGCTTTTAAATTTGCTGACAAATTAAAACGGTTTCAGTTTTTATAATTTGCAAATTTGCGATCACAACAACCAGTAAAAAGATTAAAAAGAACACTATATCTTTTGAAAGGTCTTGATTGCTAGAATACAATGAGCAAATTTGTTTTACTCAGAGATCAAACTACAGTGAGTTTAAGTATTTTTATATTCTTTGACATTTTTTGCATTCATAGTTTTTCAGTTATTTATTTATTTATTTCAGTTATTCTATTTTAATGTGGAATAAAACACCTGAATACTTGCTTGGAGAGATTTTTGGACACTTAGAGAAATGAAAGGCCACTAGCATTCCAAATGATTTAACTTTTGATTCCTTTGTAGTATCAACTCCAATTTTGTTGTCATTTTATTATGCTATCATAGTTTTTTTTTTTAAAGTTTTTTTATCTTTCATTGTGGCTCTCTTACTTTTGGCCTGTTATGTGTTCAATAGATCCAATTCATGTTCAATGTAAATTATTTATTGTTAGAAATAAGAACAAGAAATAGCTTTTGTACCACTTTTGTACCTTCTGTTTTAAACACAGTTCCTAAGCAAAAGCGTGATCTGATGGCAAAATAAGGCAAGTGGCAAAATATCAGTATCGGCCCATAGTTTTTGTTACACAGATTGGTGTATCCCAATTAAATAATATTTTTGACCTGAATAAAACCAGTTAATTTAGATGTTACCACATGAGGCACATTTTAGCTTAACTTTTTCAGTACACCTGAATCAACTATTTGAATGTTTAGTAACTACTGATCTGTTGAGAAGTTTGTCCCTACTGCTGTCTTCAAACCTAGTGAGTTTTCTACCTAGAAAGCATTTTTGGTCATCATACAATGTAAAAATTCAAATTGTGCAGCTGTTATCTAAAGGAGATTTTTCTCCCTGGCCAAACCCTTCAAAAACAGCCTGATCTCATGATCATCATGGCAACATTTTTGCAAAATGAAATTATGTGTTGGGATGGTATTGCGCAGGTGATGAGCTGTGCCTGGTTTTCTCCAGACATGACGCTTGGAATTGAGGCCAAACAGTTCAATCTTTGTTTCATCAGACCAGAGAATCTTGTTTCTAGCTGTCTGAGTGTCTTTTAGGTGTTTTTTTGTGTGTCTTGCACTGAGGAGAGGCTTCTGTGTGGCCACTCTGCTATAAAGCCCAGATCGGTGGAGTGTTGTAGTGATGGTTGTCCTTCTGCAAGTTTCTCCCATCTCCACACATGATCTCTGGAGCTCAACCAGAGTGACCATCGGGTTCTTGGTCACCTCTCTTACAAAGGCCTTTCTCCCCTGATTGCTCAGTTTGGCCGGGCGGCCAGCTCTAAGAAGAGTCCTGATTGTTCCAAACTTCTTCCATTTAAGAATGATGGAGGCCACTGTGCTCTTGGGAACCTTCAAGGCAGCCAGAATTTTTTTTTTTTTTTTTGTAGCCTTCCCCAGATCTGTGCCTCAACACAATCCTGTCTCTGAGCTCTGCAGGCAGTTCCTTTGACCTCATGGCTTGGTTTTTGCTCTGATATGCATTTTCAGATGCGAGACCTTATATAGACAGGTGTGTGCCTTTCCAAATCATGTCCAATCAATTGAATTTGCCAAAGACGGACTCCAATCAAAGCGTAGAAACGTCTCAAAGATGATCCAGAGAAATGGGATGCACCTGAGCTAAATTTCAAGTGTCATTGCAAAGGGTCTGAATACTTATATCAATGTGATATTTCAGCTTTTTCTTTTTAATAAATTTGCAAAGTTATTAAAATTCTGTTTGTTTGTTTTTTTTTTGTTTGTTTGTTTTTTTTTGCTTTGTCATTATGGAATATGGAGTGTAGATTGATGTGAAAAAATAAATATTTGAAAGCGTTTTAGCATAGGGCTGCAACATAACTAAATGTAAAAAAATTAAGGGGTCTGAATGCACTGTAAATAATGGGGTAGTACTTGGTTAACCCCCCCCACCCCCCCCCAGTTCACAAAACTATACCAAAAAATGCTGCACACACCAGTGATGCCCATATCTGCTGTCTAGGTAGGCAGCTCAGTAGGTTTTGAGACAAAGCATGTGTGTAATGAGAGCCAGCGCGTCCTTACATCCGCTGTGCCGAGGTTCTGGTGTACATTACCCTGAACTCTGCACCCTAATCCGGATTAAAGCCATCCATCCCCAGAACAGCACGACATTCGAGCACACCGGCCCATTATATCACAAGATTTTATAAGATGTGCTCGAATGGTAAAAATACGGAGTAATAGGTATTAATTAATGTTAAACTAAATGCACTAAAAGTCTGATTATTTTATGGAACTACTTAGTGTACATACACATTGCTTTTGTATTTGCTTAAGTGGTCACAGTAACGTGTAATACAATGAATCGAATATATGTGTAAAAACTATACAAATATCATCATAATTTTACTAGTAGTCAACGAATAAATCAGCTTTTAACCTTAATCTCCATGTCCCCGCAAGAAAAGCATCTATTAACATGAAATATACAAATATAAGACACATTTAACAAGGATCTGCTACCTGTTCCAGTCGTGTTTAGAAGTTCCTACCTTTCGGACATGTCCCTTTGGCATTTGAGTCGCAGTTAAAGTATCGATTAATGTAGAATATCGTGCGGTTTCCCATTGAGGATGGATGGACGGTCGTGTTTGAGTGCAACAGGTGAGTGTGAGTTGTGCGCGTGCGCGTGGCAGCGTCAGGTGCACTGATCTGCAAGCGAAGGTCAGATAGGGCAGCAGGTGCGCACGTTGAGTGGCAGTGTGTGTCTAAGGTTGCACTTCAGTGACTTTTGGAAAATGTCAAAGTGTTCATATAGCGGTACACCTGTTTTATATATATATATATATATATATATATATATATATAAGTTAACCTAAAAATGTGCTTCATGTTGTTTTATTTAGGTTTGGTCTGGTTTAATTCAAGTCAAAACTATATTATTTAACATCACTGAATCAGCCTGAATACATTAGGTTACAATAACAACACTAACTTCAAGGGTTAGATCAAGTAGAAATGGATCTTTGAGGTAACAATTCCATGTTCCACTTTTCAGTGTAGGGGGGGTCCAAAGTCTGAGACCAGAGGTTAAAACAATTCTGTTGCATTTCTCTGATTCAATTCATTATTTGAAAAATTATATTATTAGCATAATTAAATGAAGAGTTGAATTGAAAATGTAACTCAGATTTCAAGATTTATTGCATATGCCATGTCCACCTTTTGCTTTAATATCAGCATGCACTCAAGCTGGCATGGACTCCAAAAGTTTGATCCGTTATCTGTTATATTAAAATGTTCGTATTCACACACACGTTCCACATTCCACACACGGACAGCCAGAAAGTGTCCAAATACCTTTTTAAGCATCATTTTGAATGGCATATCTATGTTTTATCATTAAATCTTCCTTATTGTAAATCAAACATTACGTCTTATATTAAATCAAAATCTTACATCAACCCTAGAACGCATATGTGGGTCAAAAATTGCATGGCTGTCTACTTTTTAACTATAATTTTTTTTACATGAAGTGGTGTTTTGAACCGTTTCTCCAGGTATTCCTCAATTAAAGGGATAGTTCACCCCAAAATGTCCATACTCTCATCATTTACTAACCTTAATATCATCCCAGATGTGTATGACTTTCTGTCTTCTGCTGAACACAACTGAAGATTTTGGAAACATTTCTCAGCTCTGTAGGTCCATAAAATGAAAGTGAATGATGATCAGAACTTTGAAGTTCCAAAAAGCACATAAAGGCAGCATAAAAGTAATCCATAAGACTCCAGTGGCTAAATCCATACCTTTAGAAGTGATATGATAGGTGTGGGTGAGAAACAGATCAATATTAAAGTCATTTTTATTATAAATGTTTCTCCCTGCCCAGTAGGTGGCGATATGCACGAAGAATGCAAATTTCCAAAAACAAAAGATGAATGTGGAAGTGAAAATGAAAGTTGAGATTAATAGCATATTTATTTTACACTTCTCAGTGTGTTTGAACCTGCAACTTTGATTTTTTTTTCAGTGCACTTCACCACTACGAACAACAAATCTACATAGTGAAATATAGAAAAATAGTGTCATACAGCAATATAGAGTACATAAGGTTGTCTTTTTTTTCAAGTTTGTATACTCAATTTTCTGTAAATACTTTTTATCTTAGTCAATATGTATGTGTTTGTGTGGATAGAGTAGTTGAGAAATTGAGTAGTAAGTGAAATATGATTTCTGTAATTTATCAAATACAAACGTCTCTTTTATGCGCCGATCAGTGCTGCTGTAAGCCCAAATAGCTAAAAACTTTATATCTGCTTTTACTTTAGACAGTTTTTTTTTTTTTTTTTTTAAGAAAAAAGAGCCATTTTTTATTTTTCTGTGAGCTTGTTTGGCTGAATAATCCAATGTTATTTCTTAAATGTCCAGAACAAAATATGCAATCCAGCAGGAAAAGCATGTTTATTGATGATACAATGTTATATATCACCACAAAGGGAAGGATCGCAGCTTTCTAATGTAATTTAAATGGAGCTTCTAGTCCACTCAGAGGCCAATATATTCTATGAAATAATGAGGGTGGTGCATGAACTGAAAGTTAGACTAAATGTCTATGGACGAGAACATCTGTGAGAGCTAAAATGCATTAGAGTGCCACCTACATTTCAAATCTGTATATCGTGAAGAAATGTGATAAGAGATAATTCTTTTTTCTAGTGCTTGTTGCCATCTAGGGGAATGAAATAAGACTTTTCAAAGTGAGGCAGAGTGAACTGAACCAGAATTACATGTTTACAAAGTTAGGACAACAACAACAATTTTTTATTATCATAAAATGTTAAATCAAACTTCATTTTGGGACGTTTTGCAAAATTCTTCTGCATTGAGATTCATACATTTTTAAGTATTGCTCAAGTGTCATTCATCAACTGTAAACTATCCTTCACTGTTAGTAATATTATAGCTATTATCTGTCTTTGAGGGTTTATTGTTAGTGTATTTAATAAAGCCCTGAAGGAATCCAGTTTAAGGTGTCAGCTGTGTTTTGGAACATGGTAGCTGGTTTTTAGCTGGTCCAAGCATGTTTAGGTGGTTGACCAGTTGGACCTCCATCTGGTGGGCTGGTAGACCTTCGTGGTCAAGAAGTGGCATTTAGACATGCCACTTTGAATGTCTAAAATCAAAGGTTATTTTAGACAGTGCTTTGACAGTGTATGTACAGTATATTGTGTTTATCTGTGCGTATATCTTGAATTTTCAACATGGCAGTCACAGAAATAGCAAAAGAGGAAAGGTTGAAGACATTCATCTTTATTTCTGAAATAGAGAATACAGCTGGTATTTTTATCAATATACCAAATGCATTCTTGCTCAGTCCGCCTGAGTCTCCATGGTAACAGTGCTGCACTACCTGTACATTCACAACCTTTCATTAAATCAAAAACTCAGTCACAACATTAAAACCACCTGCCTAATATTGCATTGGTCCCCCTTGTGCCACCAAAACAGTGCCAACCTGCATCTCAGAATAGCATTCTGAGATGATATTCTTCTCACCACAATTGTACAGAGTGGTTATCTGATTTACCATAGACTTTGTCAGTTCAAACCAGTCTGGCCATTCTCTGTTGACCTCTCTCATCAACAAGGTGTTTCCGTCCACAGAACTGCCGCTCACTGGATGTTTTTTTGTTTTTGGCACCATTCGGTGTAAATTCTAGAGACTGTTATGTGTGAAAATCCCAGGAGATCAGCAGTTACAGAAATACTCAAACCAGCCCATCTGGCACCAACAATCATTCATTATCTAATCAGTCAATCATGTGGCAGCAGTGCAGTGCTTAAAATCATGCAGATACGGGTCAGGAGCTTCAGTTAACATTCACATTAACCATCAGAATGGGGAAAAAATGTGATCTCAGTGATTTGGACCGCGGCATGATTGTTGGTGCCAGAAGGGCTGGTTTGAGTATTTCTGTAACTGCTGATCTCCTGGGATTTTCACACACAACAGTCTCTAGAATTTACACCGAATGGTGACAAAAACAATAAACATCCAGTGAGCGGCAGTTCTGCGGACAGAAACGCCTTGTTGATGAGAGAGGTCAATAGAGAATGGCCAGACTGGTTCGAACTGACAAAGTTTACGGTAACTCAGATAACCGCTATGTACAATTGTGGTGAGAAGAATGCTATTCTGAGATAAGGGTTGGCGCTGTTTGGCTGCATGAGGGAGACCTACACAATATTAGGCATGTGGTTTTAATGTTGTGACTGATCGGTGTATAATAAGGCATATTAGTATGTCAGCAGTACATCAGCCATGTACAAAACCAAAAAACATAGGAAAAGGAATTAAATGTCCAAGTCTACATATATAGAACTGCACACATCCTCGCAATAAATATCAATGTTTCTCTACGGAAAACACAATAGCAAATATACAAGTCTGAGAAGACTAAAGGACCGAATGATGCTGGTGCCGAATAAGAGGTGTGATAAAACGTGTAGATGGAATGGAGTGAGAATAAGTTCAAATGGCCACGAAGACCGATTTACCTCAAATATTTACAACGCTGTATTTCCTGGTGTGGTTAAAGCTTACAAGTATCAAAACACAATCACTTTTAATATATAAATATTCTGTTTATATAATATTTTCTCATGTGTTTAGAAAATCATTGCAACGTAATGAGTTAACAACTCGCTTTCTGTGATGGCGTGACTTGTGGTTCGTTGAAGGTAAGCATTAACTCGGTTAAGTGTCACATTTAAGTTCTGGGGTTTTACATGTCAAAGTTGTTGTCAAAGGGCTCGATGACTTCAGGGGTCATGACTCGGCCCATGAAAAGAACGGAACCTACGAGACAACAAAGGAAAATTATTATAAACTGATACATTAAACATATATAATGTATGATGTATAATATTTAATACAGTGGCCCAAAAATAAGTATTTGAACGCTTAAGTCTCACTTAAAAATGCATATATTTCACTGCAATATCCAGTTTAAAAAAGCACAATTTTCTCTGCAAAACTGTAAAAAACGAAATGTTTTTCTTTTTGGTTCATTCTGAGCAGATGATGACATATAATAGATGACACACTTATATGCTGAAAATACATTTGCATAAATGTTTTTTACTGATATAAAAAGGTCACATATATGCAAACAGTATATGCAACATAGGCCTATATTTCAAAATATGACAAAAATTGTCATTTTCATATATGTAACATATTTTTTTAAACACTTGTGGAATTTAAATTTGTACATAAATGCTCAAATACATGAACTCTAGTATTTGTTCATATATGGCCATATATCATATTTCAATATCAGACAATGTAATAATTGCAGAAGTCATAATTATTAAAGCCTCATTTGTTTTTTTTAGCTTACAGATTTACTGCATGTCTATTTTAAACTTAGAAAAGTTGTATTGCATGTTCTGAGGCAGAACATTTTCATACAAAAAATAATTAAGGGTCTTACCCACCCACAGGTTTCACCTAAATGTATGGTTGTAATTCTTTTTTTCTTTTTTTTCTTTTTTTTTTGCTTGCTAACTGCATATTCAGGAATTGTGCACTAGAATATTTACATGTAACTGCATTGAATGTAATTAACACAATTATAGAGGTGTATAATGATGATTTGTGAGTTTTTACTGCAAAACAACCCCCCCAAAAAATGCTGCAAATTGCAGCACAAAATTTGAGAAAACCCACAGCAAATTCAGTCATTTTGGTCCGCAAAAATCAGGAAAAAGTGCTGTGAAATCATTAGTTTGAAACTGATAAATTAGAAAAATGTGTACATGTTTTATTAATGTCTGACATCCAGAAAGTGAAAAAATACTTTTCAGCTTCATCTTAAAAAAAAAAATAAAAAAAAATATATATATATATATATATACACAGGTGCATCTCAATAAATTAGAATGTCATGGAAAAGTTCATTTATTTCAGTAATTCAACTCAAATTGTGAAACTCGTGTATTAAATAAATTCAATGCACACAGACTGAAGTAGTTTAAGTCTTTGGTTCTTTTAATTGTGATGATTTTGGCTCACATTTAACTAAAACCCACCAATTCACTATCTCAACAAATTAGAATACATCATAAGACCAATAAAAAAAACATTTTTAGTGAATTGTTGGCCTTCTGGAAAGTATGTTCATTTACTGTATATGTACTCAATACTTGGTAGGGGCTTCTTTTGCTTTAATTACTGCCTCAATTCGGCGTGGCATGGAGGTGATCAGTTTGTGGCACTGCTGAGGTGGTATGGAAGCCCAGGTTTCTTTGACAGTGGCCTTCAGCTCATCTGCATTTTTTGGTCTCTTGTTTCTCATTTTCCTCTTGACAATACCCCATAGATTCTCTATGGGGTTCAGGTCTGGTGAGTTTGCTGGCCAGTCAAGCACACCAACACCATGGTCATTTAACCAACTTTTGGTGCTTTTGGCAGTGTGGGCAGGTGCCAAATCCTGCTGGAAAATGAAATCAGCATCTTTAAAAAGCTGGTCAGCAGAAGGAAGCATGAAGTGCTCCAAAATGTCTTGGTAAATGGGTGCAGTGACTTTGGTTTTCAAAAAACACAATGGACCAACACCAGCAGATGACATTGCACCCCAAATCATCACAGACTGTGGAAACGTAACACTGGACTTCAAGCAACTTGGGCTATGAGCTTCTCCACCCTTCCTCCAGACTCTAGGACCTTGGTTTCCAAATGAAATACAAAACTTGCTCTCATCTGAAAAGAGGACTTTGGACCACTGGGCAACAGTCCAGTTCTTCTTCTCCTTAGCCCAGGTAAGACGCCTCTGACGTTGTCTGTGGTTCAGGAGTGGCTTAACAAGAGGAATACGACAACTGTAGCCAAATTCCTTGACACGTTTGTGTGTGGTGGCTATTGATGCCTTGACCCCAGCCTCAGTCCATTCCTTGTGAAGTTCACCCAAATTCTTGAATCGATTTTGCTTGACAATCATAAGGCTGCGGTTCTCTCGGTTGGTTGTGCATCTTTTTCTTCCACACTTTTTCCTTCCACTCAACTTTCTGTTAACATGCTTGGATACAGCACTCTGTGAACAGCCAGCTTCTTTGGCAATGAATGTTTGTGGCTTACCCTCCTTGTGAAGGGTGTCAATGATTGTCTTCTGGACAACTGTCAGATCAGCAGTCTTCCCCATGATTGTGTAGCCTAGTGAACCAAACTGAGAGACCATTTTGAAGGCTCAGGAACCCTTTGCAGGTGTTTTGAGTTGATTAGCTGATTGGCATGTCACCATATTCTACTTTTTTGAGATAGTGAATTGGTGGGTTTTTGTTAAATGTGAGCCAAAATCATCACAATTAAAAGAACCAAAGACTTCAGTCTGTGTGCATTGAATTTATTTAATACACGAGTTTCACAATTTGAGTTGAATTACTGAAATAAATGAACTTTTCCATGACATTCTAATTTATTGAGATGCACCTGTATATATATAATATATATATATATATATATATATATATATATATATATATATATATATATATATATATATATATATATATAGTTTTATAATTTAAAACCCAGGATACCTCTTTCTGTTAAATGTTTTGCTTGAAAAGTGTGCTGTCTTTCTTTAAAATAAATGTCACTTGGTTTGACATTTTAGTGTGGCTTAAGCATTAAAATACTCCTTGGGGCCACTGCGTTTCATATCATATTGTATGTACCTGTTTTTCTGTTTCTGATGACGAAGAAGAAGGGGTGGTCTGCCATCACCTGAGGGTACAACACCAGCGTCCTCGTCAATGCGATCATACCTGCAGAAAAAACAAAACATAGTAATGACAAAAGGATCTAACTAACACCGTATGATGACTTAGTCGACCTCACATGCTCTCATAAATCTCAATTACATAACAGAAGTTGAACAGGAGGGGGCGCGTTTTGCATTTGTCAGTGTACAGGATTCTCTAAACAATCTACTGCAGTGAAATACAAAAAAAAAGTACTTAGAAATCAGACAAGAAAAGAAAGACAGGAAGAATAGTACAGGCAAAGCAAAAGGTAAAAATAAGAAACAGTGATAAAGAGGTCTTTAAAGGGGAAAAAAATGAATTAGAAATGGCAAGAGATGAATGAAGCGTAAAGGAAGAGAGCGATAGAGTGAGAATATTAAAATGGATCATGTAAATAGAGATAAATTGTCACCTGATCCGGCCGCCCCTTCGGCTCCTTCCTCTGTCACTTCCAAGTACGCTTTCTGCACTGCCTTACCGATAAACAGATCCTGTCTTTCTGTAGATAAACAGAGAAGACAGAAAATTAGAAAAGTATGAATATGCTAAGCATCTCCACACACTTTGAATTATTCATTTATTTATTGTCTGGTGTAATTAGGGATGCAGAGCAGAGTGGCTTTGTGTATAATGAACATACTGTACAGTTCATTCACACACATTAAAGATTCAAGGGCATATGTAATACTAAATGAAAAAATAAAGTAAAAACAAAATATGTTGAAATAAAAATGTTGAATTCACATATATACCAACCCTATACAATAATAAATTGTTAAAATATAATAATTTTTTTTTTATTATAATAGCAGGAACTAAAAACGATTCAAGGAACGAAAACGAAAACCAGAAAAGAACAAAAAAAAAAATTGCAGCACGTAACCAAAAACAGGAACAAAATCCCTTACAATTGTTCCGGAGCGAAAACATTATTTTCAAAATACAACCGGTTAGTTTTGTTGCAGTATTGTTTTCATGAAACCAAAGACTAAATGGTTTATCGCAGTTAATTTTAAGAGTTACACCACTTCCTGTTGCCCGAAAAAATTAGGCTTCTCTCTTTTTAGTAGAACATAAGCATTATTTAGGCTACTGTATACTGTGCTTTCTGTGATTTCTATTTTTTTTTATCACATATGTATGCTTATTTTTGGCGAGGCAAGTCCCTTATTTTGAGCATGTTTTTCTAAAACAGGTGCCTTGTTTCTATGTGAGATCTAGAAACACTGCTACAAGTATATCACCCACCCTTAGTACAAAGTACTGTCATTTTAAAAAGAACGTTATTAATCGTTCTTTAATTTCGTTCTAACCGGTTACCATTTGGAAAGGAGGCTGTGAAACACTGGAACAGGAGCAAAAAAATACAGTTTCTGCTCAGAACAAACTGAAATTAACATTTCATTTTTAGTCCCTGCATAATAGTATCATATTTATTTATTTTTTTAAATGGATGTTTCCCCTTTTTTTTTTCCACTGTACATTTTAATATTGTGTTTCTATTCTGAAAATCTTAAATATCTTTGCCTTAAAAAATGGATAGTTCTGACTAAATTCTGATTGGACAAGCTGCATTCAAAGCCACTGTAAAATGCTGATCAACACACACCTGTGACTGAACGTACTTTTTTTTTTTCTCCCAAATTTGGAATGCCCAATTCCCAATGCACTCTAAGTCCTCGTGGTGGCGTAGTGACTCACCTCAATCTGGATGGCGGAGGACGAATCTCAGTTGCCTCCGCATCTGAGACCGTCAATCCGCGCATCTTATCACGTGGCTTGTTGAGCTCGTTACCGTGGAGACGTAGCGCGTGTGGAGGCTTCACGCTATTCTCCACGGCATCCACGCACAACTCACCATGCGCCCCACCGAGAGCGAGAACCACAAATTATAGCGACTACGAGGAGGTTACCCCATGTGACTCTACCCACCCTAGCAATCGGGCCAATTTGGTTGCTTAGGAGACCCAGCTGGAGTTACTCAGCATGCGTGACTGAACTTCCTATATTAACATACAATTTAGTAATTAATTCTTTATGAATGTTACAGTTCCTATATTGCTTTGCAACCGTAAACTATAATAAACTATCATACTTTGCAGAGAAATAGTTTATTCTGATTATTATGGTTACTTTTAATAATTGGAACAATTATTGAACATTGGTGTCTGCTTCATGCCTAAGAACGCCCATCATAGTCACTACATCTTATTGCTTTAATAACAACGTCCTGTCCTTTAGCTGTCAATCATGTTTTAGAGAACATCTGTGTACGTGTGCAGAATCCTAGAACGTTCTGATAGGTCAGTAGCTCTGAGTTGGCGTGCTTTATCGAGTACCTGCCATCTCAGCTGTCATGGCCGACAGATCAGCGTCTTTGGTGAAGATGTTCTTGATGCCAAGCTGCTGTAGTGTGTCTCTAAGATCGATCTTCTGCTCCACCTTAAATCTATAAGAGAGAATACACATGAACAGGTAAGTGTGAACTTTGTCCAAAAACAATCAGTTCAGTGGCCCCAATAAGTATTTGAACACTTAAAAGGAATACTTCAGGTTTGGTTTTAAATGACACCTTTTAAATCTCACCTGGGCAGGTAGACCTCCACCTTCTGTCTCTTGACATTGTTGGCCCACTCCTCCAGCAACTGAGCTTTGATGATGGGCTCCAGAGAGGCCAGAGGAACCTCTTGACGGGGCAACACAATCATCATGCTCATATCTTCACCTTCATAGAGCATCTCCAGAACCTGATACACTCCACCTGCCTCTGTGGTGCCATCACTGAACTCTCCTGAAGATGAAGAATGTGACGTTAAGTTGCATTAAGTGATAAGGAAATCTACTGTATATCTGAGGTAATGAAGAGGACTTCAGTATGATGTAGAACTGAATACTGAATGCTTGGATAATTCACATTGTGCATGTGGCTATGTGAAGTGTTTGTGAGTTCAGCTCTACTCATTTGAAATTTTATCATTCATAATGTCAGTTTGGACTTGTCCTCCAGCCAGTTTCAAAGCACGTCCTTCTTTTATGCAACGCTGCTTTTCAAATGTACAACAACCTGAAAATGCAGACTCTAAAAACAGCTCTGCGTCTCTCAGAGAAACATCTCAGATCATTTTCGTTCCAGTCTCACTGGCACTGTATCTCTTACTATTTTTCTCTCACTTTTCACCTTCAGTTCTTCTACTGAACATTTTTTATTTCTTCCACTCAGCTTGTTCTGTTTCTCTGCTTCTGCCAAATTCCTCCAACCCTTTCCTGCCTCCACATTTATCTTCATCTCTCTTTTGTTTTGTTGGAGGGCAGGAGCACTGCAGTGATTCTGCGGGACCTTAAAGACTCTACCTGACCAATCAGCAGTGAGCCATGAAGAAACTAAATTATTTAATCAAATACACAACAACATCTATCTATCTGTCTGTCTATCTGTCTGTCTGTCTGTCTGTCTTATCAATCAATCAATCAATCAGTCAGTAAGTCAGTCAGTCTGATCCAGGGGTGTACAAAGTCCAGCCCGCGGGCCATCTGCGGCCCTCTGATGCGGTCCACGAGAGACTTTCGAAATAGAACAGAATTAAGCCCACTATGGAGAAATTGTATGAAATTCATATTCTGGGCACTGGATGTCGCTATCACGTGCAGCCGCTATTCATAGCGCATCGTCTCCTCTGCGTTCAGTGTCGTCACCAGCAGAGTGAGGACACACTGTGGAAGAGACTGCTTAAAACACTTGCACATCTGTGCCTGATGCGCGCGCTCAGCTTGCACATGCACATCTGCAAAATAAAATGATCAAATAAAAATCGTATTTGTAACGCAAGTAACAACAGAAGTTATAATTGTATAGCTATAAAGAGTAATTCCTTGAAAAATAAAGAGTAATCCCTTGCATCACTTCATAAAGTGATAAAATGTAATCTGATTCTGATTATTATGATGGGTCACACCCAACACTCAGTAGCACATCTATTTGTTCTTTGCAGTGCCACTGAATGGACGTCAAAAAGATAAAAATGTTAATAAAATTAGTATAATATTTTTTATAAGACGCATCACTGTTCCATTATAAGAGTTATTTGTGAGTGAAATACCCTATCCTTTATTTACATGTAGGGCCAACAAGCATATCATTGAGCACAAATCATATAATTATGATTAAACTTGCATAATATTAAGCGTATAAAGATTATGCATAGTGGCAATCTAGTAGCTTCTAGACATTTTTAATCATTACAGCGATACGGCCCGTGGCACCGTATTATTTTCTGCATTTGGCCCCCGAATGAAAAAGTTTGGACACCCCGGTCTGATCAATCAGTCAGTCAGTCAGTCAGTCTGATCTATCTGTCTGTCTGTCTTTCTTATCTGTCTGTCTGTCTGTGTTTCTGTATTTCTTTCTTTCTTTCTGTCTGTCGGTCAGTCATTCTGTCGATCTGTCTTTCTGTCTGTCTTTCTTTTTCTATCTATCTATCTATCTATCTATCTATCTATCTATCTATCTATCTATCTATCTATCTGTCGTTCTTTCTGTCTGTTTGTCTTTCTTTCTGTCAGTCATTCGGTTGATCTGTCGATCTATCTGTCTGTCAGTCTGTCTGTCTGTCTATCTATCTGTCTGTCATTCTTTCTATATGTCTGTTTCTCTATCTGTCTGTCTTTCCATCAATCTATCTGTCTGTCTGTCTTTCTTTATGTCGGTCGTTCGGTCGATCTGTCTGTCTGTCATTCTTTCTATCTGTCTGTTTCTCTACCTTTCTGTCTGTGTGTCTATCTATCTGTCATTCTTTCTGTCTGTCTGAATCTACGTGCTTGTTCAGTATTGTTTTTTAAATCTGACGTGCGTTCACACATGCTCTTACCATAGTTAAAGTCTCCCTGCTGGTACATCATCAGGGTCTGAACTTCACTGCCATCATCCTTGGTGAAGGAGAAAGTTCTGGTGTTTTCTGGTCTGAACGGATTCTTCCAGCTGCCTCTGAAGTACACAGCATTCACTAGCATGATCGTTGTAACGCTGCTGAAGTCTTCTGTCGATACCAGGTTGTGGATCTTGCCTAAAAACCAAAACCAAACCCAGAGACTGAAATAAACGTTGCATGATTCCCATCCTCTGTTTCATCTCAGAAAAGGAAAGATAGTAAGATCTCTTTAATGGCATAAAATTATCCCATATCCAAAACTCTTGGATTTGTGCTAGTATCTGACAGTCCCTCTGAAAAGGCTAAATCTGACTGTGAGAAAAAAATATTTTCTTGGAAATGGAGTCATTATGATGCAGAATATGACTGATTTGCTGTTATCTATTTTAGGGTCCTATTTTACTTAAGTCGTAGTAATTCTTCCTAAAATTATATACCCATTTTGAAAAGACTTTCCCACAAAAATACTCACTCCTAATTGGATTATGAACAGTGCCTATATTCAACAGTGATTATAGGGTACAACGACGCTAAAGGCGCTGCGGCGTAAAAGGCACTTTTGATTTTATTTTCTCCCAAAACACTAAATAGCAACAAAAACTACCACAGCACTTTCCTAAACACCTGTTTTTCACTATAGACTGCAATATTTTCCTGATCCACGAGGTTATCACGTGCAATTCTAAAGGTTGATTTTGAGGTTATTTGATCATTTAATAACTAATTTAAGTAAAAGTGTAGGATTAATGGGAATATCTAACCAAAACTAAATGCAAATGTAACACAAATGCAACACAACAAATGTACCAAAGTGGATTATACTTTTAATCACAGACCCCATGAAAAATGTGACTTTTGTGGCTTTTAGTCTATGTCTATTATCTTTGAGGCATTCTATATGCTAATTTTAGTAGCCAAATATGTAGGTGATATAAGCATTTCAAATGTACAGTCCCTCTCTTCCGTGGAAACAGACCAAAAGTATTAATGAGTCAACTTGCACTCAGGGGCGCATACAATTTGTTATCCAATAAAATGTCCCTCCCACTAATTCCACCTGCCTCTGACTAGCAAAAGCAATTTGCACATCAGTTTATTGGCTATTAAAAAAACAAGAAAAGAAAGGGAGGAGCCTTTCTATATGTCCTGACCCAACTTTCAGTATGAAAACATGTCAATAGAGGAAAAAAAAACAGCACTCGTTAAGTCAGTTCATGGGGTCATTCAGTGATCTTAAAGCTGCACTATGTAAGATTTAACAAAATTAACAAATTGCCATTATTGATTGAGTACATATACAATCAGTATTCAAAACAATTTTACCTTACCCCGATTCAATACGGTAAGCCTATAAAAATGATTGTTATTTTGAGCTGTCTGGTTTGATTTGGCTTGTGACGTTCATCCTGTGTCATCACGTCATGTCTGCACATACAGGAAAAAGTGCCGGCTGTCTCATGTTCCGGCTGGAGAAACTAAATACGCTGTTCAGCTCAGTTCAATAACACTCACACAGTTCAGGACAGCATCGCAGCAGTTTGGATGGATGTTTATCTGTTATCCATTTGGTGAAGTTGTTTACCTGCTATAAGGCTTGGATATGTTTTCTGGTAGGGTTGTTGAAGCTTATATTGCTTGTCATGCTTTTATGAATCGAACATTACTCATGTGATAAACGATCGCGATGTATCTATGTTGTCCGGTGAAGTTACTGTGACATGTAGATGTATGACTTCTGAAATTGACTTCTTGTATTTGTTATATTGCATATTTAAGCATATTATTTTTACGTTTAATAAAGTATATTTTATCCCCATCATTACTGAATCCTCGTTTTATGGTTTAGGTTTACGGTGTTATTGTGTGCATTGCATAGACATACTATTGTAGTAACTGAGGCTGGACAATATAGTATGAAAACAATAAAGTCACATCATCGGAGGTAAGCTTCCCTCCCTTCAGGACATATATACCAGGCGGTGAGTGAAAAAAGCTCGGAGGATCATCAGAGACTCCAGCCACCCGAGCCATGGGCTGCTCTCACTGCTACCATCAGGTAGGCGGTATCGCAGCATCAGGACCTGCACCAGCCGACTTCATGACAGCTTCTTCCCCCAAGCGATCAGATTTTTGAACTCTTCATCTCTCCCGATCAATATACATCAGCACTGCAGTTTATTAATCTCACACTGGATTGTCATAAATTATATTTTCTCTTAACAACACACTGGCAACTGACTATCAACCGACAGCCTGAACGTCAATACAGCACAATACAACCTACTGTATATTGTATGTATAATATTTTTTATTGTACACTGTGTATTCTATATTGTGTGTATTGTATACTGTACATTGTATATTATTATTTGTATATTGTGTTGTGTGTAATTATGTGTATATTACTTTTGTAAATTGTGTTGTGTAAATCTGATGTTTATTGTAGATTGGTATATGTCTCATCACTGTCATGACTGCTATGTTGCTCGGGACTGCACCCAAGACTATTGCACTTGTGTATATGGTTGAGTGACAATAAAGTGGTTTGATTTGATTGAAGTCTTCTATTGAACTCTTATCAGCCATTTCACGAGTTTAACCTCTTAAATTGAAAAATGTAGTACAATTCAAACATTAATAGTAGATAAAACACTTGAATAATTATATTAGGATCTGCTGGTGGTGGATGAGGAGAGTCCCTTGTTCTCTTTTTAAAAGTGCTTTGAGTGTAGTGTCAGAAAAGCGATTTAAGTGTAAAATTCATTCAAATATGTAAATAACAGTGTTGTTTATCTTCATCAAAGCATGTAATATTTCCGTTTCAAATGTTCAATCATACAATATCAACATGAAAACAGCACGTTATGACTCCGGCTCCAGTCATGATCACACATAAATGATGTCCAGGTAAGCTCAAATTGGGAGATTCATCCACCAGAAGAGCAGTGCCAGAACACGACTGACGTAATGTATTCTTCTGCAAATTGCTTACAATTTTATGTTTCAACCACAGATGTCGCTAGAGAGCACAAAGTTCTGTAGTGCAACTTTAATATTTGTTAGTAAAAGTCATGGTAACAAGGACAACATTTCAACAACTCTGCTTGAAATACAGCACAACAGGGCCACCTGGATATATTCTTCATTCAGCAGTGTAAACAGACTTACTCTCTGTGTTGTTTTGGACCCAAGAGTTGATGTGTTCGGCCACGGCTGCTGACTCGCCGAAGTCCACCATCTCCACTTCGGCTTTGAAGTACTTATTCATCAGATGAAGGAAGTCCTCACTGAAATGAACCCCCGTTTGTAGAAAGAGAGAATTGGCCAGCCGTACCACATACTGCTCTTCGTCTGTAGACAAGGCCTGAGTCAGGTTGCTCAAAAGAGAGAACTCCTCATCTGGAACAGGGGGAGAGAATCAATCCCAATGGTAAATATGTAAGAAAATGCTTTTGTATAGACTGCAACAGTAGGGTTCCACAGTAAAAATACCATTCAAAATCTACATAGAAATTTATTTTCGTAAAGTGTATTTGTGATAATCAAGGAAGTCACAAGGAGAATCGCCACTTGAAGCAGGAGTGTCGTTCCAAAGATGTTTATTAGCAGGAAGTGCAAAATGTGCAAATAAATAGTGTTTAAGAGCAAAAACAGTCTAAAAGCTTAAATATTTTGGTTCTAGAGCAGTACCCACTCCCCTCCCTCAACAATGGAGGCCAGAGTATATCACACTCAAGCAGTGCTAACAGACAGTATCCGTACACTAGTCTAGTGCCTCTAATGGCGGTAGGCCTATATTTACCCACACATTTTTCCCGCCTCTGCAAACTGGAGCATACTATTGTTAAATAAAAGTAACACTAATACTGAATGGTGTGTAAAATAACAAATAAGTCCTTGGAACACAGTTAAAATTCCACAGTGACATGCACAGACCTTAGCAGGGTTGAAAGGACATGGACAGAGTGTGAAGAGAAATCTGCCGTCAATAGTTGTTGGGGGGTTGTGTAGTAAAGACACAAGTCTCCGTGCTCTTAAAG